>NC_086450.1:419436420-419760795 GCF_028390025.1 Pseudophryne corroboree
CATGGGCACTCTAAAGACTTTAGAATGGGTGTGCACTGGCTCCTCCCTCTATGCCCCTCCTCCAGACCTCAGTTAGATCCTGTGCCCAGAGGAGACTGGGTGCACTGCATGGGAGCTCTACTGAGTTTCTCTGAAAAATACTTTTTGTTAGGTTTTTTATTTTCATGGAGCACTGCTGGCAACAGGCTCCTGCATCGTGGGACTGAGGGGAGAGGAGCAGACCTACTTAAATGATAGGCTCTGCTTCTTAGGCTACTGGACACCATTAGCTCCAGAGGGTCGGAACGCAGGTCTCACCCTTGCCGTTCGTCCCGGAGCCGCGCCGCCGTCCTCCTCACAGAGCCAGAAGATAGAAGCCGGGTGAGTATTAAGAAGAAAGAAGACTTCAAAGGCGGCAGGAGACTTCAGATCTTCACTGAGGTAACGCGCAGCGCCATTGCTCCCACACATATACACAGAGCGGGCACTGTAAGGGTGCAGGGCGCAGGGGGGGGCGCCTGGGCAGCAATATTAACCTCAAGGGACACTGGCAAATAGATTAGACACTGCAGAGGCGGTATATTGAAACCCCCCCGCCAGTATAAATAATTTGAGTGGGACCGAAGCCCGCCGGTGAGGGGGCGGAGCTTGATCCTCCAGCACTAACCAGCGCCATTTTCTCCACAGCACACTGCAGAGAAGCTGGCTCCCCGGACTCCCCCCTGCTGAACACGGTTACAGAGGGCAATTAAGAGGGGGGGGGGGCACAGTGTGTGTATTTATATATTTATATAAAAGCGCTGTACTAACTGGGATTTTATTCCAGTGTCCGGTGGCGCTGGGTGTGTGCTGGCATACTCTCTCTCTGTCTCTCCAGAGGGCCTTATTGGGGGGACTGTCTCCATATAGATATATCCCTGAGTGTGTGGGGGTGTCGGTACGTGTGTGTCGACATGTCTGAAGCGGAAGGCTCATCTAAGGAGGAGGTGGAGCAGATGATTGTGGTGTCTCCGTCGGCAACGCCGACACCTGATTGGTTGGATATGTGGAATGTTTTAAATGCAAATGTGTCTTTATTACATAAGAGATTGGACAAAGCAGAGTCCAGGGATAAGACAGGGAGTCAATCCATGGCTTTGACTGTGTCACAGGGTCCTTCAGGGTCTCAGAAATGTCCCCTGTCCCAGGTAGCAGACACTGATACCGACACGGATTCCGACTCCAGTGTCGACTACGATGATGCGAGGTTACACCCAAGGGTGGCCAAAAGTATTCATTATATGATTATTGCAATAAAAGATGTTTTACATATCACAGATGACCCCTCTGTCCCTGACACGAGGGTTTGCATGTTTAAGGAAAAGAAACCTGAGGTAACCTTTCCCCCATCTCATGAGCTGAACGTGTTATTTGAAAAAGCTTGGGAAACTCCAGACAAGAAACTGCAGATTCCCAAGAGAATTATTATGGCGTATCGTTTCCCTGCACAGGACAGGTTACGGTGGGAATCCTCACCCAGGGTGGACAAGGCGTTAACGCGCTTGTCCAAAAAGGTGGAGCTACCGTCCCCAGACACTGCAGCCCTCAAGGATCCTGCTGATCGCAGACAGGAAACTACCTTAAAATCAATTTATGCACATACGGGTGCCTTGCTCAGACCGGCAATAGCGTCGGCTTGGGTTTGTAGCGCTGTAGCAGCTTGGGCAGTTACCTTGTCAGCTGACATTGATATCCTAGATAGGGATAGCATTTTATTGACCTTGGGTCACATTAAAGACGCAGTCTTATATATGAGAGACGCTTCAAAAGACGTTGGACTGTTGGGTTCAAGAGCCAACGCCATGGCGATTTCTGCTAGGCAAACCCTGTGGACCCGCCAATGGACGGGTGATGCCGACTTAAAGAGACATATGGAAGTTTTGCCTTACAAGGGTGAGGTGTTATTTGGGGAAGATCTCGCGGACCTTGTTTCCACAGCTACCGCGGGTAAATCTACTTTCTCTTTCATCCACTAGGGGACACTGGAGTCCTATACAGTAGGGGTGTGAAGCCTTGAACCGGAGGTGTGGCACAATCTAAAATTAGCATTGTCTGCACAGCCGGCTCCTCCCCCTTCACATCCCTCCTCCCTCAGTTTGAAAAATTGTGCTGGAGGTACAGCACGTGGAGCACTGAGCTCCTGACTAAAAAAAAAACTTTAAAGGGCAGCGTCAACCTAACAAAAGGGGGACAAGGCTGCTTAATATTGGAGAGACAAAGATCCCTATTGAAGGGACCTGCATCTCTCCACAGGAGATCCTCCAGAGTCCTCTAAATAGTGAGTACTGGTTAACATAGAGGTAGCATAGAGTTTTTTTATGTATATAATAATCCTTTTTCCTTTTTTTTTTTTTTATCTCTCCTCTCTAGAAATGGCTCTCACTCTCTCTCTACCTCGTAAGAATTGCGGGAGCAAAGTGCGGCGCGGGACTCAGCGTCTCTTACCTGTGAGCAGGGAGAGACGGCTGAGCGGCGCGCTACACGGCGGAGACGATGCGGTGCACAGGTGCCGCTTCGGGAAACAGCCCGGCGCGCACTGGCCAGAGAGTTCGGTGCGCGTCAGTCAGGGGAAGCGGCGCGCGCCAGCCAGCGGGAGGGAGTGGGAGCCTAACATAGACCTACGCCCCGCGGCTAAACAAGCGCGCGGCGTTAAAAGAATAATAACTGTTACAGAGTGAGCAGGAACAGTAAAGGTTTTTTTTTAACAAAACTGCATGTCCTAGCATTTAGTGGGGGCCATGTTTAGTTGCATGGCGGTAAAACATGGCGCCAGTCTGTGTAACGAAAAGTCCTCCTCCCCCCTCAGTAAAGAAGGGAAGTTTGTTTTATTACACAACAGCTCCCCCTGCTGCACTGTTTGGATAGTGCATATATTAATAAGAGTAGAGACATTCTGCTAAACAGCTCCCTCTGCTGGTGAAAATAAATATATAGGAGGATCTCCTGAAAAGTAATCATGCTTTCTCTGACGTCCTAAGTGGATGCTGGGACTCAGTAAGGACCATGGGGAATAGCGGCTCCGCAGGAGACTGGGCACAACTAAAAGAAAGCTTTAGACTACTGGTGTGCACTGGCTCCTCCCACTATGACCCTCCTCCAGACTTCAGTTAGAATCTTGTGCCCGGCTGAGCTGGATGCACACTAGGGGCTCTCCTGAGCTCCTAGAAAGAAAGTATATTTTAGGTTTTTTATTTTACAGTGAGATCTGCTGGCAACAGACTCACTGCAGCGAGGGACTAAGGGGAGAAGAAGCGAACCTACCTAACTGGTGGTAGTTTGGGCTTCTTAGGCTACTGGACACCATTAGCTCCAGAGGGATCGACCGCAGGACCCGACCTTGGTGTTCGTTCCCGGAGCCGCGCTGCCGGCCCCCTTACAGTGCCAGAAGCAAGAAGTGTTCCGGAAAATCGGCGGCAGAAGACTTCTGTCTTCAACAAGGTAGCGCACAGCACTGCAGCTGTGCGCCATTGCTCCTCATGCACACCTCACACTCCGGTCACTGATGGGTGCAGGGCGCTGAGGGGGGGCGCCCTGAGGGCAATATAAGACACCTTGGCTGGCAAATCTACACCATATATAGTCAGGAAGGCTATATAGGTGTAAAAATACCCCTGCCAGAATTCCAGAAAAAGCGGGAGAAGTCCGCCGGAAAAGGGGCGGGGCCATCTCCCTCAGCACACTGGCGCCATTTTTCCCTCACAGCTCCGCTGGAAGGACGCTCCCTGGCTCTCCCCTGCAGTGTCAAGCTACATAAGGGTAAAAAAGAGAGGGGGGGCACTAAATTTAGGCGCAGTATATATAATATAAGCAGCTATAAGGGAAAAACACTCATTTATAGTGGGATCCCTGTGTTATATAGCGCTCTGGTGTGTGCTGGCATACTCTCTCTCTGTCTCCCCAAAGGGCTTTGTGGGGTCCTGTCCTCTGTCAGAGCATTCCCTGTGTGTATGCGGTGTGTCGGTACGACTGTGTCGACATGTTTGATGAGGAGGCTTATGTGGAGGCGGAGCAGATGCCGATAAATGTGATGTCACCCCCTGCGGGGTCGACACCTGAGTGAATGGTGCTGTGGAAGGAATTACGCGACAGTGTCGACTCCTTGCATAAAAGTTTTGACGACATACCAAATGTGGGACAGCCGGCTTCTCAGCCTGTGCCTGCCCAGGCGTCTCAAAAGCCATCAGGGGCTCTAAAACGCCCGCTACCTCAGATGGCAGACACAGATGTCGACACGGATACTGACTCCAGTGACGACGACGATGAGACTAATGTAACATCCAGTAGGGCCACACGTTACATGATTGAGGCAATGAAAAATGTGTTGCACGTTTCTGATGTTACCCCCGGTACCACAAAAAAGGGTATTATGTTTGGAGAGAAAAAACTACCAGTAGCTTTTCCTCCATCTGAAGAGTTAAATGAAGTGTGTGAAGAAGCGTGGGCTTCCCCTGATAAGAAACTGGTAATTTCTAAGAGGTTACTAATGGCGTACCCTTTCCCGCCAGAGGATAGGTCACGTTGGGAAACATCCCCTAGGGTGGATAAAGCGCTCACACGCTTGTCAAAGAAGGTGGCACTACCGTCTCCGGATACGGCCGCCCTGAGGAATCTGCTGATAGAAAGCAGGAGGCTATCCTGAAGTCTATATATACACACACAGGTGTTATACTGAGACCAGCTATTGCTTCAGCATGGATGTGCAGTGCTGCAGCTGCGTGGTCAGATTCCCTGTTGGAAAGTATTGATACCCTAGACAGGGACACTATATTGCTAACCGTAGAGCATATTAAAGACGCACTTTTATACATGAGGGATGCACAGAGGGATATTTGCCGGCTGGCATCTAAAATAAGTGCAATGTCCATTTCTGCCAGGAGAGGGTTATGGACTCGGCAGTGGACAGGAGATGCAGATTCTAAAAGGCACATGGAAGTTCTGCCTTATAAGGGTGAGGAGTTGTTCGGGGATGGTCTCTCGGACCTAGTTTCCACAGCAACAGCTGGGAAGTCTACATTTTTACCCCATGTTCCTTCACAGCCAAAGAAAGCACCGTATTATCAGGTACAGTCCTTTCGGCCCAATAGGGGCAAGCGGGTTAGGGGCGCGTCCTTTCTGCCCAGAGGCAGAGGTAGAGGGAAAAAGCTGCAGCATACAGCCAGTTCCCAGGAGCAAAAGTCCTCCCCCGCTTCCTCTAAGTCCACAGCATGACGCTGGGGCTCCACAGGCGGAGCCAGGTACGGTGGGGGCCCGTCTCAAATATTTCAGCAATCAGTGGGCTCGCTCACGGGTGGATCCCTGGATCTTTCAAGTAGTATCTCAGGGGTACAAGCTGGAATTCGAGTCGTCTCCCCCCCGCCGTTTCCTCAAATCTGCCTTACCAACTACTCCCTCAGGCAGGGAGGCAGTGTTACAGGCAATTCACAAGCTATATTCACAACGGGTGATAGTAAAGGTGCCCCTACTTCAACAAGGACGGGGTTACTATTCCACAATGTTTGTGGTACCGAAACCGGACGGTTCGGTGAGACCCATTTTAAATTTGAAATCCTTGAACACATATATAAAAAAATTCAAGTTCAAGATGGAATCGCTCAGGGCGGTTATTGCAAGCCTGGACGAGGGGGATTACATGGTATCACTGGACATCAAGGATGCTTACCTGCATGTCCCCATTTACCATCCTCACCAGGAGTACCTCAGATTTGTGGTGCAGGATTGTCATTACCAATTCCAGACGTCGCCGTTCGGTCTATCCACGGCTCCGAGGGTCTTTACCAAGGTAATGGCCGAAATGATGATACTCCTTCGAAAGAAGGGAGTTTTAATTATCCCGTACTTGGACGATCTCCTGATAAAGGCGAGGTCCAGGGAGCAGTTGTTGGTCGGGGTAGCACTATCTCGGGAGGTGCTACAACAGCACGGCTGGATTCTAAATATTCCAAAGTCACAGCTGGTCCCTACAACACGTCTACTGTTCCTGGGGATGGTTCTGGACAGAGAACAGAAAAAAGTGTTTCTCCCGGAGGAGAAGGCCAAGGAGCTGTCATCTCTAGTCAGAGGCCTCCTAAAACCAAAACAGGTGTCGGTGCATCACTGCACGCGGATCCTAGGAAAGATGGTAGCTTCCTACGAAGCAATTCCATTCGGCAGGTTCCATGCAAGAACCTTTCAGTGGGACCTGTTGGACAAGTGGTCCGGATCGCATCTTCAGATGCATTGGCTGATAACCCTGTCTCCAAGGACCAGGGTGTCTCTGCTGTGGTGGCTGCAGAGTGCTCATCTTCAAGAGGGCCGCAGATTCGGCATACAGGACTGGGTCTTGGTGACCACGGATGCCAGCCTTCGAGGCTGGGGGGCAGTCACACAGGGAAGAAACTTCCAAGGACTATGGTCAAGTCAGGAGACTTCCCTGCACATAAATATTCTGGAACTGAGGGCCATTTACAATGCCCTAACTCAGGCAAAACCCCTGCTTCAAAACCAGCCGGTACTGATCCAGTCAGACAACATCACGGCGGTCGCCCATGTAAACCAACAGGGCGGCACGAGAAGCAGGACGGCGATAGCAGAAGCCACAAGGATTCTCCGATGGGCGGAAAATCACGTCTTAGCACTGTCAGTAGTGTTCATTCCGGGAGTGGACAACTGGGAAGCAGACTTCCTCAGCAGGCACGACCTCCACCCGGGAGAGTGGGGACTTCATCCAGAAGTCTTCCAACTGATTGTAAACCGTTGGGAAAGGCCACAGGTGGACATGATGGCGTCCCGCCTAAACAAAAAGCTAGAAAAGTATTACGCCAGGTCAAGAGACCCGCAGGCGATAGCTGTGGACGCTCTAGTGACACTGTGGGTGTACCGGTCGGTTTATGTGTTCCCCCCTCTTCCTCTCATACCAAAGGTACTGAGGATAATAAGGAGAAGAGGAGTAAGAACTATACTCATTGTTCCGGATTGGCCAAGAAGAGCTTGGTACCCGGAACTTCAAGAAATGATCTCAGAGGACCCATGGCCTCTGCCGCTCAGACAGGACCTGCTGCAGCAGGGGCCCTGTCTGTTCCAAGACTTACCGCGGCTGCGTTTGACGGCATGGCGGTTGAACACCGGATCCTGAAGGAAAAGGGCATTCCGGAGGAAGTCATTCCTACGCTGATTAAAGCTAGGAAAGAAGTAACCGCAAACCATTATCACCGCATATGGCGAAAATATGTTGCGTGGTGTGAGGCCAGGAAGGCCCCAACGGAAGAATTTCAGCTGGGCCGTTTCCTGCACTTCCTACAGTCAGGAGTGACTATGGGCCTAAAATTGGGTTCCATTAAGGTCCAGATTTCGGCTCTATCGATTTTCTTCCAGAGAGAACTGGCTTCACTACCTGAAGTTCAAACTTTTGTTAAGGGAGTGCTGCATATTCAGCCCCCTTTTGTGCCTCCAGTGGCACCTTGGGATCTCAACGTGGTGTTGGATTTCCTAAAGTCACATTGGTTTGAGCCACTTAAGACCGTGGAATTGAAATATCTCACGTGGAAAGTGGTCCTGTTGTTGGCCTTGGCTTCGGCCAGGCGTGTATCAGAATTGGCGGCTTTGTCATGTAAAAGCCCTTATCTGATTTTCCATATCGATAGGGCAGAATTGAGGACTCGTCCCCAATTTCTCCCTAAGGTGGTATCAGCCTTTCATCTGAACCAACCTATCGTGGTGCCTGCGGCTACTAAAGACTTGGAGGCTTCCAAGTTGTTGGACGTAGTCAGGGCCCTGAAAATTTATGTTTCCAGGACAGCCGGAGTCAGAAAAACTGACTCGCTATTTATCCTGTATGCGCCCAACAAGTTGGGTGCACCTGCTTCAAAGCAGACTATTGCTCGCTGGATCTGTAGTACGATTCAGCTTGCACATTCTGCGGCTGGACTGCCGCATCCTAAATCAGTGAAAGCCCATTCCACGAGGAAGGTGGGCTCTTTTTGGGCGACTGCACGAGGGGTCTCGGCTCTTCAACTTTGCAGAGCAGCTACTTGGTCGGGGTCAAACACGTTTGCAAAATTCTATAAGTTTTACACCCTGGCTGTGGAGGACCTAGAGTTTGCCCATTCGGTGCTGCAGAGTCATCCGCACTCTCCCGCCCGTTTGGGAGCTTTGGTATAATCCCCATGGTCCTTACGGAGTCCCAGCATCCACTTAGGACGTCAGAGAAAATAAGAATTTACTCACCGGTAATTCTATTTCTCGTAGTCCGTAGTGGATGCTGGGCGCCCATCCCAAGTGCGGATTGTCTGCAATACTTGTATATAGTTATTGCCTAACTAAAGGGTTATTGTTGAGCCATCTGTTGAGAGGCTCTGTTGTTATCATGCTGTTAACTGGGTATTGTATCACGAGTTATACGGTGTGATTGGTGTGGCTGGTATGAGTCTTACCCGGGATTCTAAATCCTTCCTTATTGTGTCAGCTCTTCCGGGCACAGTATCCTAACTGAAATCTGGAGGAGGGTCATAGTGGGAGGAGCCAGTGCACACCAGTAGTCTAAAGCTTTCTTTTAGTTGTGCCCAGTCTCCTGCGGAGCCGCTATTCCCCATGGTCCTTACGGAGTCCCAGCATCCACTACGGACTACGAGAAATAGAATTACCGGTGAGTAAATTCTTATTTTACATTTTATATTTTCAAGGGACTTCTATTTCAAAGATCCTGAAGAAAATACACGGAAGCAAGCGGATACCAACTCTAGCATCGTAGCTGCTCTACAGTTGTGGGGGTTGCGAGTCGGCTGGTGTTTTTATTTTTTTTTATTTTATTTTTTATGTAAAAATATATGACCTGCTCCTTCTCTATAAGAGAGGACTGGTAAAAAAATTCCAGCCCGATCCAATACCTTCGCTTCCGTCATCTCCCAGTCTTTCTCTTCCTAGTTTAAAGGGTGAAAGCGCTGCGTAGTATCCCGCTAAGGGGTTTTAAAAACAACATGTCCAAGGCAACCAAGACCTCAAAGACCTGTTATGTTTGTACGAAATGTAACAAGAAGAGCACACGGGTTGGCAGCTCCGGGGTGTGCGACTCCTGCTTAGACAGGGACGCTCCACCTGGGAGCAGTGCTCTGGCTAAGGCATGGGAAGACAACCTTGCTAATAGAATCTCCAAGGAGATGGCAGAATCGCGCAAGCAGCAATCGGAATGGGCTGCGGGATTCTCAAAGACGATGGAGGAATTTCTCATCAAGTTAACGCCGCCCGCACATGCAGAAACGAGTGTGCGCAAGGCCGTTAAAAGAACGCTTCCTATTATACCGGAATCAGAGGAGGAAGAGGGTTTTCTTCTTGATACGGAGGAAGGTGAGTTAATTGAACCTAACCTAGACGCCGATTTTCCAGAGGAGGACACGGCAATCTCTGGTCTGGACTCCTTAATTGACGCGGTTAAGGAGATCCTAAACTTTCAGGTAGAGGAAATACGGGAGCCGGAAGATTTCGATTTGTTCGAATCCCAAAAGCCGCGTTCAGCAGTGTTTCCCATTCCTAAATCCCTCCAGTCTCAGATAGAAAAGGCTTGGAAACAACCTGACAAACGGTTTCAATTTCCGAAACGGTTTCAGATAACTTAACCCCTACCTAAGGGTGTAATGGACAAGTGGGAGAATCCGCCGGTAGTGGATGCTTCACTAGGGAGGTTGTCAAAGAAGACAATCTTACCAATTCCTAACGTAACTACTTTAAAGGATGCGTCAGACCGTAAGGTTGACACAGCGTTAAAGTAAATTTTCGTAGCAGCTGGTGCAGCGCAGAGACCTGCGATCGTCTGTGCTTGGGTTAACAAGGCCATAGGTGCATGGTCTGGACGTATTGTACAAGCTATTGAGGAGGAAAATAGCTTAGAAGAGATTACCCAACTGGCGGAACACATTCGAGAATCTGCTTCATACTTGTGTCAGGCTTCTAAGGACAAGGAGACTGACACCAAGAAGGCAGTAGAATCCATCCCCTTTGGGGGTGAAATGCTGTTCGGACCTGAGCTGGACAAGTGGATTTCGCAGGCTACAGCCGGGAAGTCCACTTTTCTGCCTACTCCTTATACGAGAACCGCTCCACAAACTAGGAGAGGTTATTCGGGACCAGCATTTACTTCATTTAGATCTCAGTCCTTTCGAGCCCGAGGCAGGCACGGGGGGGGGGGGGGGGGGGGGCAGAGGTAGAGGCCGCACAAGCAGCAACCAGAAAGCAGGATAAACCTGCTGACAAGACCATGGCATGACGGCCTCCCAGCTCACCTGGTGGGCGGACGACTGGAAGGTTTTCAGGACATCTGGGCCAAAACCTCACCAGAACTTTGGGTGAACAACTTAATCTCTCAGGGATACAAACTGGAATTTCAACAGAGGCCTCACAGTCAGTTTTTTACAACAGGATTGCCTCAGTGCCCTCAAAAAGCAAGGGCACTACGGGCAGCAATTCTCAAATTGCTACAAGCAGAGGTCATTTTTCCGGTTCCCACTTCTCAGAGAGGAACGGGGTTCTATTACAATCATTTTGTCGTGCCAAAGCCAGACGGGACGGTCAGACCAATACTCAATTTAAAAGTTTTCAACCAGTTTTTAAGGGTCTACAAATTCAAGATGGAATCAATCCAATCAGTCATTGCAGGCTTAGAACAGGGCGAGTTCATTGTATCCATAGACATAAAAGATGCATATCTACATATTCCAATCTGGACTCCTCACCAGGCTTACTTAAGGTTCGCACTGGTGGCGGATCACTACCAATTCCGGGCCTTGCCGTTCGGTCTATCATCAGCCCCAAGAATCTTCACAAAGATCATGGCGATCATGGTTGCAGGACTGAGACTGTTGGGAGTCACGATTATACCTTATCTGGACGATTTACTGATCAAGGCACCATCTCAGAATCGACTACTCAAAGATGTTCAGACATCCCATCAATTTCTGATTCAACATGGATGGATTGTCAATTTCCAAAAGTCCAACCTCATACCGACTCAACGGATTCAATTCCTCGGTCTCATCTTGGATACGGTCCTATTACGTGTGTTCTTACCAGAGAACAAGGTCCAGGACCTACAGAGATTAGTGGCTCAGGTACTGAGGACGCAAACCGTTTCTCTGCACCTCTGTGTGCAACTTCTCGGGAAGATGGTGGCGTCGTTCGATGCTCTCCAGTACGGCAGACTTCATTCCCGACCATTCCAAATAAACCTCATTGCTCAGGGAGCAGGCTCGCACTGGCTTCTCCATCGGAGAATCCGACTTCAACCACAAGTACGGGTCTCCTTGATATGGTGGTCGTTACACAAGAACCTTGCAGCCGGCAAGAAATGCGGCATTTGGGATTGGAGGATCCTGACGACGGACGCCAGTCTCAGAGGTTGGGGAGCCGTCCTAGAGGACCATCAGTTTCAAGGACGGTGGACGCTACAGGAGAGCAAACTACCCATAAATATCCTCGAACTAAGAGCAGTTTACAATGCACTTCTCTTAGCAGAAGACCTAGTCCTGAATCAACACATCAGGATTCAGTCAGACAATGTCACGACGACGGCTTACATAAACCGTCAAGGAGGAACAAAGAGCAGGATGGCGTTAAAGGAAGCCACAAAGATCTTGTTGTGGGCAGAAAGACGAGACATCATTCTCTCGGCAGTGTTCATTCCAGGTGTGGAGAACTGGGAAGCAGATAACCTCAGTCGACAGGACATGCATCCGGGAGAGTGGTGCCTACATCCACGGATTTTCGACATGGTTGTGAGAAGATGGGGTCTGCCTCAGGTGGACCTAATGGCGTCTCGACAAAACCATCAGCTGCCCAGATATGTGTCAAGGACTCGAGATCCAGCAGCAGAAGGAGTGGACGCATTAACACTTCCTTGGTGTTACAGGAGGTTTTACATATTTCCACCATTCCCACTCATACCCAGGGTTCTGAAACGGGTGAAGCGGGAACGAGTGTGGGCAATTCTAATCGCACCAGATTGGCCCCGCAGGAGTTGGTACTCAGACCTGCGAGGGTTACTTGCGGAAGATCCTTGGAGGTTATCTCAGATAGTGGACCTGATATCTCAGGGACCGTTCTTACACCCCGACCTGAACAGGCTGCGTTTGACGGCGTGGCTATTGAAACCTGGATCTTAAGAAACAGAGGGATTCCACGAACGGCCATTCCTACAATGATTGCCGCTAGGAAACCAGTCACAGCCAGGCACTACTACAGGATTTGGAGACGATACATGGCTTGGTGTCAGGAACGGGGATGGAATTCAATGAACTTCCACTTATCTCAACTTCTCCTTTTCCTTCAGGCCGGTCTAGATGGAGGGCTCAGACTGGGCTCTCTGAAGGTTCAGATTTCGGCTCTCTCCATCCTTTTTTACCAGCGGTTAGCATCCTTGCAGGAGATTCAAACCTTTTTACAAGGGGTTCTGAGGATTCAACCCCCTTTTCGTCCTCCCACGGCACCATGGGACTTAAATTTGGTTTTAGAATATTTGAAGTCACCGACTTTTGAGCCATTGACAAGAACAGACCTGAAATATCTCTCTTGGAAGGTCACATTATTACTTGCCTTGGCTTCGGCTAGGCGGGTTTCTAAATTGGGAGCCTTATCCTGTAAGAGCCAATTCTTAGTGTTTCATGAGGATAGGGCGGAACTCCGTACAAGAGCAGATTTCCTTCCGAAGGTGGTTTTGGGGTTTCACGTAAACCAGCCAATAGTGGTCCCATCTTTCCAGGGACTCACAGATGAGGACGTGTCACTGGATGTTGTCCGAGCTTTATGGGTATACGTACAGGTTACGTCGTCCTTCAGAAAGTCAGACCATTTGTTTGTTCTTTATGATGGGCCAAAAAAGGGTTGGCCAGCATCTAAGCAGTCTTTGTCTAGATGGATTAGACTTGCCATTCGGCAAGCTTATGTTTCCTGTGGCAAACAGGTTCCGGTTCAGACGGGTGCTCATACTACCCGATCAGTGGGTGCCTCGTGGGCGGCTGCCAGGGTGCTTCCACTACTCAACTTTGCAGAGCGGCGACGTGGTCTTCAGCCCACACTTTCGCAAGATTTTACAAGTTTGATACTTTTGCGTCCGGAGAATATAAGTTCGGACGTTTAGTTTTGCAGGCCACCGACAGCACTCCCTCCCTGGGGGAAAACCATGGGACGTCCCCTACTGTATAGGACTCCAGTGTCCCCTAGTGGATGAAAGAGAAAAGAAGATTTTGGTACTTACCAATAAATCCATTTCTCTGAATCCTCTAGGGGACACTGGACGCCCGCCTCAGTGCTGTCAACCTGCTGTGTTCAAAGTTCTTGTTTTAAACAGTTCGTACAAACAGCATTAGTAATTCGGTTAAGAGTTCTTGGCCGCTGTTTGATATCGGTTCCTCGCCATGTGCTATAGTGTCATGTCCTATTCTCTCAGTCAAATTTTTCAAACTGAGGGAGGAGGGATGTGAAGGGGAAGGAGCTGGCTGTGCAGACAATGCTAATTTTAGATTGTGCCACACCTCCGGTTCAAGGCTTCACACCCCTACTGTATAGGACTCCAGTGTCCCCTAGAGGATTCAGAGAAATGGATTTATCGGTAAGTACCAAAATCCTCTTTTTTTTACCTTATGTTCCCCCACAGCAAAAGAAAACACCACAATATCAGATGCAGTCCTTTCGGTCGCATAAGTCCAGAAGAGGTCGGGGCTCTTCCTCCCTCGCCAGAGGTAAGGGTAGAGGGAAAAGAATGCCTGCTACGGCTAGTTCCCAGGAGCTGAAGTCCTCCCTGGCTTCTACTAAATCCACCACATGACGCTGGGGCTCCACTGAGGGAGTCCGCCCCGGTGTGGGCACGTCTTCGACTCTTCAGCCACGTCTGGGTTCAATCAGACGTGGATCCTTGGGCGATGGAAATTGTATCCCAAGGATACAAGCTGGAATACGAAGAGGTGCCTCCGCGCCGATTTTTGAAATCGGCTTTACCAGCTTCTCCCCCAGAGAGGGAGATAGTTTTAGCTGCAATTCAAAAGCTGTATCAACAGCAAGTGATTGTCAAGGTTCCCCTAGTTCAACAGGGGAAGGGGTACTATTCAACCTTGTTTGTGGTTCCGAAACCGGATGGCTCAGTCAGGCCCATTCTAAATCTAAAATCCCTAAACCTGTACTTGAAAAAGTTCAAATTCAAGATTCCTGTCCTACATCTCTACTCCACCGGAGGCGCAGGGGTGTTAGTGGGAATTTTGGATCAGGTTTCATATAGTACTGGCCACGTGCACTGCATTTCGGCCATATATATATATATATATATATATATATATATTACACACACCTTAGTACAATTTTACTGAGTCGTGCAAGTGGTCTGTCTTTGTATATTGTATTGTCTGTCTGCATAATGAGTAAGGCACCAGCAAAAACTAAAAAGCAGTTTCACTGCAATGTCTGTAAGAGTGTGTTACCGGATGGATCTACCACATGTACAGTATGTTTTGTGAATTCAGCTACGAATACAATTTCGGCTCCGGTTTCATCCCCGGACCCTCCATGGGAAATGTTAGCCAATGTAATGGCTGGGTTGCAATCAGAATTGGCCGCCGCTCGACAAGAGCGGGAAGCGGCAAGATCTGAGTCTCGGGTGAGACCGCCAGAACTACCGGAGGGGCCTCAGCCTTGCCAAAGGTCCAAGTCCATTTTGGGTAGAAGGGATAAATTTAATTTGTCTTATGATTTACCAGTTTCTGCTATGTTGCATTCTGACGATTCTATGCCAGACCTCACTGCGCAAGATGAGGGTGAGGAGGGCGAAGTAGACCAGCAGTCAGATAGTGAAGATTTTGACAGCCCAGGCATTGATAATCTCATCAGAGCGGTGCGTCAGTCTCCTGAAGTTTACAGAAACTGAGGAGCCTCTGACAAATGATGAAGTCGTATTTACTAAACGACAGAGATCTCCGATGTGTTTTCCTGTTTCGGAAACTCTTAATAAGATGTTAGTAGAAACACGAAAGAATCCGGATAAACTGTTTTCTATACCTCGAAGATTTAAGTCTAGTTACCCGTTTCCAGAGTCTGTGACATCTACATGGGAGAATTCGCCAATGGTGGATTCGTCTGTGTCAAAACTTACAAAGAAATTAACCATACCAGTACCAACTGCTACTACGCTTAAAGACTCTTCAGACCGTAAAATAGAAGCTATGCTAAAGTCCATGTATATAGCAGCAGGAGTGTTGCTTAGACCTGGGTTGGTTGGCATTTGGGTAACTAAGGCGCTAATGGTATGGATAACAGAACTCAAGTCTGCCCTACATGACGATCACCTTATACTTCTCGCTGATCAAATCTGTGAAGCTGCTGAGTATCTATGTACAGCTTCTACGGACGTCTGTCAGCTCACTTCTCGCATTTCATAGTCGCTAGTTACAGCACGACGAGCACTCTGGCTGCGTTCTTGGCAAGCGGAGGCAGAGGTCAAAAGAGGTATAGAGGCGTTACCTTACGGTGGCGAGAAGTTATTTGGTCCTGAATTGGACAAATGGATTTCTGAGGCCACGGGAGGAAAGCATCTTGGCGTTCCAAGACTTACCGCGGTTACGTTTGACGGCATGGCGGTTGAACACCGAATCCTAGCTGGGAAGGGTATTCCGGAGGAAGTCATCCCTACTCTGATAAGGGCTAGGAAGGAGGTGACGGCGAAATATTATCACCGTATCTGGAGAAAGTATGTTTCTTGGTGTGAAGCCAAGAATGCTCCTACGGAAGATTTCCACATGGGCCGTTTTCTCCACTTTCTACAGACAGAAGTGGATATGGGCCTGAAGTTAGGGCCGAAATCTGTACCTTAATGGAGTCTATCTATATTCTTTCAGAAGGAATTGGCTTCTTTCCCAGAAGTCCAGACTTTTTTAAAGGGAGTGCTGCACATCCAGCCTCCTTTTGTGCCCCCAGTGGCACCATGGGACCTTAACGTGGTGTTACAGTTCCTGAAGTCACACTGGTTTAAATCTCTTCAAACAGTTGAGTTGAAATTTCTCACTTGTAAAGTGGTCATGTTGTTAGCCTTGGCATCTGCGAGGCGGGTGTCCGAATTGGCGGCTTTGTCTCACAAAAAGCCCCTATCTGATTTTCCATGTGGATAGAGCAGAGTTGAGGACTCGTCCTCAATTTCTGCCTAAGGTGGTTTCATCGTTTCATATGAACCAACCTATTGTGGTGCCTGTGGCTACGGGGGGCTTGGAGGATTCCAAGTCTCTTGATGTAGTCAGGGCCTTAAAAGTTTATGTAGCCAGGACGGCTCGGGTTAGGAAAACAGAGGCCCTGTTTGTCCTGTATGCAGCCAACAAGGTTGGCGCCCCTGCTTCTAAGCAGACTATTGTCCGCTGGATCTGTAACACGATTCAGCAGGCTCATTCTACGGCTGGATTGCCGGTACCAACTTCGGTAAAGGCCCATTCCACTAGGAAGGTGGGCTCTTCGTGGGCGGCTGCCCGAGGTGTCTCGGCATTACAACTTTGCCGAGCAGCTACTTGGTCGGGTTCAAACACTTTTGCTAAATTCTACAAGTTTGATACCTTGGCTGAGGAGGACCTCATGTTTGCTCAATCGGTGCTGCAGAGTCATCCGCACTCTCCCGCCCGGTCTGGAGCTTTGGTATAATCCCCATGGTCCTTACGGAGTCCCCAGCATCCTCTAGGACTTAAGAGAAAATAAGATTTTAAACCTACTGGTAAATCTTTTTCTCCTAGTCCGTAGAGGATGCTGGGCGCCCGTCCCAGTGCGGACTAAATTCTGCAAGACTTGTATATAGTTTTTGCTTACATAAGGGTTATGTTACAGTTTTGATCAGTCTCGGGCTGATGCTGTTTTGTTTCATACTGTTAACTGGTTCGTATATTCCATGTTATACGGTGTGGATGGTGTGGGCTGGTATGAATCTTGCCCTTAGATTAACAAAAATCCTTTCCTCGTACTGTCCGTCTCCTCTGGGCATAGTTTCTCTAACTGAGGTCTGGAGGAGGGGCATAGAGGGAGGAGCCAGTGCACACCCATTCTAAAGTCTTTAGAGTGCCCATGTCTCCTGTGGAGCCCGTCTATACCCCATGGTCCTTACGGAGTCCCGAGCATCCTCTACGGACTAGGAGAAAAAGATTTACCGGTAGGTTTAAAATCTTATTTTTGTTGTTGTTGTTAATGTTTACTATACATGGCTGTTTTTTATTCTCACGATCTAATGCCTGTGGCATGCTGGTACCTGTCTTGCAGCCAGCATACAGGTATTGTGGGTTGTCTGATTACTGCTAGAGCTGACGCATACACATTTGTAACACTAATGTAATGAAGTGTCCTTCGCACAAGAGAATAATGTAATGAAAATGATGTGATATTAGTACTAAGAGGGTGAGGTATTAAGCTTAGGAGAGAGCTAAGTGGAGAAGTTGCCCAAAGAAACCAATCAGCATCTGTTGTTTATCTAGCACAGTCTATGAAATGACAGGTAGAAGCTGATTGGTGCTTTGGGTAACTTCTCCATTTTGAGGATTGATATATCGCCTCTTAAATGTGAAATTCACTTTTAACATAGAGGGGCTTATGCAACAGGCTACAAGATGAAAGAACCAATGTTATTTTGGCGAATTACCTCTAAATTTAGAGCGGCAATTAGTTTTACGACAAAACTTGCCTGAACCTATTGCATAAGCCCCATATATTAGAATGACATACAAACATTCACACATACCATGTTTACCCCCTTTAAACATCCAAAGGAAATCTTCCTTGCAATAGCCACATCTTGCTGAATTATAACCACAATTCTAATGAATGAAGGACTATTAGTACACATGCAGCCAATGGGAAGCGGTTAGATGGTGCTGCTGGATCAGTCTTCTTATGTGTCTTTACTGCAGTAGGTAAACCTAAGAGACCTATCTGGGCATGCGTACATGGCCATACTGTACTCCACTAATGATTGCCCACCCCAATTCCACTGCACCAGACAGAAGGGCCTGCAAGCTGAAGGTGCAGATCTCGGCATAAGGCAAATTTTGGCCACGTGCGCAGTAGGGAAATGCGTATAATTGCTCCACAAATACTGCTGGTCACTTAATCCTTAATTAGGCTCCTAATTGGTCTGGTTCAGCCACGTTTTCCCAAGAGAGACAGGTATTTTCTGTCATAAAGCAGCCAGTTGTCTGCTACCCAAAGCAAAATGTACAGGAGGCAGGGAGCCACCAGTACCGCTTCCAGGCCTCTGAGGTCACATTTTCCCCATGAGCAGTGTCTGCATGTTACATGTCTCCCTTACCGCTTACAGGCGGATCAGTGCACAGGTGGCAGAAATATCATGTAATAATGCATGGCTGCTCAGGACATTGATAGGAAGTCATGGAAAGAGGATTTGGGATTAGCAATGGTTACATTTGCATTTTTTCTTACTCTTAGGAAACTACGGGATGTGCTGCAGAACCGACTCATCAAATTCTTCCTTGACCAGAGTAAGAAGGACCCTGAGAAGTACAGCAAGTTCTTCCAGGACTATGGGCTCTTTATCCGAGAAGGGATAGTGACCACCGCAGATCAGGAGGTCAAGGTGAGCATATAGTTAGTTTGGGATTATCTGAAACACTGTTACAGAATCTGCAGTTTTGGCCTTTGTTATGGAGCCTGAAGAATTTCTCTGTAAGACTTTCTCCCTGGTAATCTGTAATGCCCAGGTGAAAGCAGGATCAGATATGGAGATGGGACCATGCATTCTGACTTCATGGACTTTTATTCATGCATTGGACACCAATGAAAAGTGCTTGTCCTCTAGCACAGGGGTTCTTGACTGCAGTCCCCAAGTAGCTCCCAACAGATCATGTTTGTGGACTTCTTGGTTGGGGACCATGGGACGGGGTGTGACCCTTCTTTGTGGATCACATCAGCTTCCTGATTCTTTCTTCATTACTGCTGACTGGGTGATACAGACAGTGTGTTATAGCCTCCTCATCTATCAGAGATACGTTTCCAAACTTCACAGTCCGCTGAGAGAGACACATTGCAAAGCTGGGGAGACATTATGTTGGATCTATTCTTGCTGAGAAGACCACAGATTGCCGCAGAGCTTTGGTCTTCCTATCCCTTCTGTAGAGGTCTCCATACCTAGGTCTTTAGAGAGTAGAACCATCTATTTTATTATTATTATTATCCTTTATTTCTCTGACGTCCTAGTGGATGCTGGGAACTCCGTAAGGACCATGGGGAATAGACGGCTCCGCAGGAGACTGGGCACATCTAAAGAAAGATTTAGGACTATCTGGTGTGCACTGGCTCCTCCCCCTATGACCCTCCTCCAAGCCTCAGTTAGATTTCTGTGCCCGGCCGAGCTGGATGCACACTAGGGGCTCTCCTGAGCTCCTAGAAAGAAAGTATAGTTTAGGTTTTTTATTTTACAGTGAGACCTGCTGGCAACAGGCTCACTGCACCGAGGGACTAAGGGGAGAAGAAGCGAACCTACCTAAGTGGTGGTAGCTTGGGCTTCTTAGGCTACTGGACACCATTAGCTCCAGAGGGATCGAACACAGGACCCGACCTCGTCGTCCGTTCCTGGAGCCGCGCCGCCGTCCCCCTTTACAGAGCCAGAAGCAAGAAGGTCCGGAAAATCGGCGGCTGAAGACTTCTGTCTTCTCCAAGGTAGCGCACAGCACTGCAGCTGTGCGCCATTGCTCCTCATGCACACCACACACTGCGGTCACTGATGGGTGCAGGGCGCTGGGGGGGGGCGCCCTGAGCAGCAATAAATAGCACCTTGGCTGGCAAACTGACACCATATATAGCCCCAGGGGCTATATAGGTGTATATTAACCCCTGCCAGAATTATTAAAATAGCGGGAGAAAGCCCGCCGAAAAAGGGGCGGAGCCATCTCCCTCAGCACACTGGCGCCATTTTCCCTCACAGCTCAGCTGGAAGGATCGCTCCCTGGCTCTCCCCTGCAGTCCTGCACTACAGAAAGGGTTAAAAAGAGAGGGGGGCACAAAAATTAGGCGCAGTATATTATAATAATGCAGCTATAAGGGAAAACACTCTCTATAGGTGATATCCCTGTGATATATAGCGCTCTGGTGTGTGCTGGCATACTCTCCCTCTGTCTTCCCAAAGGGCTTTGTGGGGTCCTGTCCTCTGTCAGAGCATTCCCTGTGTGTGTGCTGTGTGTCGGTACTGCTGTGTCGACATGTATGATGAGGAAAATGATGTGGAGGCGGAGCAAATGCCTGTGAATGTGATGTCACCCCCTGCGGGGTCGACACCTGTGTGGATGGACTTATGGAAGGTTTGACGACATAGGACAGCCGGCTACTCAGCTTGTGCCTGTTCCAGCGTCTCAAATGTCATCAGGGGCTTTAAAACGCCCGCTACCTCAGGTGACAGACACAGATGTCGACACGGATACCGACTCCAGTGTCGACGACGATGAGACTAGTGTACCCTCCAATAGGTCCACCCGTTACATGATTGAGGCAATAAAAAATGTATTACACATTTCTGATAATACCCCAGGTACCACAAAAAAGGGTATTATGTTTGGTGAGAAAAAACTACCTGTTGTTTTTCCTGCATCTGAGGAATTAATATGAGGTGTGTGAGGAAGCGTGGACTTCCCCCGATAAGAAATTGATAATTTCTAAGCAGCGTACCCTTTTCCGCCAGAGGATAGGTCACGTTGGGAAATACCCCCTAGGGTAGATAAAGCGCTGACACGCTTATTAAAAAAGGTGGCACTACCGTCTCCGGATACGGCCGCCCTAAAGGAACCTGCTGATAGAAAGCAGGAAACTACCCTTAAAGCTATATACACACACGGGCATTATATTGAGACCAGCTATTGCCTCGGCATGGAGGTGCAGTGCGGCAGCTGCGTGGTCAGATTCCCTGTCGGATAATACTATGGATAGGGACAATATTTTGCTGACAATAGAGCATATAAAAGACGCTGTCTTATACATGCGTGATGCACAGAGGGATATTTGCCGGCTGGCATCACAAATAAGCGCTATGTAAAAGCGATGCCGATTCAAAACGGCACATGGAAGTTTTGCCCTATAAGGGGGTGGAACTGTTTGGGGATGGTCTTTCAGACCTCGTTTCCACAGCTACTGCTGGGAAATCAAACTGGTTGCCACAAGCTACCCCACAGCAAAAGAAAGCACTGTATTATCAGGTACAGTCCTTTCGGCCCCAGAAAAGCAAGAGGGCTGGAGGCTCATCTTTTCTGCCAAGAGGAAAAGGTAGAGGGAAAAAGCTGCAGCACACAGCTAGTTCCCAAGAGCAGAAGTCCTCCCCTGCGTCCGGTAAGTCCACAGCATGACGCTGGGGCTGCTCAGGCGGACCCGGGTACGGTGGGGGCCCGTCTCAAAAATTTCAGCGCACAGTGGGCTCTCTCACAGGCGGATCCCGGGGTTCTTCAAACAGTATCTCAGGGGTACAGGCTGGAATTCAAGACGTTTCCCCCCCCGCCGTTTCCTAAAATCTGCCTTACCGGCAACTCCCTCTGCCAGGGAGGCAGTGTGGTGGTTATCTAAAAACTGTATTCACTGCAAGTGATTGTCAAGGTACCCCTCCTTCAACAAGGAAAGGGTTACTATTCCACAATGTTTGTGGTACCGAAACCGGAAGGTTCGGTGATACCCATATTAAATTTAAAATCCTTGAACACATATATCAAAAGATTCAAGTTCAAGATGGAATCGTTCAGGGCGGTTATTGCGAACCTAGACGAGGGGGATTACAGGGTCTCTCTGGACATCAAGGATGCTTACCTGCATGTCCCCATTTACCCTCCTCACCAGGAGTACCTCAGGTTTGTGGTACAGGACTGTCACTATCAGTTCCAGACGCTGCCGTTTGGGTTATCCACGGCACCGAGGGTCTTTACCAAGGTAATGGCCGACATGATGATACTCCTTCGCAAGAAGGGAGTTTTTAATTATCCCGTACTTGGACGATCTCCTGATAAAGGCGAGGTCCAAGGAACAGTTGGTAGTGGGGGTAGCACTTTCTAGGGAAGTGCTGCAACAGCACGGCTGGATTCTCAATATTCCAAAGTCACAGCTGGTCCCGACGACACGTCTTCTGTTCCTGGGAATGATTCTGGACACAGACCAGAAAAAAGTGTTTCTTCCAGTGGAAAAAGCCGAGGAGTTGTCATCTCTAGTCAGAGACTTCCTAAAACCGGGACAGGTGTCGGTACATCAATGCACACGAGTCCTGGGAAAAATGGTAGCTTCGTACGAAGCAATTCCATTCGGAAGGTTCCACGCAAGGACTTTCCAGTGGGACCTGTTGGACAAATGGTCCGGGTCCCATCTCCAGATGCAACAGCGGATAACCCTGTCGGCAGGAACCAGGGTGTCGCTGCTGTGGTGGCTGCAGAGGGCTCATCTACTAGAGGGCCGCAGATTCGGAATATAGGACTGGGTCCTGGTGACCACGGATGCCAGCCTTCGGGGCTGGGGTGCAGTCACACAGGGAAGAAATTTCCAAGGACTGTGGTCAAATCAGGAGATTTCGCTTCACATAAATATTCTGGAGCTAAGGGCCATTTACAATGCCCTAAGCCAAGCAAGGCCCCTGCTTCAGAACCAGCCGGTACTGATCCAATCAGACAACATCACGGCGGTCGCCCATGTAAACAGACAGGGCGGCACAAGAAGCAGGAGGGCATTGGCAGAAGCCACAAGGATTCTCCGATGGGCGGAAAATCATGTGTTAGCACTGACAGCAGTGTTCATTCCGGGAGTGGACAACTGGGAAGCAGACTTCCTCAGCAGGCACGACCTCCACCCGGGAGAATGGGGACTTCATCCAGAAGTCTTCCAAATGCTGGTAAACCGTTGGGAAAGACCACAGGTGGACATGATGGCGTCCCGCCTCAACAAAAAGCTAAAAAGATATTGCGCCAGGTCAAGGGACCCTCAGGCGATCGCTGTGGACGCTCTAGTAACACCGTGGGTGTACCAGTCGGTTTATGTGTTTCCTCCTCTGCCTCTCATTCCCAAGGTACTGAGAATAATACGAAGGTGAGGAGTGAAAACTATACTCGTGGTTCCGGATTGGCCAAGAAGAGCTTGGTACCCGGAACTTCAAGAGATGCTTTCAGAGGACCCTTGGCCTCTGCCGCTCAGACAGGACCTGCTGCAGCAGGGGCCCTGTCTGTTCCAAGACTTACCGCGGCTACGTTTGACGGCATGGCGGTTGAACACCGGATCCTGAAGGAAAAGGGCATTCCGGAGGAAGTCATCCCTACCCTGATCAAAGCCAGGAAGGATGTCACCGCAAAACATTATCACCGCATTTGGCGGAAATATGTGAGGCCAGGAAGGCCCCAACGGTGAGGCCAGGAAGGCCCCAACGGAGGAATTTCAACTGGGTCGATTCCTGCATTTCCTGCAAGCAGGGGTGACGTTGGGCCTCAAATTGGGGTCCATTAAGGTCCAGATTTCGGCCCTGTCGATTTTCTTCCAGAAAGAACTGGCTTCACTGCCTGAAGTTCAGACTTTTGTCAAAGGAGTTCTGCATATTCAGCCTCCTTTTGTGGCACCTTGGGATCTCAATGTGGTTTTGGAGTTCCTGAAATCACATTGGTTTGAACCACTTAAGACTGTGGATTTGAAATATCTCACGTGGAAAGTGGTCATGCTGTTGGCCCTGGCTTCGGCCAGGCGTGTGTCAGAATTGGCGGCTTTGTCCTATAAAAGCCCTTATCTGATTTTCCATATGGATAGGGCAGAGTTGAGGACTCGTCCTCAGTTTCTCCCGAAGGTGGTATCAGCGTTTCACTTGAACCAGCCTATTGTGGTGCCTGCGGCTACTAGGGACTTGGAGGATTCCAAGTTACTGGACGTAGTCAGGGCCCTGAAAATTTATGTTTCCAGGACGGCTGGAGTCAGGAAAACTGACTCGCTGTTTATCCTGTATGCACCCAACAAACTGGGTGCTCCTGCTTCTAAGCAGACTATCGCGCGCTGGATTTGTAGCACTATTCAGCTGGCGCATTCTGCGGTGGGACTACCGCAGCCTAAATCTGTAAAAGCCCATTCCACAAGGAAGGTGGGCTCATCTTGGGCGGCTGCCCGAGGGGTCTCGGCTTTACAACTTTGCCGAGCTGCTACTTGGTCAGGGGCAAACACGTTTGCAAAATTCTATAAATTTGATACCCTGGCTGAGGAGGACCTGGAGTTCTCTCATTCGGTGCTGCAGAGTCATCCGCACTCTCCCGCCCGTTTGGGAGCTTTGGTATAATCCCCATGGTCCTTACGGAGTTCCCAGCATCCACTAGGACATCAGAGAAAATAAGAATTTACTCACCGGTAATTCTATTTCTCGTAGTCCGTAGTGGATGCTGGGCGCCCATCCCAAGTGCGGATTGTCTGCAATACTTGTAAATAGTTATTGTTACACAAATCGGGTTGTTATTGCGAGCCATCTGTTCAGAGGCTCCTTTTGTTATCATACTGTTCACCGGGGTTCCTATCACGAGTTATACGGTGTGATTGGTGTGGCTGGTATGAGTCTTACCCGGGATTCAAAATCCTTCCTTATTGTGTCAGCTCTTCCGGGCACAGTGTCCTAACTGAGGCTTGGAGGAGGGTCATAGGGGGAGGAGCCAGTGCACACCAGATAGTCCTAAATCTTTCTTTAGATGTGCCCAGTCTCCTGCGGAGCCGTCTATTCCCCATGGTCCTTACGGAGTTCCCAGCATCCACTACGGACTACGAGAAATAGAATTACCGGTGAGTAAATTCTTATTAGATATGGCGCCACAAGGGTTCCGCAGCGCCCAATTACAGAGTACATATGCACATAATCAAAACAGGAAAACAGTGACTTACAGTTGAAGACAATTTAGGACAAGTACAGGGTAAATAAGCATAACTACACCAGTAAATGACAGAGATAAGTTCCAGGTGGCAAAAAAACTGCGCGATTTGGGCAGTTGAGGATTATTAAAGTAAGAAAAGGATAAACACATGAGGGAAGAGGGCCCTACTCGTGAGAGCTTACATTCTAAGGGGAGGGGTAGTAACAGTCTGTAGCTTTAGCGCTGTACAGAGACTAGAAGCGGAGTCTGCAGAAAGATCTGTATGAGATTACTCATGTCTGAGCTGTTTCCATACTGCCTCTTTCAGGAGGACATTGGGAAGTTGCTGCGGTTTGAATCCTCAGCCCTACCTATGGGTCAACAGACCAACCTGTCGGACTACGCCAGCCGCATGCAAGCAGGAACACGCAACATCTACTACCTGTGCGCACCCAACCGGCACCTTGCAGAACACAGCCCGTACTTTGAAGCCATGAAGCAGAAGCACATAGAGGTAGTATACACTTATTCCTCTTTGTCACATTTTGCTCTGATCCGCTGATTCTTGCTTGCGCTGAGTTACAGATCTTCCTCTGTGTCCCTCCAGGTCCTGTTCTGCTACGAGCAGTTTGACGAGCTCACTATGCTGCACTTGCGGGAGTTTGATAAGAAGAAGCTTATATCCTTGGAAACAGATATTGTGGTGGATCACTACAAGGAGGAGACTTTTGAGGACATTCGGCCAGGTATTTGATGTTTTCTCCGCTTGCAGGCGTGGAAGAGTAGATACGTTGGACTCTTATTTACATCTTTTGTCTTGCTTCTTCCTCAGCGTCCGATAGATTGCCAGAGAAAGAAGCAGAAGATTTGATGGCCTGGATGAGGAATGGCTTAGCAAATCGAGTGACCAATATCAAGGTACAAACAACTCCCTTTTGGCTTATTCACTGGGGGACACCGGAGTTACACTAGGGTATAGAATGTTGTGTGTGGAGCCTGACACTTTAAACCCTGGGTGATTTAAACTTAGCTCCTCCCCTTCTATACCCACCTGACTTCGGTTTAGTTTACGTGCCTCTTGGAGTTGGGCGTCTGTTAGGCTGCCGGGCCACCTATTACCTTATATTTACAATTTACTGTTTCTACTTTCTCTAAAGTATTATGATTTTTAATTAAAGTTCTTGGCCGGCTTATGACTTAGAGTGACCTGTGTCTGTGTCCTCTGACCCATAATAAACTGGAACCCTGTGTTCTCTGTGCAGGTTACACCACGTCTAGACACCCACCCAGCCATGATTACTGTGCTAGAGATGGGGGCAGCCCGTCATTTCCTGCGCACACAGCAGCTTGCTAAAACCATTGAGGAGCAGGCACAGATCTTGCAGCCCACTCTGGAGATCAACACCGGGTGAGTGTCTCGGGCCAGTGAGAACGCAACAGTGAGGCTAAAGCAACAAGGGGAATTTTCATTTGCTCGAATAGTCAAATAACTCCTATAAGGGTTCATTTAATGACTTGCTGATGTAAATTTATACCATTGTAATGTCCCCTGTCCTGCGCTTTCTGCTATTGTTTTACAGACACCCTCTTATTAAGAAGCTCGGCCAGCTGAAGGACACAGACCAGGATCTGGCCAAGTTACTTCTGGAACAGGTGAGTAACCAAACAGTGTATTCAAGCTTCTAACACTCAGGTTACGAGTTAGTGCACATTATGTACTACCGTATCCATTATATACAGTCTGAAGGTAGGTTCTGTACTCTTCTACACAGTACTGTACTCCTGATATGTCTCCTATCATCTCTATGCAGATCTATGACAACGCAATGATTGCAGCTGGGCTGAACGATGATCCCCGACCTATGGTAGGACGTCTCAACGAATTGTTAACTAAAGCTTTGGACAAGCACTGATCCAACCCCCAGTTCTGTATCGTATGTCATCCGCCAAGATCTCCACCATCTACTGAAAGTTCTTCCTGCCCGCTGTACGGTTTATGGAAGTTCAGACAGCCAGTATCAGTTGTGCCCAGCCTCCGTGTTTCCTATGGAAAAAAATATTGTAAAGGAACAGTCCAGTGCATCTATTTATTTGTCAGGCTTCGTTCTCGTCCCAAACATACCCCAGGGTATGCAGTGGACACTGTAGCTTATTGGCTGCCACCGATTGTCACTGTGCATGTGATTGGCCGGGTGAAACGGAACCATTGTTGTAAATGCTACAATTGTAAACAAAAATGACCTGTTAGGAATTTGTACAAACTTCTTGTATTGTGGTTTTTTTTTTATATAGGGCTGGTCTACCAGGGGCGTATCTATAATGTATGTGGTATACATGAGCTCCTGGCTCTACACCTGTAACAGACCTGACAGCTTTCATACAGAGGTTCCTCCTCCCTATATAAAGTGTCTGCAGGGCCATTATTGGGTGATATCCTCAGAAAGTGATAGCAAAGAGTCTACCTCTGTGATCTTCTGCACATGTGCCATCTTCACGAGTATCACTGGGCAGATGGCACTGCTGGCAAAGGGTAAGAAAGGGGGGGGGGCTCTCGCTACTTAGCCAGGGCCCAGCTCAAATACCGCCGCCGGGGCCCAGCTCGGATGCCGCCGCCGGGGCCCAGCTCGGATGCCGCCGCCGGGGCCCAGCTCGGATGCCGCCGCCGGGGCCCAGCTCGGATGCCGCCGCCGGGGCCCAGCTCGGATGCCGCCGCCGGGGCCCAGCTCGGATGCCGCCGCCGAGGCCCAGCACGGATGCCGCCGCCGAGGCCCAGCTCGGATGCCGCCGCCGAGGCCCAGCTCAGATACCGTACCAGAGCCCAAGTGCCTTTATACAGGTAGCTGTAGTCCTGCGCACACAATCTTATCTTTGACTTTGTGTCTCCTGTTTTGGAGAATGAATCTACCTGGCTCTATGAGCAAAGTCAGCCACCTTATAATGTGCCCCCTGCTTCATTCTTCAGTGCAGGAGCTCCTTTCGCCCTGAAACTCCCTACCTCTCCAATGAGTAGATGAAGGGACAAATAAAAAAAATACTAATACATTGTGTAGTCACAATAGTGAGCAGAGATACCCCATATATCCCCAACCCTCATTCTTTCATGAATCGCCTCTGATTTGAAACTAGCAGCAGCAGAGAAGAAGACTTCAACTAAGAGTGTTGGTGGTCTCGGTGCCCACCTCCTCAGCGTCATGCTTGTCCTCTTACTGGTGATTCAGTAGTTGGACCAGCACCCGCCGGGCTGTTGTCTGCTACGTATTGCGGTTGTTGTGTCTGGAGATAATTCCGCTCTGTCCTTGCTCTCCTGTCACCCGGGATTAGTCGTAACATCTGTTGCCAGTATAGTGCGAAGTCAGGGAGAGAGGCTAAGAACTTGTGAGGCCGGATACATGCACAGCACAGCTCCGAGATGCACAAACACTACAGCAAATCCTTGGGAAACAGCCCACGACTGTGGCAGATACATTACTGCACAATCCTAAGGCAATTTTTTGAAAGTGAAAAGTGGAGACAGATGATGGAGCAGATATTGGATGGCTATATAAGGTTTTCCAGATTGCCTATTTAATGTTAGGGACAATGCCTTTTCACATGCTGCATGCTTGCACTAGGGATCTGAACTGACTGCAATGCAACAATACAGGATGTTTCCGGTGCAGAGAGGAAGGAGGCGGCTATTGGAGAAATTGCCCCCCCTGATGTGATTACACCCCTCATCATGCCCATAATATATATAAATATATTTTTTCTGTGTCCAGCTGTGTTGGGAGAAGAGCAGTCTCCCTATCCAGCTGCTTAAGCCTTTTTTTTTGTTTGTTTTTTATTTGTTTTTTTGTTTATTAAGTGCCTACTTCAATGTTTTCTTTTTTTATTGCTTGTGACTAGATGAAGTAGAAGAGACTGGATCACATAGCAGCAAAAGTTTTAATCACCACCAGACTCCCATCAAATTTTGTTATGTCTGTGTGACATTGATTATGTTTTATGCCACTGGCTGAGGCTGTCATATTTCTGTGGCTTTATGCTGTCTCCATTCCCCTCCTCACATCATGTCACTGCCCTGTCACATATAGCCCTGTCGTCATTAACACACATCACTCATCTCCTGATAAGCTCTGTGCTGCTGGGGACATTGCTCCTTCCACTATATAATTCTCATTCTGTGGCTTCCCTCTGTCTCCATTCCCCTCCTCACATCATGTCACTGCCCTGTCACATATAGCCCTGTCCTCATTCACACACATCACTCATCTCCTGATAAGCTCTGTGCTGCTGGGGACATTGCTCCTTCCACTATATAATTCTCAGTCTGTGGCTTCCCTCTGTCTCCATTCCCCTCCTCACATCATGTCACTGCCCTGTCACATATAGCCCTGTCCTCATTCACACACATCACTCATCTCCTGATAAGCTCTGTGCTGCTGGAGGACATTGCTCCTTCCACTATATAATTCTCATTCTGTGGCTTCCCTCTGTCTCCATTCCCCTCCTCACATCATGTCACTGCCCTGTCACATATAGCCCTGTCATCATTCACACACATCACTCATCTCCTGATAAGCTCTGTGCTGCTGGAGGACATTGCTCCTTCCACTATATAATTCTCAGTCTGTGGCTTCCCTCTGTCTCCATTCCCCTCCTCACATCATGTCACTGCCCTGTCACATATAGCCCTGTCGTCATTCACACACATCACTCATCTCCTGATAAACTCTGTGCTGCTGGGGACATTGCTCCTTCCACTATATAATTCTCAGTATATGGCTTCCTGCTACTTCCATTCCCCTCCTCACATCATGTCACTGCCTTGCCACATGTAGCCCTGTCATCATTAACACACATCACTCATCTCCTGATATACTCTGTGCTGCTGGGGACATTGCTCTTTCCACTATATAACTCTCAGTATATGGCTTCCTACTGTCTCCATTCCCCTCCTCACATCATGTCACCGCCTTGCCACACGTAGCCCTGTCATTAACACACATCACTCATCTCCTGATATACTCTGTGCTGCTGGGGACATTGCTCCTTCCACTATATATCTCTCAGTATGTGGTTTCCTACTGTCTCCATTCCCCTCCTCACATCAGGTCACTGCCTCTGTCACATGTAGCCCTGTCCTCACTGACCCATCACTCATATGACATACTCTGTGCTGCTGTGTGACTCTGTTTCTTCCACTATATAACATATCATGTCACTGCCTCTGTCACATATAGCCCTGTCATCATTCACACACATCACTCATCTCCTGATAAGCTCTGTGCTGCTGGAGGACATTGCTCCTTCCACTATATATCTCTCAGTATGTGGTTTCCTGCTGCCTCCATTCTCCTCCTCACATCATGTCACTGCCCATCACATGCAGTACTCTCCTCACTGACACATCACTAAACTCCTGATGGGTCGGGTATGAAACTCCAGCAGTTGACAGCAAGACAGGCAGGAGCCTGACATATCCCGATAAGTATTCTCTCCATAACCAACCTGTCCCGCAGCCTGACCCTAACCTCCGCCTACCTCATACTTGCCTACTGTTCCGGAAGTTGTGGGATACTCATGATTTTTCGGGTAGGCCCCCGCAGCCACATAAGAGTATGCAGATCTCCCACATCCCACCTGTTTCCTAGTGAAATGGGTAGGATGAGATTGTTCCCTGTATTTGTGGTTCTCTATGGAGGGGGTGGGGCTAGATGAAGCTAAATCGCATCATCTAGCCCCACCCCTATCTGCGAACCCACGAATCACTGCATTTTCCTGTGACAGACGCGGGGCCTAGTGATGTGGAAACCCAGCCTCACACCCCGAAGTGGCCAGCAGAGTCTCCTCTTTAGGATTCTCCTGGAGAGGAAACATACAAAGTAGGTAAGTATGACCTGCCGCAGCCTGATACAAACCTTCCCATGTCCGCATCCTAACCTCCCCCACCCCCGCAGCCTCACCCCAATCCCAGCACTTATATCTGGTATGTGTCGGGATTCTGCCCGCCAGGATCCCGCTGTCGGTCTTCTGACTGTCGGGATCCCAACTGTTGGTATTTTGACTTCATCCCCTCCTGATGTACCCTATGCTGAGTTCTACCATGCGACTAGCACTACATACCCTCCAACTGTACCTTTTTGGCAGGTACAGTACCTTTTTTTTATGGTCTGTACCTGCAAAAAAGGGCTTTGTACCAATTTTTGACTCTCCAAATTTACATTGAAAGTATAGGAAAGGGGGTGTTTATCTGTGGCCACGCACACTTTCCTAATTTGTACCGGTTTTTATGTGTAAAATGTCGGAGGAATATGGAACTATATAACTCACTTCCTGCTTCCTTTATTTCCTCACATCATGACACGACCCTGCAGTCCTGTCCTCGCTGACACATCACTCATTTGTTAATATACTGTATATACTCGAGTATAAGTTGACCCGAATGTAAGCCGAGGCACCTAATTTTACCACAAAAACCTGGGAAAACTTATTGACTCGAGTATAAGCCTAGGGTGGGAAATGCAGCTCTAGCCGTACACAGCCCTCATAGTGCCAGATATGCCCCCACAGTGCCAGATATGCCCCCACAGTGCCAGATATGCCCTCATAGTGCCAGATATGCCCCCACAGTGCCAGATATGCCCTCATACTGCTAGACATGCCCCCACAGTGCCAGATATGCCCCCACAGTGCCAGATATGCCCCCACAGTGCCAGATATGCCCTCATAGTGCCAGATATGCCCCACAGTGCCAGATATGCCCTCATACTGCCAGATATGCCCCCACAGTGCCAGATATGCCCTCATAGTGCCAGATATGCCCCCACAGTGCCAGATATGCCCCCACACTGCCAGATATGCCCTCACAGTGCCAGATATGCCCCCACACTGCCAGATATGCCCCCAGTGCCAGATATGCCCCCACAGTGCCAGATATGCCCTCATAGTGCCAGATATGCCCTCATAGTGCCAGATATGCCCTCATACTGCCAGATATGCCCCCACAGTGCCAGATATGCCCTCATAGTGCCAGATATGCCCCCACAGTGCCAGATATGCCCCCACAGTGCCAGATATGCCCCCACAGTGCCAGATATCCCCTCATACTGCCAGATATGCCCCCACAGTGCCAGATATGCCCTCATAGTGCCAGATATGCCCCCACAGTGCCAGATATGCCCTCATAGTGCCAGATATGCCCCCACAGTGCCAGATATACCCCCACACTGCCAGCTATGCCCCCACAGTGCCAGATATGCCCCCACAGTGCCAGATATGCCCCCACAGTGCCAGATATGCCCTCACACTGCCAGATATGCCCTCATAGTGCCAGATATTCCCCCACAGTGCCAGATATGCCCCCTCAGTGCCACATATGCCCCCCCCAAGTGCCAAATATGCTCCCCCCAGTGCCAGGTACAACTTACCATCCCCGCTCCAGCGCTTCCCCTCTGTCTTGTGAAGGAGGGACACGGAGGGCACAGCGCGCGCCTCTCCTGTGTCCCTCCGGCGGCAGCGGCGTGTGTGTGTTAAATGAAGTGCAGGTTCGTGAGCCAATCAGAGCTCACGAACGGGTACTTCATTTAATAGACCCGCCGCTGCCGCCAGAGACGCAGGAGGCGCGCGCTGTGCCCTCCGTGTCCCTCCTTCACACTGACTCGAGTATAAGCCGAGGGGGGCTTTTTCAGCACAAAAACAAGTGCTGAAAAGGTCGGCTAATACTCGAGTATATACAGTACTCTGTGCTGCTGGGACCCTGCTCCTTCCACTATGTTACTCAGTCTGTCACATCCTGCTACCTCCCTTTCCCTCCTCACATTATGTCACATGCAGCCCTGTTCTCTTTGACACATCACTCATCTCCTAATATACTCTGTGCTGCTGGGGATTCTGCTGCTTCTACTACAGCAGGGTGGCCAACCAGTCAGAGGCAAAGAGCCAGAAAAGATCTGTAGTCAAGGACAAGAGCCAGTATCATGCGCGCGCTGAAGGCGCACGTGCAAACATTGGGGCGTGGCCTAGTTTTCACAAAGCCACACCCCATTTTTGTGCGCACACCTTTCGCTATGACGTTTGTAGGAGTATGACCTTGTGTCATAACTGTTTTCAGTAAAGTTGTACAGTGCCACATACATATAATGCCCCAGTACGGTACCACATACATTTAAAAATGGGTGCCTCCACACTGCCAGATACATATATGCCCCACAGTGCCAGATACACATGTCCCCATAGTGCCAGATACATATATGCCCCCAGTGCCAGATACATATATGCCCCACAGTGCCAGATACACATATGCCCGACAGTGCCAAATACATATATGCTCACAGTGCCAGCTATGCCCCCAGTGCCAGATACACATGCCCCCACAGTGCCAGCTATACCCTCAGTGCCAGATATACATGTCCACACAGTGCCAGCTATGCCCCCAGTGCCAGATACACATGCCCCCACAGTGCCAGCTATGCCCTCAGTGCCAGCTATGCCCCCAGTGCCAGATATACATGTCCACACAGTGCCAGATATGCCCCCAGTGCCAGACATACATGTCCGCACAGTGCCAGCTATGCCCCCAGTGCCAGACATACATGTCCGCACAGTGCCAGCTATGTCCCCAGTGCCAGATATACATGTCTCCACAGTGCCAGCTATGCCCCAAGTGCCAGATATACATGTCCCCCCAGTGCCAACTATGCCCCCAGTGCCAGATATACATGTCCCCATAGTGCCAGCTCTGCCCCTAGTGCCAGATACACATGTCCCCACAGTGCCAGCTATGCCTCCAGTGCCAGCTATGCCCTCAGTGCCAGATATACATGTCCCCCCCAGTGCCAGATATGCCCCCACTGCTAGTGTCCCCACAGTGCCAGATATACATGTCCCCACAGTGCCAGCTATGTCTCTAGTGCCAGACATATATGTCCCCACAGTGCCAGCTCTGCCCCCAGTGCCAGATATGCATGTCCCCACAGTGCCAGCTATGCCTCCAGTGCCAGATATGCCCACAGTCCCAGCTATGCCCCCAGTGCCAGATATACATGTCCCCACAGTGCCAGCTATGCCCCTAGTGCCAGATATACATGTCCCCACAGTGCCAGCTATGCCCCCAGTGCCAGATATACATGTCCCCACAGTGCCAGCTATGCCCCCAGTGCCAGGTATACATGTCCCGACAGTGCCAGCTATGCCCCCAGTGCCAGCTTTGCCCCCAGTGCCAGATATACATGTCCCCACAGTGCCAGCTATGCCCCCAGTGCCAGATATACATGCCCTTCCCCCGCGCTGCTGTCTGTGAGGGGAGGAGAGCGCAGCGTACGCCTCTCCTGCCCCTCACTCTCCGGCGGCGGTGTCTCTCTTCAATTAGGCACCGGTCCGTGAGCCAACCAAAGCTCACGGTCCGGCAGCCAATCAGGAGCCTTAGCTGCCGGTCCGTGAGCTCTGATTGGCTCACGGACCGGTGCTGAATTGAAGAGTGACGCCGTCGCCGGAGACAAGTGTGCCGGGCAGCGGTGGCCAGGAGCCAGCCGAGCCGCATGCGGCAGATGAAAGAGCCGCATGCAGCTCGAGTACTGCTGGTTGGCCACCGCTGTACTACAGTATATAACTCTCAGTCTGTGGCTTCCTGCTGCTTCTACTCCTCACATCACATCACTGCCCCTGTCACATGCAGCTATGTCCTCACTGGCACATCTCATATCCAGTCCTGATATAGTATGTGTTGATTGTGGTCCGTACTCCGTTCACTATATAACCCTCAATCTGTGCCTTCCTGCTGCTTCTACTCCTCACATCACATCACTGCCCCTGTCACATGCAGCTATGTCCTCACTGGCACATCTCATATCCAGTCCTGATATAGTATGTGTTGATTGTGGTCCGTACTCCGTTCACTATATAACCCTCAATCTGTGGCTTCCTGCTGCCTCCATTCCCCTCCTCACATCATGTCACTGCCTCTGTCACATGCAGCACTGTCCTCACTGACAACACTCATCTCCTGATATACTCTGTGCTGCTGCTGAGGGACCCTGCTGCTCCCACTACATAAACATTTTCCATTTTAATAAATAACCTGCTTTAAAAATTACAGCAACCCAAATACAGTCATATTTTAGTCACAATCAGTGCTGAATCGGCCCCTATAGCTTTCCATCTGAGCCACATTATACATGAAAAATAAGGCTAGAAACATAAATAACTCACCCAAAAAAAGATAACGTAGATGGCAACAGTTATTAGAGTGTTATTCTTGAGCAACACATTTTTTTTTTTTTGCATCAGATTAATGGTGCATAGACTGGTGTATGCACAGCGATGATGTGAACATCGCTGGGCGGAAAATCGCTCAGTGCATACACACTGAGCAATTTTCACCCGGCCCAGCGATGTTCATGGGGGTGAACCACTTTCCACAGTAGGAGACTGGAAAGTGGTTCACTCTGCTTGTCAAACAAGCTGATGGACGGCGGCGGCCAGCGATGATGCAGGACTCAGCACGCATCAGGCCTCACCGATCATCGCCAGCTCAAAATGCCAAAAGTGAACTACTTTGAGCTCAAAATCGACTAGTGTGTATGGGCCTTAACAGATTGAACTATTTAAAATTACAAACAACTTTTTATACCTCCATTTACATTTTTAAACCAGTAATTAATTTTTAACCAATCCACAGAAAATAAGGGATTGAACTGTCGGCACATCCACTGGCCACCGACGTTAAGAAAATGCTTAGTAGATTGTCAGTACAGTAATTGCCACCTGTGGGTCATACAAGGCAGACTGCCATTATTAACCCATGGTATGCTGGAGTGGGTTAGAGAGCCCAGGGTTTCGCTGATTGCCAAGGAGAAGAGGACACTGTGCCAGCTGGTCCAGGAGGGGATGAGGTGAGGAGAGGCAGAGGAAGGGTGGGGTGTTGAAGTGCTCGGAGATTATGCCTGCCGCTGTGTGGCTGAAATCCTGTGTGATTAGCACATGGAGAGCTGAGATGATAGGGCATTAAGAACACAATACATAGTGCAGGGACATGGATTGCTCCGGCTCATCGCGTGAGGGGTCCTAGAGCCTTGAGGCTGGACAAGGGCACTATCCGAGGCGCTCAGATGAAATGTCCTATCTCAAACCATCTGGGAAAGAGCTGGAGAGATTTGATGGTCTGTCATTAATATACTGGTGAGTAGCATCTTGTCATCGCTCTAGTGCGGGCGTCAGACTGGGGAGTGTATAAGGATATTTGTGGATGAGTTTGATGTACTTGGTAATGTTACTATGGGTCAGATGGAATTTCCTGTGCTCTGGGAAACCCGCACCTGCGATGGGGGTGACGCCCGGTGCCTTATGTATTGCACAGTTGTGTATGTATCTTTAAATGCCCCTGTTTGTATTGCTGGTGAAGTGCTGTTTTTGCAATATCTGATGGTGAATCTTTTTAGTTTAGTACAAGTGAAAATACATGTGCTTTATAAGCAGTAGGGGCACAAATGTGGCCTTTCTGATTGGTGATAGGCCTAGAAATGGGTATTATAGTAACATAAAACACAAGTTGTTGTCTTTTGGTGAGAGATCACTTGTCTACTCCAGTGATGTGCTTGAGACACGGAATGTCACACTGATAGTAAATAAGGTGCAGATAGTGAATGGATGAAGTTTGATACAGTGAAATAGAATATTCTGTTTTAACTCTCAGAAGCTTATTAACTAACATGTGACAAAAGTTCTGTAACTCACAGGTACAGGCCAGCAGCCCAGGTACCTGTGTCTGTAGGGAGGGCCAGCATCAGTGGCAGTGGCGTGCGGCTGGGTTTCTGCTACAAGAACCCCAAAGACAGAAGCCAATAATGCAATCAGCTGAGATGATGATGTATAGCTAGTATATACTGTAGGTTAAGTTGGCTGAAGCCTTAAAATCTGAAAGGCACCCATTTGCTTTGGACTTTCCTGTTTATCCTTGGTCTCACTAATAGAAATCATTAGATTAGAATGTTTGGGTTTTTTTGCCCAGAAGTCCATGAAATTGCCGGATTGGTGGATATCTGTTGTATATACCAGTGGCAAAGGGGATAGAATGAGAGGGAGGATGTTACAGTAAAAAAAGAGCTCAGAGAGTCTTCTAAAATGTCTCTGCTCTCTCATGTGCCATAGTGCTGTGATTGCCATAAAAGTCCATGAGAGTTAAGAAACAGGGACATCCAAAATTCCGGCAGTCGGGATCCCGACGATCAGAATCCCGACGGATCCCAAAGGTGAGTACGGAGGTTGGGGTTATGGTTAGGAACTTAGGGGGAGGTTAGGATTAGGCTGCGGTAGGAGGGGTGTTATGGTTAAGGCATTGGAGGGGGAGGGGAGGGTTACGGTTAGGATTTGGGGTAGGCAGAAAGTACTTACCGGTATCCGGGATTTTGCTTTCAGTCTTCTGATTGCCGGAATTTTGTAAGAGAAAAATATAATTGCCAGGCAGCTTTTTATAGCCTGCCACTGTAATTTATGTTATTTTATGCTCATTTTTTCATGGGATTGCTACTTTAAGGGAACAGTTTAAAGAGCCACTAACCCAAAAACACAAGTTATTATACATAAAAGAGCTACAACTATTATTATTGTTATTATTATACTTTATTTATATGGCGCCACAAGGGTTCCGCAGCACCCAATTACAGACTACATATGCACATAATCAAAACAGGAAAACAGTGACTTACAGTTGAAGACAATAAAGGACAAGTACAGGGTAACTAAGCATAACTACACCAGTAAATGACATAGAGATAAGTTCCAAGGCGGCCAAAAAACTGTGGGATCTGGGCAGTTGAGGATTATTAAAGTAAGAAAAGGATAAGCACATGAGGGAAGAGGGCCCTGCTCGTGAGAGCTTACATTCTAAGGGGAGGGGTAGACAGACAGGGGTGACACAGATGGGGTACATAGAGAGCATGGAACAGAGGGTTAGGATGAGATTTGGCTGGGTTTGGTAAAGAAGTGGGTCTTAAAAGCCCGTTTGAAGTTTTGTAGAGAGGTGGAGAGTTTGAGGGGGAGAGGTAAAGAATTCCAGAGAAAGGGAGCAGCACGTGAAAAATCTTGGAGATAGCTATAAAGGTTTCCATACATTGAGATGTTAGTCTTCATATTTACATTGGGTCTAATTCAGACCTGATCGCTAGGCGGCATTTTCGTACAGCGGGTGACCAGGTCTAAACTGCGCATGCGTATACACCGCAACGCAAAGGCGCGTCGCAAGGGTTCAAAGCGGGTTTGTGTGAAGAATCCATTCGCACGGGCGTTTGCAAGGAGATTGACAGGAAGAAGGCGTTTTTGGGTGTTAATTAACCGTTTTCTGGGAGTGGTTGGAAAAACGCAGGCGTGTCCATGCGTTTGCAGGGAGGGTTTCTGAACATGCTGATGTGATCGCAGCGGCTGAGTAAGTCCTGGGCTACTCAGAGACTGCACAAGATCTGTTTGTACAGCTCTGCTACACATGCGTTCGCACACTTGCAAAGCGAAAATACACTCCCCTATGAACGGCGACTATGCGAACGCAGGACTGCAAAAAAACCCTAGCGAGCGAACAGGTCTGAATTAGGCCAATTTTCAGCAATGGGCACATGGAGTTTCAGGCAGAAACTCTGCTGTGTGTAGAAAAATATCTTTCCTACTAACTTCATCCCAGACATCCCCCGGCTCTGATCAGCTCTGCACAGTTTCTGGGCCCTGTCCACACAAACCTTTTCTCACCAATGAAGAATTAGCGTGGCACAGGAATCCAGTGATTTGTATTTCTCACAGACCGCAGTGACATACACGGCTCGGTGGTTGCTACTAGAAAATGACGTCAGCATCAATAGATCACCGCGCCAACTCTCCGGCTTTTTTTTATTTTGGGAAAGTGCTCGTGGGGTCCTGTTGTGTTACATACAGTATATATCTGAATCTTACTAATGGCTTTTTTATACTGTTTAATTTTAACATTCTTTAAATAATTAGACATCTAACTGTAAGCGCCTACTGTCTAGTGGTAGTTTTATCTACTGGTTTACTCCCTAGGGTGAGATATATGACACCTTCTAAAGAGTGGAAATTGTCCCCATAATAACCAATCAGCGACTCGCTATCATTTTACAGGTTGTACTTGATAAGTGCTAGCTAAAAGCTCCGCTTATCCACTTCTCCACTCTTAGAAGGTTAGATACATTTCTCCCTTGATCTTCTACTTACTGATCTAATGACTTAGTTCCACCTGTTGTCTTATCTGCTCCCACCTTGCCTGCCTGCCTATGTATCATACCTCTTACATGCTCTGTGAGACCCTCATTTGTTATATATCTTACCTATTATGTTTCACGTTCAGTATTCAGTACTATGCTTTATTTTGTGGTAATATTGCATTAATGCTTTTTAATATCTATATTGTTGCATTGTCATGTTTCTAATTTTGCATGTTGGTCATCTATGTCTTTGTACTATGCTGTCTTCCCCAAATGGAGTGGCGATAGAGAGTGTGTGTGTGTGTGTGTGTGTGGGGGGGGGGTACACACATAGTCGCCGCCCACGGGGGAGGGGGGGGGGTATTTTCACTCTGCAGGTGTGTGCGAACACCTTTGCAGCCGAGCACAGCAAAAAAAACATTTTGTGCAGTTTCTCAGTAGCTCTGGACTTACTCTGCCCTTGCGATCACTTCAATCTTTTTGGTGCCGGAATTGACGCGCAGTTGATGCGCAGTTTTTCCGTTTTTTTACCTGATCGTTGCGCTGCGAAAACCGGCAGCGAGCGATGAACTCAGAATGACCCATCTAAGTTCCTCTCTTTCCTAAGCAGCGTTTACAGACGGTTATTTGATGTGTGTTGTGGGATAGTGAAGGCATCAAATGATTGGGTATGAGCCAAAATTGCAGCACATGATTGTTGCGGCCAAGTCACATCATTCAGTCCTCTCTATCCCGCACCATCTCCACCCCACCACCCTTTTTTACAAAAAATATCTTCTGGCCAGATCAGTGTTAAATACACTGATTGGCTGCTAATATTGGTTGGTTATATTATAGCTTATAGTATAATTATAAAATATTATTATAATGCATCGTACCTACTTCTCCCAGGGGTCTGGAAAGGGGAAATCCAGGGAGGAGGGGCATTATGTGGTGTCATCCCAGTCACACCCCAATTTCATAATATGCCATTTGTAGCTCTCTGTTATATGGGCATGGCTATGGGCTGTATTAACCCATGGCTGGGACTTTAGGCTTTCAGGTATTTTAGGCCCCCTCCCGCACTTCGGTCTTCTACACCACTACAGCTGACAGCCTGACCCAGAGTGCAAAGTGCCTTTAACCACTGGAGCCTCACAGTGCCTCAGCAAAAAAAGTTGACGGGCACCTAGTCCCTGCGGAGACCCTAGGCTTCACCCTCGTTAGCCTTATGAGTAATACACCCCTACATGATAATGAAATTTAAAGCAAATTGTGCAAAGTTTAGAGAAAATCATGTCATTGCGCCCTCATGCCGCCCACTTTACGGGAATAGTGGTCGGGTTCCTGGGCAATTGACTACTCTCCCGAGTTTCGGGAGAAGTCCCTCATAATTGTGAGCCACCCAGAAATTCTGTCTGAGATAGTAGGAAAGTAATGTAATGTTGTCATGGTCTATAGTTTAAAAACATGGAGACTTTAGTTTAAATATTTCCAGCAAATCTCTCGATGTAGGCAAACAAATATTAATGTTGAAGAATGAAAGAGGCCTCTGAAGAGACTGCTGTTGTCACTTGGAGTTACAAAGGGGTGGAGCTTAAGGGAAGTGCGTGAGGTGGTCCTTTAAAATGTTCGTGGTTAGGTGCACTAGGCAGTGTTCGGGTGAAACGCGTGTGTGTCTTGCACAGTTCGCTGCTGGGGCATATTTTACCCAATATTGTCTGGATAAGTAATGGAAGATATGTGGCTATTCCACTGTAGCTCTTTGAAAAAGATAAGCCAGTAGTCCACTGCAGAATGCAGACAGTCCATCATGTTTAGTACCTGTTATAATTGGAGCTGATAGAGGTTGAACAACGTAAAAATAGTCACCTTAGATATTGTCATACTACTGACCTGGTACCTGTATATGATGTGTATATCAGCCAATCCACAAGAGAGCAGTCTTTAAAGTAAGATTGTCAAGCACTCAGTCTGTCTCAGTTACACCCTCTTCCTAACTCGGGTTAACTATTAATGGTGCCATTGGTGCTTAACATCAATGACATTAAACCATTGACGGGAACCAATGGTTAGCAACCATCAATGGACATCCCTATTGTAGGGAACTGCAGGCCAATTAGGAAAGGGGTGGGGCTTAATAGGGCACCATGAGGTGGGGTTAAGCTCCAATTCCCCTTCACCCTTGGAATTGCTGTCTTAAAGACACTGATGGTGAAGAACCATCAGATTTTCTACATCAGTGTCAAAACCATTGACCATCATTTGCCATCTCTATCTCAAATTCTTAAGGACCCCATACACTACAACGATATGTCTGAGGCTGAAGTTGGATGTAATTTCCCTTGAACTCCCCCGGGACCTTCCCAGGAGTGATTCCATACGATTTGGTACTTTTGTGCTATTTTTGCATAAGATATATCGCATGCGATTGATGAAGCCGCTATATATCGCATGCAATATATCGTACGGCAGACAATTGTACCATGAGATATATCTGATGGGCTGGATAGAAGGCTACGGGGGCTGGGAGTGTCCTGAGAATGCCAGCCAAACTTCCCTGTGATACATCGCATGCGATATATGACATGCACAAAAAACACACTTTTTTCATCCGATTCCATCCAATTCCGATATATCATTAGTGCAGCACCAACGACCTAGGGTATCCTATCTGACAGCCACGGGGACGCGCATCAGATTGGATACGATCTAAAACACATACGATTGTACACAATTTCATACAATATATCAGACGGTTATATCGGAATTGTATGAAATCGTGTAAAATCGTCCTAGTGTATGGGGCCCTTTAAATTTTAACAGCATTTGTTACTAGTTTTCCAACGTAATAATTCTTGCACTGGATTCTGTTTTGTGATATCATGGAACAGTGCCTTATCCAAGAGAACGATTTTTTTTTTTATATACGTATGTCTGGATGATATACAGTAAACGCTTTGATGAAAAGCACGTAATAACCAGAGAAGCAAGAAAAACAAAGCAATAGATAAGATGACACGTTATATGTACCTTACCCCCACAAAAAAAAAAAAAAAAAGGCTCAGGTGTTCTGTGGTCACGCACCCATCCTGCTTTTGAGGCCTCCGATGTTTACCCCATCCTCTCTTTCTGCAGAACTCGGTAGCCCTAGAGCTCAGGGGAGCATGGCTGGTTATGTGTGAATAGGTTTATTGTTTGTGGTCTCACCACACACTATCGATCAATGCTCAAATGATCATACGAATAAGACCACATGTTGTTTCGTTTTTGTAAGACTTTCCTGTGTCCCCATATTCCCAGGACAGTCCCCTTTATTCCCACCCAAACTGTTTAACTGACAGTGTTGTGTCACGATATTCCCAGAAAAGTCTCCTTTATACCCCCCCAAAAACTGTGTAACAGACAGTGCTGTGTCCCGATATTCCCAGGACAGTCCCCCTTATCCTCCACCACCCCCCACCCCAACTGTGTAACTGACAGTGCTGTGTCCCGATATTCTCAGGACAGTCTCCTTTTTCACCACCTAAACTCTTTAAATAAGTTCTATGTCCTGATATTCCCAGGACTGTCCCCCCCCCCCTTTCCCATAAAATGATCAAATGTGTAACTGACAGTGCTGTGTCCCAATATTCCCCAGACAACTATTTAACTGACACTGCTAATTTTTCCGAATTGCAGCCTCCTGGTGCAGCTTAGATAAATCTCCCAAAATGTCCAGGAGACGAATTAGGTGTAGGCCTCCCAAACAAGAGTGCTTAATTACCATAAGATGTGTGGTGACATGGCTCAAACTCTCAGCTAGCCCCTCCCACCCCAGGAAACACCACGTGGTGTGTGTGTGCTAATACAATCACGTCATCCCGCCCCTGCCTCTCAGACGTTACTGTAGAGAAAATGTACATAGTCTTTGCTCATAAATATGTTTATCCGTACTGCACATGCACACCAAAGATACATATATCTGTAAATCCATATTCCCATTCAGTTGCACTTACACAACTGTACATTTGGGTACCACTTTGGTCATCTCCAGTTTACTGCAAAGCTTGGTACCAAATTTTCCTTATCGTCTTAATAAATAGTGAGATGATTTGACTTAATTTGGGATCCAAGAGTGGATTTTTATACCCCACATAAACAAGGTCACACGGGTGTCCCAGATCTTCATTTCATTTCAAACTTGGGCATACCTCCCAACATAACCCTCTCCAGGAGGGACACAATGCTCTGCTCCTGGTCTTCCCTCTTAATGTATGATTGCCATCACCTGTGCCGAAACACCTTTCTTATCCATAAACCTGTTCAACACAGGTGCCGGCAGTCATAAAGTAAGAGGAAAATCCAGGAGCAGAGCATTTTGTTCCTCCTGGAGAGGGTCATGTTGGGAGGTATGAACTTGGGGCTCCCTCTAGCTGGCCAGGCATATGTGGATTTATAATTCCATCATGAGAGCTGGAGAGTCGCAGGTTGCGGCCCTCAGTATTCCTAATGCACCTAAACATTTTGGAATCTTATTACTTCCTCATCCAGGTGGCTATTCCCCATTTTCACCAACTAATACCAAAATATTGGGACGTTCAGCCTGAATGCTATTCTCGAGTCTGACTTGAGGATCTGACTGCTAAGAGTTCATTAGAAAGTGTAATGCGTTAGAGAAGAAGTTAACAGGTGACTGATTGGATTTCAGCGCTCTACTGGGAATCTCATCAGCAGGATTGGTAAAGGGAGCGGTGTTTGTGTAACTCATCCTGCTGACTGCGTAACCCCTCTCTCTGTACTGCATACTCAGGCCATCCAAGCTGCTGTTCCTGCAACAGACAAACTCTCCTGTATAGACTCTGCGTGCCTGGTCATAACAGACAGTGCATGTAATCAGCAGCATTAAGCGGATTAAGGGCTAAAGCTTTTGTCACTTAAAGTTCACATCAAGTCCAGCTCTGGGTAAGAACAGTTTGTTTGTCAGGATGACAGGGAGCTGACACGACATCAGCTTCTGGCTGACGAATCGCTGCAGTGTCAGGTTGGTTATTTAAAGGGACGTTATCCTGAGTCACTATTATATGTTGTTGTGTGTTACTTCTGTGTGCTCTGCTGAGCATAACAATTATATCCAAATGGGAATGTAGTGTCAGTGTTAGGCACAACAGAGGCCATTTATGGAGGGATGCGCGGTGCAAAAGTAGAAATGTAGCTTCATAGAACGCAGCATGCAATTGTCAGACCCCTGTGCAGATTTTTTTTGTGGGTGGTCAGGGTCTACAAAACATATCTATCCACTAGTTAAGAGCCCACTCTCCTCTTCTGAGCAGGCACAGGGGTGGTTTGTGCGATTTGAAGCCCTGTTTGTACTTATATGTTGCCTCCTACCCCTATGTGCCTCCATTTTACTACAGGGATCCATGAGGGTGTGTTGCAGGGGGAGGGAGCAGATGTTGGTATAATGCTACCATTTGTGCCACGGCACTAGCTTGAGAGGCTGGTGCTATAATGACGCAATTTACAGTTCATGCGAGTAGTGAGGTGGTCTACTCCCTTACAGTCTGTAGGCTGCCAAAAATGACAGGAGACTAAGAAAATGTAGCCATGCCGTGTTCAGAAGACCAGAGTGTAGGCTACAGTGGTAGAAGGACTGACATAGCCAGGGCCCCCTCACTGCCGGGCCCCAGTCACTCTGCACATCTTGCAAACTGTGGAACGGCCATGGGTCACAGCAAGCTCCAACCTTCTGCCATCAGTTCCAATTAATTCTATTTTCTGCTTCTCTCCTGAATTACTGCTGGGTTTAGCCTCATTAGTTATTATTACATGTGGCACTTTAGTGTATTTGAAACTCTATTTTAGAAAGTGCCCAGAAATGTCATTCTCTGCCACTGAATGGCGTATAATCCTTTCCATTGCATGGATAGCACAACCCCAATCTTCACCACCTCTGATGCAAAAAAACAATGTCCCTACCTTCTCCAAACAGCAATATATGATCCTAAAACTGTGCCCTTTCATTCCCTTTATCTAAACCCCCATCCCCCCAGCAAGTAGATGAAATTGCCTTTTGGCACTCTGCACAAATTTGGTCGCACCACTGTCCCCTCTCCTTACTGTTTTTTTGTGGTTTTATAAACTTTTTTAATAGAAGAAGAAAAGAAAAAAATAACATTTGTAAAATTATTAAAATGAAACAACTGACCCCCTGAGGAAGCCCTAATTGGTGGGTGGGAAATGTTGGTTTACACCCCCTGAACATTGTCCGTCCTTGCACAGGTCAATTGCTGCATCCTAACACCTGGAGCCAGGAACTGAGAGCAGTGTATCTAACACTGCACAAAGCAACCACCTAATCAGGACCCAGCAGGCTGGAGAAAGAGGAGTGTCTTTGCAGCAGTCCGATAGGAGCAGGGACTGTTTCTGTACACAGTGAACAGCACTGAAAGCAGTACCTGCACAAGCTGCTGATGCTGTATATAGAGGATCCACTACAATGAGCCAGGAGGATCACAACATATGTGCTAGCACTTGCAATTTTATCCACACTATATATCATCCATCTTTACTTTTATTGTCCTTTTATTGCTGTTCATTTTGGCCTTTATATGTATCTTTATATGCCTTTTAATCAGTAATTACTGCAGAATATTACAGCATGTGTATGATTTTGCAGTTCTAATAAATTGTTATATTTACTTGAATGATCCCTATTCTGTACACATTTATTATAGATACATCTGTGCGCCGGGAAAAACACCACCATATATCTGAAACAACATAAAAGGTCATTATGTATATAGCAGCCTGTCTTTGATTGTTGGTTGACTGTAACTTTTCATGGAATTGGTCAGTCTGTCGTCATCCTTTTAGTTCATCACTGTGAGGAAATGAGGTCGGTGATAATTAATATAGCTATGGTATAGCATGGTAAGACCAGTGTCGCAGGGTGGATGCTGAAAGGCACCATCTGCAACAGCTTCCTCCATACCCAAGGGAAAAAGCTGCCCAGTGTTCTATACGGAAGGAAGATAGCGTTGAAGTGAAGAAAGCAGTGCCCACAATCCAGGCACTCCAGGAGGAATTGTGCTACAGCTTCCCTTTTGCTGAGATGGCAGATGAGGACTTAGGGGTCATTCCGACCTGATTGCATGCTAGGTTTTTTCGCTATGCTGCGATCAGGTCCGAACTGCCCATGCATAATGCACCGCAATGCGCAGGCATGTCGTATGGGTGTAAAGTGGATCGTTGCTGAGTGATGGATTTTACAAGGAATCCATTTGCAGTGCCGATCGCATGGAGATTGACAGGAAGAGGGCGTTTGTGGGTGTCAACTGACCGTTTTCTGGGGGTGTTTGGAAAAACACAGGTGTGTCCAGGCGTTTGCTGGGCGGGTGTCTGACGTCAATTCCGGACACGAACAGGCTGACGTGATCGCAGCAGCTAAGTAAGTTCTGAGCTACTCAGAAACTGCAACATACTTTCTCTAACGTCCTAAGTGGATGCTGGGGACTCCGTAAGGACCATGGGGATTAGCGGCTCCGCAGGAGACTGGGCACAACTATAAAGAAAGCTTTTAGACTACTGGTGTGCACTGGCTCCTCCCACTAAGACCCTCCTCCAGACTTCAGTTAGATTCTTGTGCCCGGCTGAGCTGGATGCACACTAGGGGCTCTCCTGAGCACCTAGAAAGAAAGTATATTTAGGTTTTTTATTTTACAGTGAGATCTGCTGGCAACAGACTCCCTGCAGCGAGGGACTAAGGGGAGAAGAAGCGAACCTACCTAACAGGTGGTAGTTTGGGCTTCTTAGGCTACTGGACACCATTAGCTCCAGAGGGATCGACCGCAGGACCCGACCTTGGTGTTCGTTCCCGGAGCCGCGCCGCCGTCCCCCTTACAGAGCCAGAAGCAACGAAGAGGTCCGGAAAATCGGCGGCAGAAGACTTCGGTCTTCACCAAGGTAGCGCACAGCACTGCAGCTGTGCGCCATTGCTCCTCATGTACACCTCACACTCCGGTCACTGATGGGTGCAGGGCGCTTGGGGGGGGCGCCCTGAGGGCAATATATGACACCTTGTCTGGCAAATATACATCATATATAGTCCTAGAGGCTATATAGATGTAAAATTACCCCTGCCAGTATTCCAGAAAAAGCGGGAGAAAGTCAGCCGAAAAGGGGGCGGGGCTTCTCCCTCAGCACACTGGCGCCATTTTTCCCTCACAGCTCCGCTGGAAGGAAGCTCCCTGGCTCTCCCCTGCAGTCTGAACGCTACAGAAGGGTAAAAAAGAGAGGGGGGGCACTAAATTTAGGTGCAGTATAGATAATATATATATATAAGATATATAAAAAAGCAGCTATAAGGGAAAACACTCATTGATAGTGGGATCCCAGTGTTATATAGCGCTCTGGTGTGTGCTGGCATACTCTCTCTCTGTCTCCCCAAAGGGCTTTGTGGGGTCCTGTCCTCTGTCAGAGCATTCCCTGTGTGTTTGCGGTGTGTCGGTACGGCTGTGTCGACATGTTTGATGAGGAGGCTTATGTGGAGGCGGAGCAGATGCCTGTAAATGTGATGTCACCCCCTGCGGGGTCGACACCTGAGTGGATGGTGCTGTGGAAGGAATTACGTGATAGTGTCGACTCCTTACATAAAAGGTTTGACGACATACCAAATGTGGGACAGCCGGCTTCTCAGCCTGTGTCTGCCCAGGCATCTCAAAAGCCATCAGGGGCTCTAAAACGCCCGCTACCTCAGATGGTTGACACAGATGTCGACACGGATACTGACTCCAGTGTCGACGACGAGGAGACTAATGTAACTTCCAGTAGGGCCACACGTTACATGATTGAGGCAATGAAAAATGTGTTGCACATTTCTGATGTTACCCCCGGTACCACAAAAAAGGGTATAATGTTTGGAGAGAGAAAACTACCAGTAGCTTTTCCTCCATCTGAAGAGTTAAATTAAGTGTGTGAAGAAGCGTGGGCTTCCCCTGATAAAAAGCTGGTAATTTCTAAGAGGTTACTAATGGCGTACCCTTTCCCGCCAGAGGATAGGTCACGCTGGGAAACATCCCCTAGGGTGGATAAAGCGCTCACACGCTTGTCAAAGAAGGTGGCACTACCGTCTCCGGATACGGCCGCCCTGAAGGAATCTGCTGATAGAAAGCAGGAGGCTATCCTGAAATCTATATATACACACACAGGTGTTATACTGAGACCGGCTATAGCTTCAGCCTGGATGTGCAGTGCTGCTGCTGCGTGGCCAGATTCCCTGTCAGAAAATATATATACCCTAGACAGGGACACTATTTTGCTAAACGTAGAGCATATAAAAGACGCACTTTTATACATGAGGGATGCACAGAGGGATATTTGCCGGCTGGCATCCAAAATTAGTGCAATGTCCATTTCTGCCAGGAGAGGGTTATGGAGTCGGCAGTGGACAGGTGATGCAGATTCCAAACGACACATGGAAGTTCTGCCTTATAAGGGTGAGGAATTGTTCGGGGATGGTCTCTCGGACCTCGTTTCCACAGCAACAGCTGGGAAGTCTACATTTTTACCCCATGTTCCCTCACAACCAAAGAAAGCACCGTATTATCAGGTACAGTCCTTTCGGCCCAATAGGGGCAAGCGGGTTAAAGGCGCATCCTTTCTGCCCAGAGGCAGAGGTAGGGGAAAGAAGCTGCAGCATACAGCCAGTTCCCAGGAACAAAAGTCCTCCCCCGCTTCCTCTAAGTCCACAGCATGACGCTGGGGCTTCACAGGCGGAGCCAGGTACGGTGGGGGCCCGTCTCAAAAATTTCAGCAATCAGTGGGCTCGCTCACGGGTGGATCCCTGGATCCTTCAAGTAGTATCTCAGGGGTACAAGCTGGAATTCGAGACGTCTCCCCCCCGCCGTTTCCTCAAATCTGCCGTGCCAACCACTCCCTCAGGCAGGGAGGCAGTGTTACAGGCAATTCACAAGCTGTATTCACAACAAGTGATAGTAAAGGTGCCCCTACTTCAACAAGGAAGGGGTTACTATTCCACAATGTTTGTGGTACCGAAACCGGACGGTTCGGTGAGACCCATTTTAAATTTGAAATCCTTGAACACTTATATAAAAAAATTCAAGTTCAAGATGGAATCGCTCAGGGCAGTTATTGCAAGCCTGGACGAGGGGGATTACATGGTATCGCTGGACATCAAGGATGCTTACCTACATGTCCCCATTTACCATCCTCACCAGGAGTACCTCAGGTTTGTGGTACAAGATTGTCATTACCAGTTCCAGATGTTGCCGTTCGGTCTCTCCACGGCTCCGAGGGTCTTTACCAAGGTAATGGCCGAAATGATGATACTCCTTCGAAAGAAGGGAGTTTTAATTATCCCGTACTTGGACGATCTCCTGATAAAGGCAAGGTCCAGAGAGCAGTTGTTGGTAGGGGTAGCACTATCTCGGGAAGTGCTACAACAGCACGGCTGGATTCTAAACATTCCAAAGTCACAGCTGGTCCCTACGACACGCCTGCTGTTCCTAGGGATGGTTCTGGACACAGAACAGAGAAAAGTGTTTCTCCCAGAGGAAAAGGCCAAGGAGCTGTCATCTCTAGTCAGAGGCCTCCTAAAACCAAAACAGGTGTCGGTGCATCACTGCACGCGGATCCTGGGAAAAATGGTAGCTTCCTACGAAGCGATTCCATTCGGCAGGTTTCATGCAAGAACCTTTCAGTGGGACCTGTTGGACAAGTGGTCCGGATCGCATCTTCAGATGCATCGTCTGATAACCCTGTCTCCGAGGACAAGGGTGTCTCTGCTGTGGTGGCTGCAGAGTGCTCATCTTCAAGAGGGCCGCAGATTCGGCATACAGGACTGGGTCCTGGTGACTACGGATGCCAGCCTTCGAGGCTGGGGAGCAGTCACACAGGGAAGAAACTTCCAAGGACTATGGTCAAGTCAGGAGACTTCCCTGCACATAAATATTCTGGAACTAAGGGCCATTTACAATGCCCTAAGTCAGGCAAAACCCCTGCTTCAAAACCAGCCGGTACTGATCCAGTCAGACAACATCACGGCGGTCGCCCATGTAAATCGACAGGGCGGCACGAGAAGCAGGACGGCGATGGCAGAAGCCACAAGGATTCTCCGATGGGCAGAAAATCACGTGTTAGCACTGTCAGCAGTGTTCATTCCGGGAGTGGACAACTGGGAAGCAGACTTCCTCAGCAGGCACGACCTCCACCCGGGAGAGTGGGGACTTCATCCAGAAGTCTTTCAAATGATTGTAAACCAGTGGGAAAAGCCACAGGTGGACATGATGGCGTCCCGCCTAAACAAAAAGCTAGAAAAATATTGCGCCAGGTCGAGAGACCCGCAGGCGATAGCTGTGGACGCTCTGGTAACACCGTGGGTGTACCGATCGGTTTATGTGTTCCCTCCTCTTCCTCTCATACCAAAGGTACTGAGGATAATAAGGAGAAGAGGAGTAAGAACTATACTCATTGTTCCGGATTGGCCAAGAAGAGCGTGGTATCCGGAACTTCAAGAAATGATGTCAGAGGACCCATGGCCTCTACCGCTCAGACAAGACCTTCTGCAGCAGGGGCCCTGTCTGTTCCAAGACTTACCGCGGCTGCGTTTGACGGCATGGCGGTTGAACACAAGATCCTGAAGGAAAAGGGCATTCCGGAGGAAGTCATTCCTATGCTGATTAAAGCTAGGAAAGAAGTAACCGCAAACCATTATCACCGCATATGGCGAAAATATGTTGCGTGGCGTGAGGCCAGGAAGGCCCCAATGGAAGAATTTCAGCTGGGCCGTTTCCTGCACTTCCTACAGTCAGGGGTGACTATGGGCCTTAAATTGGGTTCCATTAAGGTCCAGATTTCGGCTCTATCGATTTTCTTCCAGAGAGAATTGGCTTCACTACCTGAAGTTCAGACTTTTGTTAAGGGAGTGCTGCATATTCAGCCCCCTTTTGTGCCTCCAGTGGCACCTTGGGATCTCAACGTGGTGTTGGATTTCCTAAAGTCACATTGGTTTGAGCCACTGAAAACCGTGGATTTGAAATATCTCACGTGGCAAGTGGTCATGTTGTTGGCCTTGGCTTCGGTCAGGCGTGTTTCAGAATTGGCGGCTTTGTCATGTAAAAGCCCTTATCTGATTTTCCATATGGATAGGGCAGAATTGAGGACTCGTCCCCAGTTTCTCCCCAAAGTGGTATCAGCTTTTCATCTGAACCAACCTATCGTGGTGCCTGCGGCTGCAAATGACTTGGAGGCTTCCAAGTTGTTGGATGTAGTCAGGGCCCTAAAAATTTATGTTTCCAGGACAGCTGGAGTCAGAAAGACTGACTCGCTCTTTATCCTGTATGCGCCCAACAAGTTGGGTGCACCTGCTTCAAAGCAGAGTATTGCTCGCTGGATCTGTAGTACGATTCAGCTTGCACATTCTGCGGCTGGACTGCCGCATCCTAAATCAGTTAAAGCCCATTCCACGAGGAAGGTGGGCTCTTCTTAGGCGGCTGCCCGAGGGGTCTCGGCTCTTCAACTTTGCCGAGCAGCTACTTGGTCGGGGTCAAACACGTTTGCTAAATTCTACAAATTTGACACCCTGGCTGAGGAGGACCTTGAGTTCTCTCATTCGGTGCTGCAGAGTCATCCGCACTCTCCCGCCCGTTTGGGAGCTTTGGTATAATCCCCATGGTCCTTACGGAGTCCCCAGCATCCACTTAGGACGTTAGAGAAAATAAGAATTTACTCACGGGTAATTCTATTTCTCATAGTCCGTAGTGGATGCTGGGCGCCCATCCCAAGTGCGGATTGTCTGCAATACTTGTATATGGTTATTGCTTAACTTAAGGGTTATTGTTGAGCCATCTGTTGAGAGGCTCAGTTGTTATCATACTGTTAACTGGGTATTGTATCACGAGTCATACGGTGTGATTGGTGTGGCTGGTATGAGTCTTACCCGGGATTCAAAATCCTTCCTTATTGTGTCAGCTCTTCCGGGCACAGTATCCTAACTGAAGTCTGGAGGAGGGTCTTAGTGGGAGGAGCCAGTGCACACCAGTAGTCTAAAAGCTTTCTTTATAGTTGTGCCCAGTCTCCTGCGGAGCCGCTAATCCCCATGGTCCTTACGGAGTCCCCAGCATCCACTACGGACTATGAGAAATAAAATTACCGGTGAGTAAATTCTTATTTTTTTGTAGTGCTCGGCTGCACATGCGATCGCACACTTGCAAAGAAAACATACACTCCCCTATAGGCGGTGACTATCTGTTCGCAGCGCTGCAAATAATAGCTAGCAAGCGATCAACTCAGAATGACCCCCTTAGTGAGAGTGCCAAGAACTGTCTGCCCAGTATGTTACACTGGAGAAGGCCGACCTTGACCAGGTGGATGCATGGAAGCACTGTCTGCAACCCGTTCTCTCCTCCCTGGGGGAATGTCACAGTGAAACATTCTGTGACCAACTGGCCATTTGCGGGCTTGGAGGATATAGAAACCATCGCAGAATGCCAGCGAGACATTGAGGAAGAAGTCGCCATGGTTACACTACCACCACTCGAGCAACAGAACCTCCAAGGGAATTCCTCAGGTGAGCACTTACCAGTCCTGGCTACTGAGCCATTCCCAGTGTTGTGTTTGGGGGAGGAGAAATTGGCTTTTGAGGGAGAAGACCTGAACAGGGATCAGTCAGTCCTGTCAGTTTCTCTGCAGCCACATGGGGAATTACCTGATGGAACAGTGGAAGTGATTTTTGAGGGGGAAGAGTTAAGAGACAAATTGTCGGATTTTGCTACTTCCATGCAGGCTAAGTTCAAGTTGACTTTGGCAATAGGGCAGGAGCCGCAACATGTTTCTGCCATTGGGCAGATTTTGGGCATGCAATCCGGGGAGGGGGAAGGAGAGCCCCACACTGTACCTAGAGCCATGGCCGAGCACCAGCATGTGCCCGTCATTATGCAACTGACAAATTTATGTTTGGGACACTTGGATAAAATACCCACTCCTGAAGTGCCAGAGGCGAGGGATGTAATGCACCACCAGGAGGGAAACTGCTCTCAGCCAGCATCCCACTATTTGCTTGTTCTCCGGTGGGTGACCACGGAACAAGTGGGAGAGGTACAGGCATTTACAAGTATGTTTTGAGCCCAGAGTTATTTGCTACCAGGGACATATAATTGGGAATCTGGTGAAGAACTGAGCAATTGTGGGTTGCTATTATAATTCCACCAGACCCAAAAGGCCGGTCATTAGACTCTTCAGGAAACATGGCCCTCAGTCCTTTTGACCCAGGTGGGGTTAAAGTGCCAGATAGTTTGTTCTGCCCAGGCACAGGGCTTAAAAGTGGTGGAGGAACTTCTGAACTGCTAATTACCCTCTCACCAAACCTAAGAAAAGACTTACTGGGTTGTCCCAACAGCTTCGCTTGGACATTAAGGACTTTATCTACAACTTTCCGGGACATTGGGTATAAACAGTAGGAGAGGAATGTGAGGAAATGAGGTCGGTGATAATTAATATAGCTATGCCTCATTTCCCATGTCAAATATGTACTTTTTATATCCATATCCATTACATCCAATTTGTCTGTTTGTTCATTCTCCATAACATGTCCATTGCTGCTCACCCAATACTGTGTTTAAATCAATTTTAATATTGTTAATTTCTCTATCGTCCTAGTGGATGCTGGGGTTCCTGAAAGGACCATGGGGAATAGCGGCTCCGCAGGAGACAGGGCACAAAAAGTAAAGCTTTCCGATCAGGTGGTGTGCACTGGCTCCTCCCCCCATGACCCCCCTCCAAGCCTCAGTTAGATTTTTGTGCCCGGCCGAGAAGGGTGCAATCTAGGTGGCTCTCCTAAAGAGCTGCTTAGAAAAGTTTAGCTTAGGTTTTTTATTTTACAGTGAGTCCTGCTGGCAACAGGATCACTGCAACGAGGGACTTAGGGGAGAAGAAGTGAACTCACCTGCGTGCAGGATGGATTGGCTTCTTGGCTACTGGACATCAGCTCCAGAGGGACGATCACAGGTACAGCCTGGATGGTCACCGGAGCCTCGCCGCCGGCCCCCTTGCAGATGCTGAAACAAGAAGAGGTCCAGAATCGGCGGCAGAAGACTCCTCAGTCTTCTAAAGGTAGCGCACAGCACTGCAGCTGTGCGCCATTTTCCTCTCAGCACACTTCACACGGCAGTCACTGAGGGTGCAGGGCGCTGGGAGGGGAGCGCCCTGGGAGGCAAATGAAAACCTATTTGGCTAAAAAATACCTCACATATAGCCTCCGGGGGCTATATGGAGATATTTAACCCCTGCCAGAATCCACTAAAGAGCGGGAGACGAGCCCGCCGTAAAAGGGGCTGGGCCTATCTCCTCAGCACACAGCGCCATTTTCCTTACACAGCTCCGCTGGTCAGGACGGCTCCCAGGTCTCTCCCCTGCACTGCACTACAGAAACAGGGTAAAACAAGAGAGGGGGGGCAAAATAGTGGCAAAAAATTATATTATAAAAGCAGCTATACAGGGAGCACTTATTATAAGGCTATCCCTGTCATATATATAGCGCTTTGGTGTGTGCTGGCAGACTCTCCCTCTGTCTCCCCAAAGGGCTAGTCGGGTCCTGTCTTCGTTAAGAGCATTCCCTGTGTGTCTGCTGTGTGTCGGTACGTGTGTGTCGACATGTATGAGGACGATATTGGTGTGGAGGCGGAGCAATTGCCAAATATGGGGATGTCACCTCCTAGGGGGTCGACACCAGAATGGATGCCTTTATTTATGGAATTACGGGATAGTGTCAACACGCTAAAGCAGTCGTTTGACGACATGAGACGGCCGGACAATCAATTAGTGCCTGTCCAGGCGCCTCAAACACCGTCAGGGGCTGTAAAACGCCCTTTGCCTCAGTCGGTCGACACAGACCCAGACACAGGCACTGATTCCAGTGGCGACGGTGACGAATCAACCGTATTTTCCAGTAGGGCCACACGTTATATGATTTTGGCAATGAAGGAGGCGTTACATTTAGCTGATACTACAGGTACCACTAAACAGGGTATTATGTGGGGTGTGAAAAAACTACCTATAGTTTTTCCTGAATCAGAAGAACTAAATGAGGTGTGTGATGAAGCGTGGGTTGCCCCCGATAAAAAGATGCTAATTTCAAAGAAGTTATTGGCTTTATACCCTTTCCCGCCAGAGGTTAGGGCGCGCTGGGAAACACCTCCTAGGGTGGACAAGGCGCTCACACGCTTATCTAAACAAGTGGCGTTACCCTCTCCTGAGACGGCCGCACTTAAAGATCCAGTAGATAGGAGGATGGAAAATATCCAAAAAAGTATATACACACATACAGGTGTTATACTACGACCAGCTATAGCGACAGCCTGGATGTGCAGTGCTGGAGTAGCTTGGTCAGAGTCCCTGATTGAAAATATTGATACCCTGGATAGGGACAATGTTTTACTGTCTTTAGAGCAAATAAAGGATGCATTTCTTTATATGCGTGATGCACAGAGGGATATCTGCACACTGGCATCACGGGTAAGTGCTATGTCCATTTCGGCCAGAAGAAGTTTATGGACGCGACAGTGGTCAGGCGATGCGGACTCAAAACGGCATATGGAAGTTTTGCCGTATAAAGGGGAGGAGTTATTTGGAGTCGGTCTATCAGATTTGGTGGCCACGGCTACAGCCGGGAAATCCACCTTTTTACCTCAAGTTACTCCCCAACAGAAAAAGACACCGACTTTTCAACCGCAGCCCTTTCGTTCCTTTAAAAACAAGAGAGCAAAGGGATATTCATATCTGCCACGAGGCAGAGGAAGGGGGAAGAGACAGCAACAGGCAGCTCCTTCCCAGGAACAGAAGCCCTCCCCCGCTTCTACAAAAGCCTCAGCATGACGCTGGGGCTTCTCAAGCGGACTCGGGGGCGGTGGGCGGTCGTCTCAAGAATTTCAGCGCGCAGTGGGCTCACTCGCAGGTAGATCCCTGGATCCTGCAGATAATATCTCAGGGATACAGGTTGGAACTAGAGACAGATCCACCTCGCCGTTTCCTGAAGTCTGCTTTACCAACGTCCCCCTCCGAAAGGGAGACGGTCTTGGAAGCCATTCACAAGCTGTACTCTCAGCAGGTGATAGTCAAGGTACCTCTTCTACAACAAGGAAAGGGGTATTATTCCACTCTATTTGTGGTACCGAAGCCGGATGGCTCGGTAAGACCTATTCTAAATCTGAAGTCATTGAACCTGTACATAAAGAAGTTCAAGTTCAAGATGGAGTCACTCAGAGCAGTGATAGCGAACCTGGAAGAAGGGGACTTTATGGTATCCTTGGACATCAAGGATGCGTACCTCCACGTTCCAATTTACCCCTCACACCAGGGGTACCTCAGGTTCGTCGTACAAAACTGTCACTATCAGTTTCAGACGCTGCCGTTCGGATTGTCCACGGCACCTCGGGTCTTTACAAAGGTAATGGCCGAGATGATGATTCTTCTTCGAAGAAAAGGCGTATTAATTATCCCATACTTGGACGATCTCCTGATAAGGGCAAGGTCCAGAGAATAGCTAGAGATGGGATTAGCACTGTCTCAAGAAGTGCTAAAACAGCACGGGTGGATTCTGAATATTCCAAAATCCCAGTTAATGCCAACAACTCGTCTGCTGTTCCTAGGGATGATTCTGGACACGGTTCAGAAAAAGGTTTTTCTCCCGGAGGAAAAAGCCAAGGAGTTATCCGAGCTTGTCAGGAACCTCCTAAAACCAGGAAAGGTGTCTGTACATCAATGCACAAGAGTCCTGGGAAAAATGGTGGCTTCTTACGAAGCAATTCCATTCGGCAGATTCCACGCAAGAATTTTCCAGAGGGATCTGTTGAACAAATGGTCAGGGTCGCATCTTCAGATGCACCAGCGGATAACCCTGTCTCCAAGGACAAGGGTATCTCTTCTGTGGTGGTTGCAGAGTGCTCATCTATTGGAGGGCCGCAGATTCGGCATACAGGATTGGATCCTGGTGACCACGGACGCCAGCCTGAGAGGCTGGGGAGCAGTCACACAAGGAAGAAACTTCCAGGGAGTGTGGACGAGCCTGGAAACGTCTCTTCACATAAACATTCTGAAACTAAGAGCAATCTACAATGCTCTAAGCCAGGCAGAACCTCTGCTTCAGGGAAAACCGGTGTTGATCCAGTCGGACAACATCACGGCAGTCGCCCATGTGAACAGACAGGGCGGCACAAGAAGCAGGAGTGCAATGGCAGAAGCTGCAAGGATTCTTCGCTGGGCAGAGAATCATGTGATAGCACTGTCAGCAGTGTTCATCCCGGGAGTGGACAACTGGGAAGCAGACTTTCTCAGCAGACACGACCTTCACCCGGGAGAGTGGGGACTTCATCCAGAAGTCTTCCACATGCTGGTAACCCGTTGGGAAAGACCAATGGTGGACATGATGGCGTCTCGCCTCAACAAAAAACTGGACAGGTATTGCGCCAGGTCAAGAGATCCGCAGGCAATAGCTGTGGACGCGCTGGTAACGCCTTGGGTGTACCAGTCGGTGTATGTGTTTCCTCCTCTGCCTCTCATACCAAAAGTATTGAGAATTATACGGCAAAGAGGCGTAAGAACGATACTAGTGGTTCCGGATTGGCCAAGAAGGACTTGGTACCCGGAACTTCAAGAGATGATCACGGAAGATCCGTGGCCTCTACCTCTAAGGAGGGACTTGCTTCAGCAGGGTCCCTGTCTGTTTCAAGACTTACCGCGGCTGCGTTTGACGGCATGGCGGTTGAACGCCGGATCCTAAAGGAAAAAGGCATGCCGGAAGAAGTCATTCCTACTTTGATTAAAGCAAGGAAGGAAGTAACCGTGCAACATTATCACCGCATTTGGCGAAAATATGTTGCGTGGTGCGAGGATCGGAGTGCTCCGACGGAGGAATTTCATCTGGGTCGATTCCTACATTTCCTGCAATCAGGATTGTCTATGGGTCTCAAATTGGGATCTATTAAGGTTCAAATTTCGGCCCTGTCGATTTTCTTCCAGAAAGAATTGGCTTCAGTCCCTGAAGTCCAGACTTTCGTTAAGGGAGTGCTGCATATACAGCCTCCTGTGGTGCCTCCAGTGGCACCGTGGGATCTCAATGTGGTTTTGGACTTTCTAAAATCTCATTGGTTTGAACCACTAAAAAATGTGGATTTGAAATATCTCACATGGAAAGTGACCATGCTACTAGCCCTGGCTTCGGCCAGGAGAGTGTCAGAACTGGCAGCTTTATCTTACAAAAGCCCATATCTGATTTTCCATTCGGACAGGGCGGAACTGCGGACTCGTCCGCATTTTCTCCCTAAGGTGGTGTCAGCATTTCATCTGAACCAGCCTATTGTAGTGCCTGCGGCTACAAGTGACTTGGAGGACTCCAAGTTACTGGACGTTGTCAGAGCATTGAAAATATATATTGCAAGGACAGCTGGAGTCAGAAAATCTGACTCGTTGTTTATATTGTATGCACCCAACAAGATGGGTGCTCCTGCGTCTAAGCAGACGATTGCTCGTTGGATCTGTAGCACAATCCAACTTGCACATTCTGTGGCAGGCCTGCCACAGCCTAAATCTGTAAAGGCCCACTCCACAAGGAAGGTGGGCTCATCTTGGGCGGCTGCCCGAGGGGTCTCGGCATTACAACTTTGCCGAGCAGCTACGTGGTCAGGGGAGAACACGTTTGTAAAATTTTACAAATTTGATACTCTGGCTAAGGAGGACCTGGAGTTCTCTCATTCGGTGCTGCAGAGTCATCCGCACTCTCCCGCCCGTTTGGGAGCTTTGGTATAATCCCCATGGTCCTTTCAGGAACCCCAGCATCCACTAGGACGATAGAGAAAATAAGAATTTACTTACCGATAATTCTATTTCTCGGAGTCCGTAGTGGATGCTGGGCGCCCATCCCAAGTGCGGATTATCTGCAATAATTGTACATAGTTATTGTTAACTAATTCGGGTTATTGTTGTAGGGAGCCATCTTTCAGAGGCTCCTCTGTTATCATACTGTTAACTGGGTTTAGATCACAAGTTGTACGGTGTGATTGGTGTGGCTGGTATGAGTCTTACCCGGGATTCAAAATTCCTCCCTTATTGTGTACGCTCGTCCGGGCACAGTACCTAACTGAGGCTTGGAGGGGGGTCATGGGGGGAGGAGCCAGTGCACACCACCTGATCGGAAAGCTTTACTTTTTGTGCCCTGTCTCCTGCGGAGCCGCTATTCCCCATGGTCCTTTCAGGAACCCCAGCATCCACTACGGACTCCGAGAAATAGAATTATCGGTAAGTAAATTCTTATTATATGCACTTGTGTTATGTTATTTGTTACCCTTTAGATAATGTATTTATGTTAGACCTAGTTTCCTATTGTTTTCATACAGCACAATGGACACTCAAAGGGTGAGTCATATAAGGAACCATTGTCCCTTTTTGTTTACTCCCTATTGTCCAAAAGTGAGCTGACCAGACAGGGTGGCTCTCTGGTTGATGTAATCACCTTGATTAGAATATGTATTGTATTCCAATGCTGTAAGATCCTAAGACACAGAGGTCACACACACCCCTGCAATATGAAGCTTCTGGCGGTATAAGTAGAGCTACACAGAGAGGTGAAGAGAGATTCTTTGATCCTAGGCTAAGAAGTAATGTTCTGCCAGGGATCTGCTGTGGGACCCATTATATTGGATTCATCTGGGACTCTGTGTTGCTGGAAGAGATTGTCTGCTCCCAGACTAAGAAGTAATGTTCTGTCAGGAGTTTGTGGTGGGAATTCTCGTGTGCAATTGGATTACAGAAGTGTGCTGAACTGTTTATAACTCATTCTGTTCAATAAACCACTGTTGGTTTTTCATCTACCGCCGTGCCTGAGTGATTTGGAATCCGGTATCTTCACAATCACCTATTAAGTCGTATCTAATTAGTGCCAACTTTAGTAGGTCTCAGCCTTGGATGTTACCATTTTTTGGTTGACAAAAGTTCCTGGTAAACACTAGGGAGGCCAATCCCGGGACGTTTTTTCAATCCCGGGATTCAGGATTGAAAAACGCTCAATCCCAGAATTGGGTTGGTAAAAAATAACATTTTATTTTATGCTCTCCCCACCTCCCCCAGTGACTCACCTCTCACCTCTTTTGTAGTGTGGCGGACAGCCAGTGCGAGCAATCCCAGGACTCAAGTCCCAGCAATTTTACCAAATCCCAGTATCCTGCTGATCCCGATCTCTGGGTTTTGACCTCTCTAGTAGACACCTATGTGTTAACAATAACATGTCAGTAACTATCAGAAAAGATAATTTCTCTAGCATCCATAAGGGATACTGGGGTTCACTTAGTACGATGGGGTATAGATGGTCCAAAGGAGCCGATGCAATTTAAATTTCTTCCAACTGGGTGTGCTGGCTCCTCCCCTCTATGCCCCCTCCCACAGGCAGTTTAGAAAAATGTGCCCTCAGGAGAGGATGCCCACTCTGGAGCTCAAGAGAGTTTTCTTCAGTTTATTTTAAAACTTTATTATTTTCGGTATGCTCTTTGGGCAACAGCATACCTGCACCGTGGGAGTTGGGGGGGCGGTTACCGGTCTCTTCAGGCATCAGAGCTGCTTCTCCGCTGCAGGACCACCATCCTGAGAGGTTGTTGTACAGCGGGGCACTGCGCCTTAGCTGTCACAATCGCAACACGCCGCACACCCCTAACAGATGCCTGAAGGTGTAGAGTGGTGAGTACAAACCGGGGGCCCCGCTAAGGGGGTCCCCCAGTTCTTGGTGCTGCGCAAACGCAGGAGCAGCATACGGAACCCTCCCTGGGGGGATCGGCTATAGCCCCCCGCGTACACTGGCCAGCGGTAGTGAAAACAGGTATCTTTACTTAGTTTTACACTCTGTGGGAGACATTGCCAGTATAAAATTCTACATAGCTCCGGCGCCATTACAGGGGGGTGGAGCTTCCTTCAGAGTGGGACCAGCGGCGTTTTGGTGCCTTCCTCTGCTTACAACTGCAGCAGCAGGCACACACAGCTCCTCCAGACACACAGGATATGCAGGAAAACTGATAGAGGGGTGTAGTAAAGGGGGAGAGCCGCTATTGTACATAATCTGTGTCCTGAAAAGGACAAAGACTCCGGTGTTACACCGTGATAAAACAGCTTGCAGTATCACTGGGCCTGCTTAGTTTGGGTGTGCTGTTCCTTCCTCTGGTTCTCCCTCTCACATCCAGTAAGGGCAGGCTTGCTATTATATTACTTGTCTGTGTGTATGTGTATATAAGTGTTGTCTACTGTAAACATGGTAAAACACCAATTATGCAGTGTATACCACACAAACGTCTCTCCCTCTACATCTGGTTCCATATCATGTGAACAATGCAGCCAGTCTTCACAACTCAGTGAGGGTGATTGGGGGGAGGGTCAAGAGCCTTTCTGGCTAGGTGCTATAAAATCCATGATGTCAGATATGTCATCTCAGCTCAATGCTAATACTCAAACAGCCCCCTTCTCTAGATCAGGACCACTAAAACGTGGGTTACCTGCTTTACTCTGAGAATCTGATGAGGAAATACAGGAGGAGAGGAAGGAATTGGATCCTGGTACTGGGGATTCCCCTTCTGCACAGGGTATTGAGCCCCTCATACTTGCTATACGGGGCGTGTTCCAACTCCCTCTAGAGGACGCTGCAGCACAGCAGTCGTTTTTCTTAACTCAGAAAAAAAACTCTGTCACTTCCTCTGATTCTGCAGAACTGGATGACATGTTTAAGTTAGCCTGGAAAAATCCAGATAAGAAATACCAAATTACAAAACGTTTTTTTTGCACACTTTACCATTTGCTCCTGAAGGCAGGAAAATCTGGGAAGAACCCCCTGGCTGTAGACATATCAGTCTCTCACCTATCTAAAAAGGTGGTACTAGCAGCTATGGGCTCCTTTACTGTAAAGGACCCTGGGGATAGGAAAATAGAGACTACACTGAAGTCTATTTACACAGTGGCTGGTATATCACAAAGACTGGTCATAGCGGGTTGCTGGATGATGCATGCCATTCATACGTGGGCTACTCAAATTCAAGAGGGCCTCTCGGGGATATGGTCCTGGTCACTACGGTGACTCTCCTAAAACACATTCAAGACATTGCACGCGTCCTGTGTGACTCTCTCAACGAGATAGGCAATATTAATGCTAGGACCATGGCAACAGCAGTGTCGGTGCGCAGAGCTTTGTGGCTGCTTCAGTGATAGCGGATGCAGAGCCAAACGCAGTGTACAGTCTCTTCCTTTTTCAGGGAATTGGATCTTCGGGGTTGAGTTGGATACGTGGATTCCAAGGTTACTGCGGGGAAATCCATGTTCCTCCCCTCTGGGGCCCCGCCGGCTAGGCATTCCTACCTGGGGCCGCCTGCCCAGTCCTTTTGATCTGCCAGGTTCAGATCAAGAGCTAGAGGCACCTCCACCGCGGTGAGAGGCACCAGAGGTAGGACAAAAAACCCCCAGCCGCCACAGGTTCTCAGGAGCAAAGCACCAGTTCAGCTTCCACTAAGGTCTCAGCATGATGGTGCCTCCTCACCCCGAGGGGACCTCGAGGTGGGAGCTCGACTGCGTCACTTCAGCCGAGTATGTGAAAGCTCCTGCCAGGATGCCTGGGTAAGAGAACTAATTTCTCAGGGCTACAAGCTGGAGTTCGATGGTGCTCCTCCCCAACGATTCTTCAAATCAAGCTTACCAGTTTTGGAGGATTCATGAGTTACGCTGCAACAGGCCATCCAAAAGTTGGTCCAGTACCAAGTCATTGTGCCAGTGGCACTACAACAACAGGGAAAGGGTTACTACTCCAACCTGTTTGTGGTACAGAAACCAGACGGTTCGGTAAGGCCCATTTTGAATCTAAAATCCTTGAACCCTTACCTAAAGGTTTTCAAGTTCAAGATGGAATCCTTGCAAGCAGTGATTGCGGTTCTGGATGAACAGGAGTTCATGGTCTCGCTGGATATAAAGGACACTTATCTCCATATTCCAATTTGGCCGCCTCACCAGGCTTATCTGCGGTTTGCCCTGCTGAACGATCACTACCAGTTCCATGCGCTACCAGGGGGTAAACATCATCCCTTTCCTGGATGATCTCTTGATAAAAGCGAGATCCTGGGAGCTTCTATTGCTCAGTATAGACCGCACTATTCAACTTCTGTCACAACATGGGAAGGTTCTCAATTTGCAGAAATCCCACCTGGAACTTACTCAGCGGCTCCTGTTCCTCGGAATGTTTGTGGACACAGTAGCTCAGAAAGTGTTCCTCCCAGAGGACAAAGCACAGATGCTTCAGGAAATGGTGAGAGCGATCGTACAGCCGACTCGGATATCCATCCATCCTTGCATACGAATGTTGGAAAAGATGGTAGCCTTATACGAGGCGATTCAGTACAGAAGGTTCCATGCCAGAACATTTCAACTGGATCTCCTAAGCAAGTGGTCCGGATCACATCTACAGATGCATCGGATTATACGGTTATCACCTCAGGCCAGGATTTCCCTCCTGTGGTGGCTACAGTCCTCAAGCCTACTGGAAGGTCAGAGTTTGGGGATTCAGGATTGGATCCTCCTCATGACAGATGCGAGTTTGAGGGGATTAGGAGCTGTCACCCAAGGGGCTCAGTACCAGGGTAGGTGGTCAGCCCACGAAGCCCTACTTCCGATCAACTTTCTGGAACTTCGGGCAATCTACAACGCTCTGATTCAAGCCTCTTCTCTGCTCCGGGATCGAGCTGTTCAGGTTCAGTCAGACAATGCCATGGCCATGGCTTATATCAATCGACAAGGAGGGACAAAAAGCAGAGCCTGCATGCGAGAGGTGTCAAGGATACTCCTCTGGGTGGAAAGAAATGCCAGAGCAATGTCGGCCATCTTCATTCTGGGGGTAGACAACTGGGAGGCGTACTTCCTCAGTCGTCATGATCTCCACCTGGGGGAGTGGGCCCTTCACCAGCAGGTGTTTCAAGAGATCATCAATCTGTGCGGCTGTCCACAGATAGACATGATGGCATCTCGACTCAACAAGAAGCTTCCATGGTATTGTTCGAGAACCAGGGACCCTCAGGTGTGGGCAGTAGATGCACTGACGATGCCTTGGCCTTACCGGCTGGTCTACCTGTTTCCTCCGATTTTCTCTGCTCCTGAGGGTGCTAAATCGAATCAGGAATCAGAGTCCAGGCAATTCTGATTGCCCCAGATTGGCCTCGAAGTGCGTGGTATGCGGATCTTTTATACATGTCCATAAAAGACCCTTGGCTTCTGCCAATGAGAAGGACCGTTCGTATTCCCGGACTTACGACGACTTTGTTTGACGGCATGGAGGTTGAGCGGAACATCCTAGCTCACAAAGGTCTTTCCAAAAACGTTATTGCAACTATGGTTCAGGCCAGAAAGCTTGTGACGTCAAAACACTATCATATCTGGAAACGATATGTCTCTTGGTGCGAGGAGCACACATATCCGCCTGCGGACTTCAGCCTGGGACGTTTCTTATGTTTCCTGCAGACTGGTGTGGATATGGGCTTACGTATGGCTCCCTCAAGGTCCAGATTTCAGCCCTCTCTGTTTTCTTCCAGAAGAATTTGGCAATGTTGCCAGAGGTTCAGAATTTCTTGCAAGGAGTGCTTCACATACAGCCTCTCTTTGTGCCACCAATGGCACCCTGGGATTTGGCTATGGTTTTGGATTTTCTCCAATCCTCCTGGTGATGAAAGTAGAAGTCAAGTACCTTACGTGGAAGATGGTAATGTTATTGGCCCTGGCTTCTGCTAGATATGTCTCTGAATTGGGGGCCTTATCGTGTAAAAGTCCTTACTTGGTCTTTTACGAGGACAGAGCAGAGCTCAGGACTCGGCAGCAGTTCCTGCCAAAAGTTGTCTCTGCATTCCATTTAAACCAACCTATTGTGGTTCCGTCTAGTTCTGGCTCTTCTGCTCCTCCGGAGGCTTTGGATGCTGTGCAAGCCTTGAAGATCTATGTCAAGAGGACAGCTCAGATCAGAAAGACAGATTCCCTGTTTGTGCTATATGATGCACAGAAAATGGGTTGCTCTGCTTCTAAGCAGTCCATTGCTCGTTGGCTTAAGTTGACTATCCAAAAGGCCTATGTATCGGTAGCCTTACCTTACCATATTCTCTGAAGGCCCACTCTACAAGATCAGTGCGGTCTTCCTGGGCGGCTGCTCGTGGAGTCTCAGCCTTGCTACTATGCCGAGCTGCTACCTGGTCGGGGAAGAACACCTTTGTGAAGTTCTACAAGTTTGATACCCTGACTAAAGAGGATACCCAGTTTGGGCAGGCGGTGCTGCAGATGTCTCCGCACATTCCCGCCTGTTCTGGAAGTTTTGGGACATCACCATCGTACTAAGTGAACCCCAGTATCCCTTATGGATGCTAGAGAAAATAGGATTTTAAATACCTACCAGTAAATCCTTTTCACGTAGTCCATAAAGGATACTGGTGCGTTGACTTTTCTGCAGGTTGTTTCTCTTACGTCCTAGAGGATACTGGGGTCTATTTAGTACTATGGGGTATAGACGGGTCCACTAGGAGCCATGGGCACTTTAAGAATTTGATAGTGTGGGCTGGCTCCTTCCTCTATGCCCCCCTACCAGACTCAGTTTAGAAAATGTGTCATGCTGAAGGAAGCTCCTGAAGAGTTTTCTGCATTTATTTTCTATGTTTGTTGTTTTCAGGCAGGGCTGTTTGGCACCAGCCTGCCTGCTTCGTGGGACTTAGGGGGGGAACGGCCCAACCTCTTGAAGGGTTAATGGTCCCGTTCCCCGCTGACAGGACACTGAGCTCCTGACGGAACTATTCGCAAGCCCCACCACGGCGAGCGTACATTCCCGCAGCACACCACCACCCCTAACAGAGCCAGAAGAATGAAGAGTGGTGAGTACTGAGCCGGCGTCCCAGTTAGCGGGGCGCTGGTCATTATGGCAGCACGAGGGTATAGAGACGCACGGCTTCTAAACGGGGCTGAATGCGTCTCCAGACACAGTACACAACTGCGTCTCAGTACACTGTACACAGTACCCAGACTGGCAACGCAGCCTTAAAACAGTTTCTCTCCATTTTAAGCACCAGATTCCTCAGCCAGTATAAAAAAAGCGGGAAGAACACGCGCCATTGAAGGGGCGGGGCTTCACTATGAGAGGATCCAGCAGCTCACCAGCGCCATTTTCCCTCTGCAGTGGACACAGATGCTGATAGGACAGGGACGCGCAGCTCCTCCGGTGTGATTCCAGATTACCTCAGTGGTACCAGGGGGTCATAGCAGGGGGAGAGTGATTACTAGTGTACTAAGTCCCCTATCAGGGTACTTAGTCTGCGACCCGGCTAAGCTTGGCATTAGCGATAAGGGCGCGGTGGGGGTTAGCTCCAAACAACTCTGTGTCTCCCTGAAGGGCTCTTTGTGGGTTCATTGCGCTTAACCTTTTCCTGTGTGTGTGTGTGCTGTCACATTTACATTATGTCAGGCAAAGAGTGTGTTTCATGTACAGCGGAGTGTTCCTCTTCACCAGGGGGCCCACTACTGGGTACTCAGGGTTCACAAGCGAGCAGGGCTGAACCGGAGTGGGTTAATTCTCTCAAAGGAATGATTTCCACTCTCTCTACAAAATTGTCCCGCAATGAGAAAGAGACGCAATACTTAAAACAAATTGTGGATGAGTTTATGAACAGAGACTCAGTCCCCAAAAAAGCGTCTCAGTCCCCTCCCATTTGTACGCAAAAGCGATCTCTGGCCCATATCCTGCAATCTGACTCTGATGGGTCAGAATTGGAGGAGGGTGAGGTAGACTTGGGGGTGGGGGGGGATGTGGCTCTGTCACAGGGAATAGAGACTCTTATAGATGCTATCAGATATGTTCTGCATATTCCTGATAAGGTGTCAGAGGAGTGTGAGGAATCTTATTTTAATGTACAGAAGAAGTCCTCAGTTACTTTTCCTATGTCAAAGGAATTAAATACCCTCTTTGAAGAACCATAGGTTAATCCTGATAAGAAGTTTCAGATCCCTAAAAAGTTGCTCTCATCTTTTCCTTTTCCTCTGGAGGATAGGAAAAAATGGGAAAATCCACCGATAGTGGACGCATCAGTTTCTAGGCTGTCACGTAAAATTGTATTGCCTGTTCCTGGTGCAGCCTCCCTAAAAGACACGGCTGATCGTAAAATTGAGACTACACTCAAATCATTGTACACAGCTGCTGGGGTGGCACAAAGACCCACTACTGCATGTGCATGGATCACTAAAGCCATTGCGAAATGGTCAGGTAACCTAATTGAGGGGTTAGATTCCTTATCTAGGGGGGATGTTGTCTTGGTCCTGCAGCATATACAGTACTCTGCGAACTTTATGGTAGAAGCCATAAAGGAAATAGGCGTACTTAATTAACGCACCACTGCTATGGCAGTGTCTGCACGCAGGGGCTTGTGGCTATGCCAGTGGACTGCTGACGCGGACTCCAGAAAAAGCGTGGAAGGCCTACCATTCACAGGAGAGGCCTTGTTTGGAGATGAACTAGACAAATGGATCTCCACAGCTGCTGCAGGTAAGTGTACGTATCTTCCTTCCGCAGCCGCCCCAACCAAGAAAACTTATTCAGCTTCTAAGTTACAGTCCTTTCGGACGGCCAAGTTTAAGGGCAAATCCAGAGGTTCTTCTACGTCCTCCAGCGGCGCAAGAGGTAAACCACGCAAACCAGCAACTGCAGGTGCTCAGGAACAGAGCTCAGGCTCTGCTTCCTCAAAGACTTCAGCATGACGGTGGACCGCAATGCCTGGAAGGCTGTAAGGTGGCAGCCCGACTACAATTCTTCAGTCAGATCTGGTCAAATTCGTGCCTGGTTTTCTGGGTTATAGATCTTATTTCCCAGGGCTACAGACTGGAGTTCCAAAAGCTCCCACCTCACAGATTCTTCAAATCAGGCTTGCCAGTTTCACAAGACGCAAGTATAACTTTACAGCATGCCATCCAAAAACTGGTACAGACTCAGGTCATTGTTCCAGTTCCACCTCATCTACTAAACAAGGGGTATCATTCCAACTTGTTCGTAGTACCGAAGCCGGACGGTTCGGTAAGACCGGTTCTGCATCTCAAGTCTTTGAACCCGTACTAACCAGTGTTCAAATTCAAGATGGAGTCTCTGAGAGTCGTGATCTCAGGTCTGGAGGAGGGGGAATTCCTAGTGTCTCTGGATATCAAGGATGCATACCTTCATATTCCGATCTGGCCGCCTCATTAGGCTTATCTATGGTTTGCACTGCAGGACTGTCACTACCAGTTCCAAGCCCTGCCATTTGGTCTCTCCACGGCACCGAGGGTGTTCACCAAGGTGATGGCAGAGATGATGTTTCTACTCCACAAACAGGGAGTGAACATAATTCCATACCTGGACGTTCTACTGATAAAAGCGCCGTCCAGGGAGAGGTTGCTGCATTGCTCTCTCAACCAAACTCCTCCAGGATCACGGGTGGATTCTGAACCTTCCGAAATCTCACCTAGAGCCAACATGGAGGCTCCCATTCCTGGGAATGATACTGGACATGGAGTCACAAAAGGTGTTCCTTCCCTTGGAAAAGGCATTGGTAATCCAGTCGATGGTTCGGGATGTCCTGAAGCCAACCCGGGTGTCGGTGCATCTGCGCATTCGCCTTCTGGGGGAAATGGTGGCCTCTTACGAGGCACTTCAATACAGTAGGTTTCACACAAGACCCTTCCAGCTCGATCTGTTGGACAAATGGTCCAGATCGAATCTTCACATGCACCAGCGGATCAGTCTGTCGCCAAAGACCAGGATCTCCCTTCTGTGGTGTCTACAGTCTTCTCACCTCATCGCAGCACAGAGGTTCGGAATTTAGAACTGGATTCTGTTAACCACAGACGCAAGCCTCAGAGGTTGGGGAGCAGTCACTCAGGGAGTGCAGTTTCAGGGAAGATGGTCAAGTCAGGAAGTCATCCTTCCAATCAACATTCTGGGACTCAGGGCCATATACAGTGCCCTTCTGCAGGCCTCACATCTTCTTCTAGATCGGGCAATTCAGGCCCAGGCGGACAATGTGACGGCAGTAATGAACATAAACCGACAGGGCGGAATGAAAAGCAGAGCAGTAATGTCAGAGGTGTCAAGAATTCTCCTCTGGGCAGAAAAAAATGCTGTGGCATTGTCAGCGGTCTTCATTCTGGGAGTAGACAACTGGGAATCAGACTTCCTCAGCAGAAACGACCTGCACCCGGGGGAGTGGGGCCTTCACCCGTAAGTCTTCAGGTGCTTGACAAGTCGATGGGGATATCCACAGATCGACATGATGGCCTCTCGTCTCAACAATAAGCTCAGGTGGTATTGTTCCAGGTCTAGAGACCCACAGGCGGTGGGCGATAGATGCCCTGACGACTCAGATGGTGTACATGTTTCCTCCACTTCCTCTGATCCCAAAAATTCTAAAATGAATAAAAAGGGAAAAGGTTCAAGCAATAGTCATTGCTCCGGACTGGCCAAGGAGAGTCTGGTACGCGGACCTTCTGGAGATGCTCCTCGAAAATCCGTGGCCTCTACCTCTTCGCGAGGATCTTCTGCAACAGGGCCCGTTCGTCTATCAGGACTTACTATGGCTACGTTTGATGGCATGGAAGTTGAATGACTGATTCTAGCCAGGAGAGGGATCCCTAACAAGGTTATCCCGACTGTGATCCAAGCCAGGAAGGGGGTAACGTCTAAGCATTACCATCGTTTTTGGAAGAAATATGTCTCTTGGTGTGAGAGCAGTAATTATTTTGCGGTAAAATTTCATCTGGGACGTTTCCTGCTTTTTCTGCAGGCAGGCGTGGATGTGGGCCTGCGACAGGGCTCCATAAAAGTCCAGATTTCGGCTTTGTCAATTTTCTTTAAAGAAACAATTGGCTTCTCTCCCTGAGGTGCAGACGTTCTTGAAAGGTGTTCTGCACATCCAACCACCCTTTGTGCCTCAATGTGGTGCTGCAGTTCCTCCAATCGGACTCGTTACAGGAGGTGGACGTAAAATATCTTACGTGGAAGACCGTCACACTGTTGGCCTTGGCTTCAGCAAGACATGTGTCAGAGCTGGGGGCTTTGTCTCACAAAAGTCCCTGTTTAATTTTCCATGATGACAAGCTGAACTCAGAACTCATCATCAATTTCTTCCTAAAGTGGTGTCCGCATTTCACATCAACCAACCTATTGTGGTTCTGGTTGTCACCGACACCTCTGCTACTTCAAGGTCTTTGGATGCTGTGAGGGCTTTGAAGGTGTATGTGAAAAGAACAGCTCGTCACAGAAAGACGGACTCACTGTTTGTTCTTTATGATCCCAATAAGATTGGGTGTCCTGCTTCAAAGCAGTTTCCTAGACTGAGTCTGGTAGGAGGGGCATAGAGGGAGGAGCCAGACCACACTATCAAATTCTTAAAGTGCCCATGGCTCCTAGTAGACCCGTCTATACCCCATGGTACTAAATTGACCCCAGTATCCTCTATGGACTACAAGAATAGGATTTACCAGTAGGTAATTAAAATCCTATTTTCTTCTATATAAGTTTACCTGTTCAGCTGTTGCTGTTTGGTTACCAACCGTTGCTGGTCATTTTATGTTGTGGTGTGCTGGTGTGTGAATCTCACCACTCGTTGTTATGTTCCTTCTCTCAAGTATGTCCATTCTCCTTCGGGCACTATTTTACCTATAACTGCCTGTGGGACAGGGCATAGAGGGGAGGAGCCAGCACACCTAGTTGAAGAAATGTATAGTGCACCGGCTCCTTTGGACCCCGTCTATGGGGGTGTCATATTAAATACAGAAAGGAGGATCACAAATTATATGTGATCTAAGGTGTGGTGATTACCTGTAGGAATAATCACGAATAATGTTTTCACGTGACTGTATGTATATATATATATATATATATATATATATAATTTTGTATTCTTTCAGCCTAGATGTGACAAAATGGCTGACAGGCAATGTCCTGCAGTTAACCTCCATACATTCAGGCTGGGGGAGATCTGCAGACCATAAAGTTTGAGATGACATATGCAATGACCAGACCAGAGGTTATAAATACTGATAAGAGGGAGATGGCCAGATCAATTACCTGATGGAAAGTAAAAGAAGTCCACATGTTTAGATAACTAAGCCAAAACTTCCTGGCTAGTCATAAAGCTGTCTAGGGGTGACAAGGTGAAGATCCTCACAGACCTCACTCTCTTTGAAGGAGATTTTAATGCCTTTGGGCTACGCCCCCTCCCCTTCTCCTGTGTTTCTTTCTATCACCAAGTATGTAAAACCTGGTGTATGTGTAGTGTCCAGCAGGGAAGTAGTTACAAATCCCAAGGGAGGGGGCCGGATGAAGCTGGAGACTATATCGGTCTCCGTCATGAAAATAGAAAATGTGATCTCTTGGGGACTCAACAATACATTGGAGATGACCTGAGTTATTCTGTGAATTCCCCCACAACAGAAACAACTGAATTCGTTGAGTAAGTGAATTAGGGTTTCTGCAGTTTTATTCCTTTTCATTTATTGAGATTGCTGTATTCTGTGTGTGTTTTTAAAATATTCTTAATCATCTTTGTACCCTTTTTGTAACTAAAGCTCTGAAGTATTCTTGAAATTAAAATTCTAATTTTAGTTCTGATTCTGTGATTCTTATGAACTCAGGGCCCATGTGGCTCACGTCTACCTATTTTTCTAAGTATTGCAGTGTGTGTGTGACCGGTAAAGCTAAAGACACCTGCAACGTCCATAATACATTGAAAAGTCTTTGCTGGTGGCAGCTGAAAGTATTTAAGTAATCCCGTGTCTCAAAAGTGACCACGCACGACGCATGTGGCAATTCTCAAATTGGTGTATTTGTGGAATTGGCCGACAGCGTCGTGACAAAGTGGTGGCAAGCAGTGGGATGATAATTGTTTGTTTTTATCTAAGAACTTAAGTGAATGTGGTAATAATTCCGTGAGCGAAACACCCACTTCACCAGAATCAGAACTCAGAGCTTTATTATAATTTTAAAATCCACACAGTGAATTGTAATCTTTGTTCCCCTCCCCTTCTCTCGTTTTTCTTTTCTATTATTTTATTTTGGCAAAAATAAGATCAAAGATGACTAAGTCTAAGCATCTGATGAAGGCTGATGGCAAATTTGTGCGTGGGAATAATGCATCGGCCTCTGCTGCTGAGACAGTAGGGGATGTATTGCGCACTGGACTGTTACTTACTGTGGGTAATAATGGCGCCATGCTTATTTCTCTGACGTCCTAAGTGGATGCTGGGACTCCGTAAGGACCATGGGGAATAGCGGCTCCGCAGGAGACTGGGCACAACCAAAGAAAGCTTTAGGACTACCTGGTGTGCACTGGCTCCTCCCTCTATGACCCTCCTCCAGACCTCAGTTAGAATCTTGTGCCCGGCTGAGCTGGATGCACACTAGGGGCTCTCCTGAGCTCCTAGAAAAAGAAAGTTTATTTAGGTTTTTTATTTTCAGTGAGATCTGCTGGCAACAGACTCACTGCTACGAGGGACTAAGGGGAGAAGAAGCGAACCTACCTGCTTGCAGCTAGCTTGGGCTTCTTAGGCTACTGGACACCATTAGCTCCACAGGGATCGAACACAGGGCCCGACCTCGATTGTCCGGTCCCGGAGCCGCGCCGCCGTCCCCCTTACAGAGCCAGAAGCAAGAAGATGGTCCTGAAAATCGGCGGCAGAAGATTTCGGTCTTCAACAAGGTAGCACACAGCACTGCAGCTGTGCGTCATTGCTCCTCATGCACACCTCACACTCCGGTCACTGATGGGTGCAGGGCGCTGGGGGGGGGGCGCCCTGAGCAGCAATATTAACACCTTGTCTGGCAAAATAATCACAATATATAGTCCTAGAGGCTATATATATGTGTAAAATACCCCTGCCAGGATCCATTAAAAAGCGGGAGAAAGTCCGCCGAAAAGGGGCGGGGCTATCTCCCTCAGCACACTGACGCCATTTTCTCTTCACAGTGCAGCTGGAAGACAGCTCCCCAGGCTCTCCCCTGTAGTTTTCAGGCTCAAAGGGTTAAAAAGAGAGGGGGGGCACTCAATTTAGGCGCAAATCTGTGTATTATAGCAGCTATAAGGGAAAAATCACTGTGGGTAGTGTGAATCCCTGCATTATATAGCGCCCTGGTGTGTGCTGGCATACTCTCTCTCTGTCTCCCCAAAGGACTTTGTGGGGTCCTGTCCTCAGTCAGAGCATTCCCTGTGTGTGTGCGGTGTGTCGGTACGGCTGTGTCGACATGGTTGATGAGGAGGCTTATGTGGAGGCGGAGCAGATGCCGATAAATGTGATGTCGCCCCCCTGTGGGGCCGACACCAGAGTGGATGGATAGGTGGAAGGTATTAACCGACAGTGTCAACTCCTTACATAAAAGGCTGGATGACGTAACAGCTGTGGGACAGCCGGCTTCTCAGCCCGAGCCTGCCCAGGCGTCTCAAAGGCCATCAGGGGCTCAAAAACGCCCGCTACCTCAGATGGCAGACACAGATGTTGACACGGAGTCTGAGGTTGAGACATATACACAATCCACTAGGAACATCCGTTGCATGATCTCGGCAATGAAAAATGTGTTACACATTTCTGACATTAACCCAGGTACCACAAAAAAAGGGGTTTTATGTTTGGGGAGAAAAAGCAGACAGTGTTTTGTTCCCCCATCAGATGAGTGAATGAAGTGTGTGAAGAAGCGTGGGTTCCCCCGATAAGAAACTGGTAATTTCTAAAAAGTTACTGATGGCGTACCCTTTCCCGCCAGAGTATAGGTCACGTTGGGAGATATCCCCTAGGGTGGATAAGGCGCTCACACGTTTGTCAAAAAGGTGGCACTGCCATCTTAGAATACGGCCACTTTGAAGGAGCCTGCTGATAAAAAGCAGGAGGCTATCCTGAAGTCTGTATATACACACTCAGGTACTATACTGAGACCTGCATTTGCCTTCAGCATGGATAGTGCTGCTGCAGCGTGGTCTATTACCCTGTCAGGACAGGGATACTATTTGCTAACCATAGAGCATATTAAAGACGTCGTCTTATATATGAGGGATGCACAGAGGGATATTTGCAGGCTGGCATCCAGAATTAATGCAATGTCCATTCTGCCAGGAGGGTTTTAGGGACCCGGCAGTGGACAGGCGATGCTGACTTTAGAAGGCACATGAAGATTCTGCCTTATAAGGGTGAGGAATTGTTTGGGAATGGTCTCTGGGACCTCGTATCCACAGCAACAGCTGGGAAGGAAAATATTTACCCCAAGTTTCCTCACAGCCTAAGAAAGCACCGTATTATAAGGTACAGTCCTTTCGGCTTCAGAAATGCAAGCGGGTCAAAGGCGCTTCCTTTCTGCACAGAGACAAGGGAAGAGGGAAAAAGCTGCACCAGACAGCCAGTTCCCAGGATCAAAAATCTTCCCCCGCTTCCTCTGAGTCCACCGCATGACGCTGGGGCTCCACAGGTGGAGCCAGGTGCGGTGGGGGCGCGTCTCGGGAACTTCAGCGACCAGTGGGCTCGCTCACAGGTGGATCCCTGGGTTCTGCTAGTAGTATCACAGGGATACAAGCTGGAGTTCGAGGCGACTCCCCCTCGCCGTTACCTCAAATCAGCCTTGCCTGCTGCCCTCGAGGAGAGGTAGTACTGGCGGCAATTCACAGGCTGTACTTCCAGCAGGTGATAATCAAGGTACCCCTCCTTCAACAAGGACGGGGTTACTATTCCACAATGTTTGTGGTACCGAAACCAGACGGTTCGGTGAGACCCATCCTAAAATTGAAATCCTTGAACACTTATATACGAAGGTTCAAGTTCAAAATGGAATCGCTCAGGGCGGTTATTGCAAGCCTGGACGAAGGGGATTACATGGTATCACTGGACATCAAGGAGCTTACCTGCATGTCCCCATTTACCCTCCTCACCAGGAGTACCTCAAAATTGTGGTACAGGACTGTCATTACCAATTCTAGACGTTGCCGTTGGTCTGTCCCCGACACCGAGGGTATTTACCAAGGTAATGGCCGAAATGATGATACTCCTTCGAAAAAAGGGAGTTATAATTATCCCGTACTTGGACGATCTCCTTATAAAGGCGAGGTCCAGGGAGCAGTTGTTCGTCGGAGTAGCACTATCTCGGGAAGTGCTACAACAGCACGGCTGGATTCCGAATAGTCCAAAGTCGCAGCTGGTTCCTACGACGCGTCTACTGTTCCTGGGTATGGTTCTGGACACAGAACAGGAAAAAGGGTTTCTCCCGGAGGAGAAGGCCAAGGAGTTGTCCTCTCTAGTCAGAGACCTCCTAATACAAATACAGGTGTCGGTGCATCAATGCACGCGAGTCCTGAGAAAGATGGTAGCTTCTTACGAAGAAATTCCATTCGGCAGGTTCCATGCAAGGATCTTCCAGTGGGATCTGTTGGACAAGTGGTCCGGGTCGCATCTTCAGATGCATCGGCTGATAACCCTGTCTCCAAGGGCCAGGGTGTCGCTGTTGTGGTGGCTGCAGAGTGCTCATCTTCTAGAGGGCCGCAGATTCGGCATACAGGACTGGGTCCTGGTGACCACGGATGCCAGCCTTCGAGGCTGGGGGGCAGTCACTCAGGGAAGAAACTTCCAAGGACTATGGTCAAGTCAGGAGACTTCCCTACACATATATATTCTGGGACTAAGGGCCATTCACAATGCCCTAAGTCAGGCTAGACCCCTGCTTCAACACCAGCCGGTGCTGATCCAGTCAGACAACATCACGGCGGTCACCCATGTAAACCAGCAGGGCGGCACAAGAAGCAGGATGGCGATGGCAGAAGCCACAAGGATTTTCCGATGGGCGGAAAATCATGGGTTAGCACTGTCAGCAGTGTTCATTCCCGGAGTGGACAACTGGGAAGCAGACTTTCTCAGCAGGCACGACCTCCACCCGGGAGAGTGGGGACTTCATCCAGAAGTCTTCAAATTGATTGTACACCATTGGGAAAGGCCAAAGGTGGACATGATGGCGTCCCGCCTCAACAAAAAGCTAAAAAGATATTGCGCCAGGTCAAGGGACCCTCAGGCGATAGCTGTGGACGCTCTGGTAACACCGTGGGTGTACCAGTCTGTGTATGTGTTCCTTCCTTTGCCTCTCATACCCAAGGTACTGAGAATACTAAGAAGGAGAGGAGTAAGAACTATACTCGTGGTTCCGGATTGGCCAAGAAGAGCTTGGTACCCAGAACTTCAAGAAATGATCTCAGAGGACCCATGGCCTCTGCCGCTCAGACAGGACCTGCTGCAGCAGGGGCCCTGTCTGTTCCAAGACTTACCACGGCTGTGTTTGACGGCATGGTGGTTGAACACCGGATCCTAAAGGAAAAAGGCATTCCGGAGGAAGTCATTCCTACGCTGATTAAGGCTAGGAAAGATGTGATCGCAAAATATTATCACCGCATATGGCAAAAATATGTTGCTTGGTGTGAGGCCAGGAAGGCCCCAACGGAGGAATTTCAACTGGGTCGATTTCTGCACTTCCTACAGTCAGGAGTGACTACGGGCCTAAAATTGGGTTCCATTAAGGTCCAGATTTTGTCTCTGTACATTTTCTTCCAAAAAGAACTGGCTTCACTGCCTGAAGTTCAGACTTTTGTTAAGGGAGTGCTGCATATTCAGCCCCGTTTGTGCCTCTAGTGGCACCGTGGGATCTCAACATTGGTTTGAGCCACTAAAAACCGTGGATTTGAATGATCTCACGTGGAAAGTGGTCATGCTGTTGGCCTTGGCTTCGGCCAGGCGTGTGTCAGAATTGGCGGCTTTGTCATATAAAAGCCCTTATCTGATTTTCCATATGGATAGGGCAGAATTGAGGACTCGTCCCCAGTTTCTCCCTAAGGTGGTATCAGCTTTTCATTTGAACCAGCCTATTGTGGTGCCTGCGGCTACTAAGGACTTGGAGGATTCCAAGTTGTTGGACGTAGTCAGGGCCCTGAAAATTTATGTTTCCAGGACAGCTAGTGTCAGGAAAACTGACTCGCTATTTATCCTGTATGCACCCAACAAGCTGGGTGCTCCTGCTTCAAAGCAGACTATTGCTCGCTGGTTTTGTAGTACGATTCAGCTTGCACATTCTGCGGCTGGACTGCCGCATTCTAGATCAGTGAAAGCCCATTCCACGAGGAAGGTGGGCTCTTCTTGGGCGGCTGCCCAAGGGGTCTCGGCTTTACAACTTTGCCGAGCAGCTACTTGGTCGGGGTCAAACACATTGCTAAATTTTACAAGTTTGATACCCTGGCTGAGGAGGACCTAGAGTTTGCTCATTCGGTGCTGCAGAGTCATCCGCACTCTCCCGCCCGTTTGGGATCTTTGGTATAATCCCCATGGTCCTTACGGAGTCCCAGCATCCACTTAGGACGTCAGAGAAAATAAGAATTTACTCACCGGTAAATCTATTTCTCGTAGTCCGTAGTGGATGCTGGGCGCCCATCCCAAGTGCGGATTGTCTGCAATACTTGTATATAGTTATTGTTAACTAAAGGGTTATTGTTGAGCCATCCGTTGAGAGGCTCAGTTATATTTCAGACTGTTAACTGGGTATAGTATCACGAGTTATACGGTGTGATTGGTGTGGCTGGTATGAGTCTTACCCGGGATTCAAAATCCTTCCTTATTGTGTCAGCTCTTCCGGGCACAGTATCCTAACTGAGGTCTGGAGGAGGGTCATAGAGGGAGGAGCCAGTGCACACCAGGTAGTCCTAAAGCTTTCTTTGGTTGTGCCCAGTCTCCTGCGGAGCCGCTATTCCCCATGGTCCTTACGGAGTCCCAGCATCCACTACGGACTACGAGAAATAGATTTACCGGTGAGTAAAATCTTATTTTCTGATGTGGACTCTGTTATCGATGCGAGGTCTGTGCATATGGCCTTGGATGAATTTTTGCCGACTGATATCAAGTATGGGAAAGATACAGAGCATCATGATGGCTGCAAACTTGTGCGTGGAATGATACATCAGCCTGGGCTGCTGAGACAGTAGGAGATGTATTGCGTACTGGACTATTACGTACTGCGGGTAGTAATAGTGTGATGCTGGATTCTGATGTGGACTCTGTTATCGATGTGAGGCCTGCTGTGGCTGCCTCAAATGTGGATCTTATTCCCCCATTCCTGGAAACTGTTGGAGCTGCATGCTGGACAGGGAGGAAGTGTTCCAGTGCACAAGAGGAAAGAGAGATGGGGCCTGCCAGTGCTGCACACCTGGTGCAGAGGGAGAGTTCTATGGCAGAAACGAGTTCTGCAAACCGAGTAGCTGAGAGAGAATGTAAGCTACAAATTGCATCGTGACAAGAAAGTGATTGCGATACCATGAGACCAGGGAGGTCACCGTTAAACCTTGCCTGACACCAGTCCCTAGTATGACGGACTATGGGAACTTGGACAGTACAACCATGCCAGTAACAAGGAGATGGCAGAGAGTGGGCAACCATCCAAGACAGCGTCAGAAGAGCAATGGAGGTATTGCCCAGATGACCTGTTTTCCAGGATGAGTACAGAGGAGCTAATTAATGAATGTTGGCTGCAGAGTCTTGCATGCCGTGACAATACCCGCAGCAGGATGCTCTGGCAGCTCTGGTGGGTAGAGGTGAGCGAGTGCAATGCCTTCAGCAGGTATCGATCTACACTTCTGCGGCCAGGTCCCAAGATGAGTCCTGGGTACCTGCTGCGTGAGCTGGAGGAATGTTTTGAAGATGCATGGAGAGAGGCACGCAATGTGTGGAAGCTCGATACCCCATTCTGGCAAGATCAGTGTCGCAAAGTGGATGATGAAAGACAATGTCTAGGAAAGCTTCTTTTATCAGCGGAAGAAGCAGTAGTCCAGCCTGCAGGGGTGCCCCAAGAGGAACATGCCAGTACCAAGGAGATGGCAGAGAGTGGGCAACCATCCAAGACAGCGTCAGAAGAGCAATGGGGGTATGGCCCAGATGACCTGTTTTCCAGGATGAGTACAGAGGAGCTAATTAAAGAATGTCGGCTGCAGAGTCTTGCATGCCGTGACAATACCCGCAGCAGGATGCTCTGGCAGCTCTGGTGGGTAGAGGTGAGCGAGTGCAATGCCTTCAGCAGGTATCGATCCACACTTCTGCGGCCAGGTCCCAAGATGAGTCCTGGGTACCTGCTGCGTGAGCTGGAGGAATGTTTTGAAGATGCATGGAGAGAGGCACGCAATGTGTGGAAGCTCGATACCCCATTCTGGCAAGATCAGTGTCGCAGAGTGGATGATGAAAGACAATGTCTAGGAAAGCTTCTTTTATCAGCGGAAGAAGCAGTTCCAGCCTGCAGGGGTGCCCCAAGAGGAACAGGTACCCCCAACATCTACAGTCAGTGTGGACTATGTTACGGGGTTTTCACATCCCAAGGTGCAGAGCACCCTACTGGGAGGGGCTGTTGGTGCGAACAGGCTATTACCACCGTCTGCGCAGAATTTGCAGCTGGAAGAGGCTGATTTTCAGGAGAAACTGATTGTGGAAAATATTATGTCAACAAGAGAGGTGGGAGTGTCGGATATTATTCCCAGGAATGTGTTCGTGAGAACTGACTTTGGACAATTGATAGCACAATGTGTACCTGCCATTTCTAAGTCTGTTGAAATATGTGAATCATCTCAGGTAGTATGTGAGGATGCTAAACCTTGCAATGATGTTACTCTGTGTACAGTACCTGTAATGCTATGTGATACTGATGGATCTTGCACAGAAGTGACTCTGGGTAAAAACGTAGTGCCCTGTGAACATTTTTCATTTCCTACTGTGACAGAGACTTGTGATAATACCAGTGAAATGAACTATATTGCTGCAGGAACTAACACTTCTTTTCCTCAGGGGACACCTGCTGATCCGCACAACATTAATGCCGATGTATGTGATGCTGAGAATGTTACCAACCAGTGTGTACTAGATAATAACATGCCAATGTCTATGTGTAGGGACAGGGAAATGACTCCTATATTGTTGAGACAGCTCAGGTTGATTTGCAGGTACAGTGAATCCAGGTGTTGAGGAAAATGCTCAAATTGATTTGCAGGTACTGAGGGGCCCCGAAAACATGCAAACGTCTATGTATAAAGGAGGGGCAATGATTCCTTGTATTGATGAAAATGCTTGTGTTGTGTTGCAAGTACCCCACGATGATGCACCCAGTCAGGATAATAATGAGGATGATGTATTGTCTTATACCCATGTTACCAGTAATTCTGATGATGCATGTATCAAGGTAGGAAATAATGTGTCTGTCGGGGGTGCTGCCAGCATGTTAGGTAACAGGAGTGTAGAAGTATACAATGTTTATTCACAGAGATTATGTATGGAGGTGGGCGACCCCAGTCTTGTGGAGATGGGAAAGAGTGACAAAGGCCGTAGCTGTGACGCAGCTATAACACATACACGAACAGCAGAGATAGCAACACTGGGAGCACCATGTACGAAAGAGTATGTTCCCATCACAAAACACATATTTGCCCACTATACCAAGGAAGGGCAACCAGGTGACCCTGACTTAGCATCTGTAAGGACGCCGATCAGTCAGACAGGCTGGGGAGATAAATCAGGAAGAATTTCTCTTAGAAAGGGACATTTAGGTGATGATCCCAATGTCCTAGGTATACCCCAAATGATGTGCAGGGAAACCTGTCAAGAGCATTCTGTAGAGAAAAGACGCCCCCACCTCAGAGCCCGTGTGGGTGAGGGGCAGGCCACCATATCAGGAAAGGGCACAAGGTGAGATTATGTGGGAGAAGAACATAGTCACCTGTCCCACCGTGAGCATTAATCATGAGAGTACTCCTGTTGGTAATATATTCACCCATGTAGAGTTGAAAGTACCAGGGGATCATGTGAACTAAATCTGTAAAAATGTGTCTGATGTCAGTCAGAGTAAACTTAATAGATTGTCTGGAGACAATAGGAAACTCCTGAGATGGAGTCTCACCTTGCAGCAGTATACCTTTAACATCCAGCACAGAAAGGGTTCTCAACACACTAATGCAGATGGTTTATCACGGCAAGGTGAACAAGTGGTCAGTAACATAGCAATGAGTCGGTGACGTGGGTCACCGCCCCTTGTGCGCCATTTGCCGGGGGAGATGCCATGTTAAATACAGAAAGGAGGATCTAAGGTGTGGTGATTTCCTGCAGGAATAATCAATACTGTTTTCAAGTGACTGTATATATATAATTTTGTATTCTTTCAGCCTAGATGTGACAAAATGGCTGACAGGCAATGTCCTGCATTTAACATCCATACATTCAGGCTGGGGGAGATCTGCAGACCATAAAGTTTGAGATGACATGTGCAATGACCAGACCAGAGGTTATAAATACTGATAAGAGGGAGATGACCGGATCAATTACCTGATGGAAAGTAAAAGCAGTCCACATGTTTAGATAACTAAGCCAAAACTTCCTGGCTAGTCATAAAGCTGTCCAGGGGTGACAAGGTGCAGATCCTCACAGACCTCACTCTCTTTGAAGGAGATTTTAATGCCTTTGGGCTACACCCCCTCCCCTTCTCCTGTGTTTCTTTCTATCACCAAGTATGTAAAACCTGGTGTATGTGTAGTCTCCAGCAGGGAAGTAGTTACAAATCCCAAGGGAGGGGGCCGGATGAAGCTGGAGACTATATCGGTCTCCCTCATGAAAACAGAAAATGTGATCTCTTGGGGACTCAACAATATGTTGGAGATGACCTGAGTTATTCTGTGAATTCCCCCACAACAGAAACAACTGAATTCGTTGAGTAAGTGAATTAGGGTTTCTGCAGTTTTATTCCTTTTCATTTATTGAGATTGCTGTATTCTGTGTGTATTTTTAAAATATTCTTAATCATTTTTGTACCCTTTTTGTAACTAAAGCTCTGAAGTATTCTTGAAATTAAAATTCTAATTTTAGTTCTGATTCTGTGATTCCTATGAACTCAGGGCCCATGTGGCTCACGTCTACCTATGTTTCTAAGTATTGCAGTGTGTGTGTGCGACAGGTAAAGCTAAAGACACCTGCAATGTCCGTAATACATTGAAAAGTCTTTGCTGGTGGCAGCTGAAAGTATTTAAGTAATCCCGTATTTCAAAAGTGACCCCGCACGACGCATATGGCAATTCTCAAATTGGCGTATTTGTGGAATTGGCCGGCAGCGTCATGACCGGAGGTAATTCAGAGTTGATCGCAGCAGCAAATTTGTTAGCAGTTGGGCAAAACCATGTGCACTGCAGGTGTGGCAGGTATAACATGTACAGAGAGAATTAGATTTGGGTGGGTTATTTTGTTTCTGTGCAGGGTAAATACTGGCTGCTTTATTTTTACACTGCAATTTAGATTTCAGTTTGAACACACCCCACCCAAATCTAACTTTCTCTGCACATGTTATATCTGCCCCCCTGCAGTGCACATAGCGGGTCATTCCGAGTTTATCGCACGTATCAACTTTTTGCTGCCCGTGCGACCAACTAGACGCCGCCTATGGGGGAGTGGATTTTTGCATAGCAAGGCTGCGAACGCTTGTGCAGCTGAGCTATGCAAAAACATTTTGTGCAGTTTCTGAGTAGCTCTGGAGTTACTTACCCGCTGCGATGTCTTCAGCCTGTCAGGTCCCGGAATTGATGTCAGACACCTGCCCTGAAAATGCCTGGACACGCCTGCGTTCCTCGCACCACTCCCAGAAAATGGTCAGTTGACGCCCTGGAACGCATTCCTCCTGTCAATCTTCTTGCGATCGCGGCAGTGATTGCTTTCTCCGTTCTTCTTGTCGTTGCCCAGCGATGAACGTCGCTGGGCAACGACGCGCCTGCGCATTGTGGCCGCCACACATGCGCAGATCCGGCCCGTTCACACTGCTGCAAAAAACAGCAGCGTGCGAAAGGGTCGGAATGACCCCCATGGTTTTGCCTAACTGCTAACAAATTTGCTGCTGCGATCAACTCTGAATTAGGCCCTATACCCCATCACACTAAGTGAACCCCAGTATCCCTTATGGACTACGAGAAAAGGATTTACCGGTCGGTATTTAAAATCCTATTATTTTCATTTGTAGCAGAAATAGTCCTGTTGTTATCATTCCATAATAATTGCATCAGCTACATTTTAAACAGAAGCTGTCTGTTAAAATCATATTTCTAAATCTCAATATATTCTCTTGTAGTATATTGACCTATACAAATGCCACATGTATTCCCATTGTAACCAAATATCTATCATATTCATTATTTTTATTGTTCTTTATTGTCCTTGGAATTGCGAGCCCCTAGATTTTGCTTTGGCTTGGCACCAATTTCCCTTGAATTTCCTTCTAGCTGACCAAATAATCTCCTTCTAACTGACTACAACTACAGTACTTAAATAACAAAGACCATTTATTCTGTAAGGCAAAGGAATACACCTGGCATTGTACCTCTATACACATGCAAAGGCATACACCGCTTTAACACAGATGGTCCGAATATGGGGCAAAAGTCACATTATTGTCCAACATCATCTACTAGAGATTGTATAAAAGACAGAATACAAGATGGAGTCACTTGTGTTACACTCCATTCTTGACTTTTATCACGTACAGTATATTAATGACACAAATCAGTGTGTTACATTTATTATGCATATGATTATGTATGGCTAAACATTTTCATATATTTCCCCTTTAACACAATGATGCTAAAGAAACATGTAAACTGGTAATGACAGTAAGCACATAGATTTGACCATGAATTGGTAACCTGCTCCCTACTTTGTTTAGGACAGACTAGATGGGTCAAGTGGTTCTTATCTGCCATCATATTCTATGTCGAATTCTATACTTCTATGTAGTGCTCACTCTGCCCACCTCCTACCATCGGCTGTGAAAACCTGCACCTTGCTCAGGAAATCTTGGCGCATGTCTGCAAATCCAGGTGCATGGCAACTTTGAACAGGAATTTCCAAACTTTTCCTAGTCTATTTTACATTTAATGAATGAGACCATTTTGTGTATGCACCACTGGGAATAGTGTCTATCTGGGAAGGGGGTACAGCAGTCCTATCCTAACAGTGATTTACAAACCCAACCACACTGCTTTATTTCTGCACTTCTGTCTGGCTGTCAAGTACATTTCAAGGTACAAGTCCACATAATTGCCCCAACACTAAACTGTGGTCCATTGCCTATAAAGTATTAAAGACTCCAACCACTCCCACTGCCCTCCCCTTCTACTCAGCACTTTCTTTATGGGGTCTATTTACTAAGCCTTCAATGGAGATAAAGTGCCATCCAATCAGCTCCTAACTGTCATATTTCAAACACAGCCTGCAACATGGCAGTTAGGAGCTGGTTGCCTGCTACTTTATCTCCAGCCACTTTATCTCCATCCAAGGCTTAATAAAAAACTATAGACCCCTTTAATAGTCTCATGTTAAGGAAGTAAATCCAGCTGTCTCCCAAATTCACTTTCTAGGACTTGGCCTCTCTCCTCTGACCAATGCCTTAAGCATTATGCTGACTACTTACCATCCCCTGGGAGGTCCCTTGGTGGCTGAGTCATGGGGAAGTACTTTTAGCCAAATACAGGCACTGAAAGTCACTCACAGTGTACACATGGAGTAAATCACCATTTATCATGGCTAATATGTTACCAGTTAGCACATGCAGTGTTTTCTGTTGGCTTCTATGAGCATTTACAGGGATTTATCAAGCTTTGGCGATAAATTGCACAGTGATTGGTACTTTATCACCGTGCAATTTATCACTCTCCAAGGTTTGATAAATCTGGGCCTATTATTGGTGTCTGTCAGTGCAGGCTGGGAAAGCCAGAGGTCAAAATACTCTATAAGAAACCTATTATACATACTTGCCTACTCTCTCAAAATAACTGGGAGACTCCTGAATTTCAGTGAATTGTCCCCATCTCCTGGTAAATCAGGGAACTCTAGGGAGGTGGTCAGGGTCTTAGTGATGGGATTCAACATGAAAAGTTGGAAAGTGTGTTTTTATACAGTGTTTGCTGCCCATCTGCTGTTATCCAGGATGTTTGGGTTCACTAACCTACAGCTTCGTGTACCATATATTAAAGAGCAGTAAAAATAAAATAATAATAGGCTGCGGGGAGGGAGGGTTAGGTTTAGGCATTAAGGGGGGAGGGTTAGGCTACAGGTGGGGAAGGTTAGTGTTAGGCACCACCGGGGGCGGTTAGAGTTAGGCTGCAGGTGGGGAGGGAGGGTTAGGAGGATAGATGGGGAGGGTTAGACTAATTACCTACCAGGTGTCGGCAGGATGCCGCTGTCAGTATTCTGACTGCCGGCATCCCAAGCACTGTGATTCCTGTACCATCCCACGAAAATGTGTGAAATACCATTTTTGTAACTAATATTTACATTACAGGTATATATTGCTCATTTCTGCTTATTTGCAGTAAGGATGTCCTAGGACATTTGTTTCTGCTTCTAGCACTTTAGAGAGTGTATATATAGCTTATTATTGTAACCTAATTATTATGGTAATGATTGTCCTATATTCTAAAAGGAATCTAGAAGGAAATCTTCCAGATGGGAATATATGTCTATCTCTGTGTGATAGAGAGGCCTGACAGATTTGCTTTAATTCTTGTTCAGCATCTGCTTCAGTTCAGATACCTCCCTTGTCAGAGTAGATGAAAACATCTTCTGTTCAGGCAAAAGAGATCGTTGTGACGAAGGTCACTGAGTCCATGGTAAAAGAGTTTCAGCCCCCAGGACACCAGAAGAGAAAGTCCAGTTTTTACTGACAATCGGAAGTATTTGGCTGAAGGCAAACTGAGTGAAGAATAAATTCCAGCAACCCACACAGCATCCTCTTTCGACATGTAGTTGGTAGAGCTTCTAGTTCAGAAGAAGAAGCAGAAATTGAATCTCGACAAAGCTCCTGTGCAGGATGAACTGATAGAATCCCTCATACCTCCACCAAACATCCTCTTCCCACTTGATTCTTTCCATTATGAATGGTGATCAAGAACAAGTGCTCTCGACTACAGAGGACATTCTTCCTTACCAAAACAATTACCAAAAACTATCTTTACATGAGGAACAGGGTTAATCCAAAGTATATGAGGTCATTTTGATAGTGACTAGGAGGACCACCTTACCTGTGGACATTGTGATTCCCTCAGAGACATTAGAAAAATAAGACAAGTCATTATCCTAAACGGGGTGTGCAAATATGCCAATCTGAGAACTCTGCCCGTGATACCTTAGTGATTACCTCAGCAAGTGTTGGTAATCCACGTGGTAACTGCCACCAGCAGAAGATCCGGTCACTGCACCAGCCAGGCTAAGCTACCTTAGAGGGACCAAGCTTCTGCTCTCACCCGCACACTAAATTCTTAATACGTAAAAATTAGGTAACATGAGCCTCTCAAGGTTTGGGTGTGAAACACAGACAACCAGAACTAAGATTAGATATTTAATTCAAGTCAAAACTTCAAAGATTATTGTTACAGAAAAAAGAATATTACAAGAATATAATAGTTTAAATAGTCACACAAGTAATTACAATATCAAGAAATAAATATTGGAAAAAAAGGTACAACGTTCATATCACCTAGGCAGGGCTGGACGCTGATTGAGGTGAAATCTCCTCCGGTAGGTATGTTTCATTATGATCACCTAGACCCTTTCACGATAATGGGCCTAATTGAGACCTGATTGCAGCAGCAAATTTGTTAGCTAATGGGCAAAACCATGTGCGCTGCAGAGGGGGGCAGATATAACATTTGCAGAGAGAGTTAGATTTGGGTGGGTTATATTGTTTCTGTGCAGGGCAAATACTGGCTGCTTTATTTTTACACTGCAATTTAGATTTCAGTTTGAACACACCCCACCCAAACCTAACTCTCTCTGTACATGTTATATCTGCTCCACCCGTACTGCACATGTCTTTTCCCAATAGCTAACAACTTTGCTGCTGCGATCAGGTCTGAATTAGGCACAATTAATGAATGGCAGAGAGCGTGTCCCATATTTAAACCCCCTCCAATTCACCTCCAGCCCCCCACCCCCCTCTTGGGATTCCTGTTTAACCCTTTCAAAACAGGAAGGTATTACGTTTCAGCTCAGCCATTCTGGCAGGGTCGAATGCTCTTATCTCTTATCGCATGTTTGATGCTTAGAGGAGTTGGTCTGGTAAGGAGCCTGGACTGGTTTTCTCATCTGTTATGGCTTGCTTTACTGCTGTAGTATGAGGCCTGTGTAAATATCCTGGCCTTTACAACTGGGTCCCAGGAACACCCTCCTGGCCAATGTGTCTCTGAGGGATTCCCCTCCAGGCCCTAAAATGCATTCCCCAAGCCAACTGTGGTTTCCTGCATCAAAGGGTATCTGACACCTCTGGATGTACTGTATACAAGCTCTATACCAGCAGAGTAATTAGGTTTCAACCAGTGGTACATTTTCTACAATCCAATATACTGTACCTTTAAAAATCACCCAATGCGAATAATACAATTTCAATCATGTCCATTTCGATATAAAATTGGGTGTCCTTTACAGTGTATATCGTGTCGGCAGTTGTAATCACAGGTAAAGCAACTAAATCTTGTCTGCAAGACGTTCAACAATGGTACTTATTAATAAGCAGAAAAAAACGACACAAATAGGCGCTAGTGTACTGGCTGTGAGACACTTGTTATACAATGGATACTTAACAATGACTGCAACTGCACGTTTTGAGGAGCTGAACCTCAAACATTGATATACAAAAGAAAAGCAAAGAAAGGAAGCGCTGTCAATGGAAGTATCTTAAATTTACCAATTTTTTTTATTAATAAGCAGGCTAACAACTTTATTCATGTGTGTAAAGTGGCAGTGAAATCAGTAACTGTTTCAGTATGTAACCTTTGCCAAACACCACTGAGTGTGAGCTACATTTTGGAGCTAAGTCGAGGACAAGTATTCAGGAGGCCAAACAGTGCAGGCCTAGGCATCATTTCAGTACCCCCAAGGGAAATACTAAAGTGGGAACTGGTAAAAATCAAATGAGAGTCATTAAGCCCAACACCTTCGGGTGGTATTCATGTGACCAGCGGTCGGGAGACCGACAGTCACATGACCTCCTCCAGCATCCCGACCCCTCGCTATCCCGATGGTCGGCATGACGACCAACAGGCACTATTTCCACTCGTGGGTGTCCACGACACCCATAGAGTGGGAATAGAACCGGTCACCACCGAGCCCGCAAGGGGCTTGCTGCACTTGCCCCTCCCCGCCGGGATCCCGGCGTCGGTATGCTGCCGGGATCCCGACGTCGGTATGCTACCTGTCAGCCATACTACACCCACACCTTCTGGTAGGATACAGATTGAAGTCCAAAACCTTCTTGTAGGATACAGATTGAAGATCTTCTGAGCTGCATAGGCTTATGCAACAAAAGACTGATGAGTTTTCAATTGATTTCCTGGGAATATCACCTAAAATTTCAAACTCAACCACCACAACAGTATATTTTCTTTCTATCCATAGATCCATGAACTCCAGATTACAGTCGTGTGAAAGTTCTAAACAAGCTACTGTAAGTCAAGACTTTAAGAATTAAGTCCATAAAGACCTTATCCCAAGACCTCTCATAAAGCAACTGGGTGGAAAAGGTTGAACTAAAGTATGTGTATCTCAAGATATCTATCTTCCTAAGTGATCAGACATGCCTCTCAGGTTTCTCATATTTGGCAACCAATATCATCTCAGGGCTTTGTCCTTCAGACTTGCAACAACCAAATTTTCAAAGGTCCTCTTTTTTGCTATATCTCAGATGATGATGGTAACTGAAATGGTCATCTATCTACAGTAGCTGACCTCATTATAAAGGCATTCTTCAAGAAATCCTGCTAATAGTATACACTTGCAGATTGGCTGTCATTTCACACCATCATGGGTGGTTTGTAAGCTGGAGAAAGAAGGAACTTAAACCAACTTAAAGAATCCAATATCTTGTGGAAACCATGGGCACAATGTTCTGCAACAATCAAACTCCTACAACAATCAAACTCCCACAAAATAAAAACGGGGTGAAATAGGTGGCTTTGAAACTTCTAACATATAAGACATCTACATGTTTTAGATATCTCTTCAACTTTAGAACCCAGGATGACGGCTTGCTGTTGCCTTTATGTCCAGTGTCTGAGCTGCATGCATATAAACTGATTTAAATCAAGTTGAAATTCAAATTGTAATTGTTTCATTCCAGTGGGGCTATTTACCTATCAATAAGCTTCTGTAATTTTTCAAACACAGCCTGTAATGTGACAGAAGCTAATACGCTAGTACTTTATCTCTCTCCAAGGCTTGATAATATCCCCCAGGGGTCTTACTTCATGACAGAGACAGGCCAGCCCAGCCTATCTCAATGCATTTTCATGATGACGCTTCAGTGGAGCAGACAACAACTCTGGGGATTATTTTTAAGGGAATCATTTCCCAGGGTCAATGACCTCATTATATACAGACTTGTTCCTTCAGCTGGGTGGAACTAAAGGTATCTCACTTAGCCATGCCTTATTGTTTGTTCCAAGAGCCAGGGCAGATCTGTTGTATTTTACCTAAATATTATTCAGTGTCGGACTGGGGCATGAAGGGCCCACCGGGGGAATGCAGTTATAGGGGCCCATACTTAGGGGTGTGGCCAGCCTACAAAGGGTGTGTGGCCAGCCTCCACAGAGGCTTGAAATACACAATAGTTTAGTACAGTGTAATGCAACATATCTACCATGTATAATACAAGTGCACAGTCTGGAACCTGATCCTTAGAGGAAGGAGTGGGCCCTCAGGCAGTGGGGCCTACCGGTGGTTTCCCTGGTACCCCCGTGGGCCAGTCCGACCCTGATAATATTGGACAGCAGTCATGGATTGCAGACTCTCTCAGATGTCCATTAATTGAACTTGCGCAGTAGAATAGCAATTAAAGTAAGAGGTTTGCCCCAGTTGATACCTATGTCGGGTTCTCCATCTGCAGGTGTCTTGGTTACAAACCAATTGGAAAGCATGAACTTCCACATTAAAGAGATCTTGTAATAGATGCATTTTCCATAACCTGATACTTCAGCCTCATCCATATTTTCCCACCAGCCTTAAGTACTTCTAATTCCAAAACTTTTTTGAAAGATACAGTAGCTGAGATCACAAGTTATTCTGATTCAGATAATCACCGCCCAGGGGGAGTGTATATTCGCTGGGCAAGTGTGCGATCTCAAGTGTACGCCGAGCAGCCAAAAAAGCCCTCAGTAAGCGGACAGCTGCAAATCCATTTGCACCTCACTTACTAGTGAATTGTTTTTACCAGTGTGTGCAGTCTGTGCGCAGCCCAGGACTTACTCCTACAGTGTGATGAGAACAGGCTGATCGGGGCTGGAGCTGACGTCACATATCCTCCCTGAAAACGCGTGGGAACGCCTGCGCTTTCCCTGACACTCCCAGAAAACGTTCAGTTACCACCCACAAACATCCACTTCCTGTCAATCAGCATGTGAATGGCTGTGCAATTAGAATTTTCACACCAGCCTGTCGCTGACCGGCGATGCCTATTGTTGTTTGCTGGCGCACATGCGCATTGCAGTGCATACGCATGCGCAGTTAATCCCTGATTGCCCGCTATGCGAAAACTCACAGCAGTGATCAGGTTTGGTCTATTTACTAAGCCTTGGATGGAGATAAAGTCGCTGGAGATAAAGTACCAGCCAATTGGTTCCTAACTGTCATTTTTCAAACCCAGCCTGTCACATGGTAGTTACTAGCCGATTGGCTGGGACTTTATCTCCAGTGACTTTATCTCCATTCAAGTCTTAGTAAATAGACCCCTTAATCACCCCCTGTGTTCCCATCTGAGAGTGCAGACTGTTGTATCCCAGTGCCAGGAACTCCAGGTAAGCTGGATGCAGTGCCGTAACGACGTGTGCGCCGCCCGCAGCGCTTGGGCACTGCAGGCGCAACCGGCACACTCGCTCTCCCCCCTTCCCCGCCGCCACCTCCCGCAGTAATTAGTTTGCGGCCGCTGGACGGCCGCCGCCCACCCGCCCTCTCACCCGCAAGTGATGTGCAGAGCTCTGCTCTCCCCCTTTCCACACTGACACACACTGTTCCCTACACCCCAGTCTCTCTGCTCCCCTCAGTGTCACCCACTTGCTCTGCTCCCCTCAGTGTCACCCACTTGCTCTGCTCCCCTTACTCACTGCTCCCTACACCCACTCTCTGCTCCCTATACCCGCTCTCTGCTCCCTACACACACTTGCTCTGTTCCCATCACTCACTGATCCTTACACTCACCCTCACTGCTCCCTACATCCACTCTCTGCTCCCTACACCCACTCTCTGCTCCCTACACCCACTCTCTGCTCCCTACACCCACTCTCCCTGCTCCTCACACTCCCTGCTTCCTACACCCACCCTCTCTGCTCCCTACACCCACCCTCTCTGCTCCTTACACCCGCTCTCTGCTCCCTACCCCCGCTCTCTGCTCCCTACACCCACTTGCTCTGTTCCCCTCACTCTGCGCCCTACACCCTCTCTGCTCCCTACACCCACTTGCTCTGTTCCCCTCACTCTGCGCCCTACACCCTCTCTGCTCCCTCTGCTCCTTACACTCACTGCTTCCTACATGCACTCTCTGCTCCCCACCCTCTCTGCTCCCTACACCCACCCTCTCTGCTCCCTACACCCACCCTCTCTGCTCCCTACACCCACTCTCCCTGCTCCTCACACTCCCTGCTTCCTACACCCACTCTCTCTGCTCCCTACACCAACTCTCTGCTCCCCTCACTCTCTGCTCCCTACACCCACCCTCACTGCACTCTACACCCATTCTCCCTGCTCCTCACACTCCCTGCTTCCTACACCCACTCTCTCTGCTCCCTACACCCACTCTCTGCTCCCCTCACTCTCTGCTCCCTACACCCACCCTCTCTGCACCCTACACCCACTCTCCCTGCTCCTCACACTCCCTGCTTCCTACACCCACTCTCTCTGCTCCCTACACCAACTCTCTGCTCCCCTCATTCACTGATCCCTACACCCACTCTCTCTGCTACCCTTTCTGCTCCCTAACTGCATCACGCCGGGGAAGCGGCCGCAGGGGAGAGAGGATGGAGGAGCAGCAGCTCTGGTTCCCGAGTCCCGGGACGTAAATGTTCGCCTCTGGATGCCGTATCGCCACCCCCTGTAACTCGGGAGAGTCTGCACTGCGAGGAGTTGAGAGCTGGGGGAGGAGGAGGAGGCCAGGAAGGAGAAGAAGAGAGGCCTGCCACTCTGCCAGCTGGTCACAGTTAGGTATAATACTTACACACACAAACACTGTCAAACTCACACACACTTACACACACACACACACACACACACACACTTACACACACACACACACACACACACACACACACACACACACACACACACACACACACTTTCTCACACTTTCTCTCTCTATCTCATGTAAAAAGGGGGACTCTGCTTCCTAATGTGTAAAATGAGACTCTGCCTGCTAAATGTGTAAAAAGAGGAATCTGCTGCCTAATGTGTAAACAGGGGACCCTGCATGCTTAATGTGTAAAAAGGAGGACTCTACTGCCCTAATGTGTAAAAAAGGGGACTCTCTGCTGCCCTAATGTGTAAAAAAGGTGACTCTCTATCCCTAATGTGTAAAAAAGGGGACTCTCTGCTGCCCTAATGTGTAAAAAAGGGGACTCTCTGCTGCCGTAATGTGTAAAAAAGGGGACACTCTGCTGCCATAATGTGTAAAAAAGGGGACACTCTGCTGCCATAATGTGTAAAAAAGGGGACTATCTGCTGCCGTAATGTGTAAAAAAGGGGACACTCTGCTGCCGTAATGTGTAAAAAAAAAGGGGACTCTCTGCTGCCGTAATGTGTAAAAAGGGGACACTCTGCTGCCGTAATGTGTAAAAATGGGGACCTTGCCTAATGTGTAAAAAAAGGGGTACTCTCTGCTGCCGTAATGTGTAAAAAAGGGGACACTCTGCTGCCGTAATGTGTAAAAATGGGGACCCTGCCTAATGTGTAAAAAAAGGGGGGCTTTGCTGCCATAATGTGTGAAAGGGAGCTCTGTGGTCTTGCTCCTATAGTTTTGGCACGCGCCTGATGTGCGCAATGGCCCTGTTTTGTATATAGGGGGGGGGGGGGGGCCGATGCTGTTTCTTGCACACAGCGCTAAAATGTCTAGTTACGGCACTGGCTGGATGCATTGGTGGATGACACATAAGGCTGACTTTATGGTGAGGATAACAATACAATGAGACACCAATGTCACTACCCCACACGTTACAATTGGGACTCTACAAAACTGGTAATGAAAGTCTAGTGGGGGAGGTCATAGGATTACGCTTTCTGATACTTTATGTAAGACTTAGCGGCCTGTTTATAAAGCACTGATAACCTCTTTCACTGGCTTTGTTTCCCAGAGAAAGGGTTTATCACCACTTCCTCCTATTTATCAACAGGGATACTGCATAGAAATCACTGATTTCTTTTACCTGTATATTCACAGTTTACCAAATCCCCATAACCTGCTTTGTCATCTGCCATGTCTGCTCAGTTTATAAAGCACTGGAAATCTTTGCTTTTTGCCGCTATGCAATGCCATCTTGTGATAGCGCTATCTATATCTATCAATGATGGACCCGTTGGATCCCCTCAGGTTCAAATGCCTATGTACCAGGGCCAGATTAAAACTAGCGGAGGCCCCTAAAGCTGGACAATTCTGTCTCATTTAAAGGGACATACATTTATATTTAAATACATCCCCTGCCACACCATCAGACTATCTGAAGGATTATGCTGCCCGAATCCCCCAGGTTCCCAGCATGTCTGTGTGTGGGCATTTTCCCCAGCCATGTCATCCTCACTAGGGGTCTATTTACTAAGCCTTGGTTGGAGATAAAGTATACCGAGATAAAGTCCCAGCCAACCAGCTCCTAATTGCCACGTCACAGGCTGTGTTAAAAAATGACAGGAGCTGATTGGCTGGTACTTTATCTCCGTCCACTTTACCTCCATCCAAAGCTTAGTAAATAGACCCCTAGTCCCACTGTCTTGTTTCCAGTTTGCAGGACATCCATCCGAGTTTGTGTCTGCTGTCTGGCACAACTGTTGCAATGAAGATTTTGCACATTATTCTAACACTAATAAAGGGGCATATGTCGGGTCACTTCAGCTCTGCCCCTGCTCTGTTCCATCCCGTTCCCCTCTGTCTTCTGCTCCGCTCTGTCTAGCTCCTCGTTCTAGATATAGATCATGAGGCACATTTATCATAATCCACATCTTTAATGCAGTTGTGATGTGATACTTTCGCCCCAATTTTGCAGTGTGAAAATGAATTTTTCGCTTGCATTTACGATTTATACTAGAAAGAGTTAGAAGCATACTTGCCGACTTATGCGGGGGGGGGGGGGGGGGGGGTGATGCAGCCAAGTAGGCAGCATGGGGAGGCATGATGCTGCAATTACCGGTATTGTCAAGTAGGAGGTGCGGCCACAATGATATGATTCAGCACAATTCTCGTCATCAACCACTCGGACTGCCAACTTCACTTGGGAAATGGGCGACCCTGGTAGAATAGCCCACATTTCCGGGCATCCAGGAGTGCCACCTGAGAATCGGGAGCGCATTGGACATAGTTACTGCTGTCACTTTACTTCTGGGTACGGACATGGCGAGCCTAAAGTGTATGTGCGGCTGTTGCAGAGCCGGCCATGGGCATAGGCAAACCAGGCAATTGCCTAGGGCATTTGCTATGCCTAGGGGCATCAGCAGCTTCTGCTGATTAAAATGATATGTGGCATGCCTATATTGTGTATGTAGCATTTCATATGCAGATACAGCCACAGTCTCACACAGTATATTGGTATGCTGCATATCAGTTTAATCAGCAGAAGCTGCTTGTAGATCCTAGCCACATAACAATGCATATAAGATGCATTTTCATTAATAAAAGGTGCCCGACGTTAGCATTGATGCAAGATTTATGAGGACACATCTGTATCCAAGCAGAGGCAGAGGTCACAGTGTTAGTGGCAGTGTGAGTGCTGTGTGCATGCGAGTGGGTTGGTTGTGCAGTAGTGTTCGGAATATGTGTAAGAAGCATTTTGTGTGTCATGTAAAAATGCATTAATAATGTGCAACATATGTGTAAAGAGGCACTATGTATGTCATTATGTGTATAAGGGCATTAATAATATGCGGCATATGTGTAACAGGGTACTACTGTATGTGTGTCATTATGTGTATAGGGGCACTAATAATGTGCAGCAAATGTGTAGGGGGCACAATGTGTGTCATTATGTGTATAAGGGCATTAGTAATGTGCGGCATATGTATAGGGGACATTATGTGTAAAAGGCCATTAATAAAGGTTGTCATAATGTGTAAGGCACATTATGTTTATAAGGACATTAATGTGTCTCATATGTGTAAGGGGCATTACTGTGTGGAATTGTGTATAAATGCATTACTAATGTGTGGCATTATGTGTATAAGGTGCTCTACTATGTGGCGTTGCGTATAGAAAGGGCACTACTGTGTCGTCTAATGTGAATAAAGAGCAATAGGGTGTGGTGTAATGTGAATAAGGAGCAATTCAGTGTGATGTAATGTGAATAAGGGGCTCTACTGTGAGGAGTAACGTTTATAAGGTAATGTGATACTACTGTGGGATGTAATATGAATTATGGACACTATCGCATGATAAAATGTGAATAAAGTTGCAGTACTGTGTGGCGTAATTGGAATTGGGGTTACTATTGTGTGGCCATGCCCCTTGCCAGCAAAAACACACCCCTTTTTGAGCTGTGCGCCAAATGTGCGAACTGTTCCTATTTAAAATATAGGGGGTACAAACACCAAAATAATGACTGCTATGGGTGAGGGGTGATGGTGCTGGGAAAGAGGTGCAAGGTCAGAGGCGGAACCAGCGGGGGTGCTAGGGGGCACCAGCCAAAATCTTGCCTAGGGCATCATATTGGTTAGGGCCGGCTCTGGGCTGTTGGACTGTATTTGCACCAGTAGTGACGTGGTTGTTTCACCCGTGGGGGCTGCTTTTGTGATTGAAAGTGGAGGGACTGTAGAATATATCTTCAATAACTACTGCAGTCATCCCTTCATGCATACTGGGGATGCTTAATTTTGAGGATTTTCCTGCAAATTTACTTTGATAAATATACGAAACCCCACCACCCCCACCCCCACCCCACCCTACCTGAGAGGCTGCACCTGAATTCCTCATATGACAGCCACTTTTTTTCAGGACAAGCAGCACTATAGTAATCTAGAAATTATAGTAATCTAAAGAGAAAAACAAACTTTGCAACCCCTTCTCCAATGGTCTATTTTTTAGCCACAGGGTGACTTGATGGAGAATTTACCTACAGTAGAGCAGAGATCATTGCGGCTAACAAGGATTATTATAATTCTGCTTCCCAAATCAATTTTCCTTATAGCCTTACAAAAATCAAAGCAAAAGCTGCTTAATTCTACACCAGAATCTTAGGCCTGGCTGATAGACACCATGGAAATCTCTGATTACCTTGTGGTAGGGAAGGATTGGCTGTCCACGATGATGAAGAAATAAGATTCTCTCTTGAAAACTAGATTATATCGTTCTTATATCCTTTGTGACCAAAGCAAAGGTAAATCTGGTGACGTTTGATTTAAAACCCTTTCATTCCACAATGATCCAACTTATTCACCTCTATTGATTTTTGTTTGAGAACCCATTTCCTGCCCAAGTCTTGCACCTGATCCAGAAAGGGTTAATGGAGAAGGTGAATATGTGGTAGTAAGAGTTGTACATTCTAGAATGTTTTGTCAGAGTTTCAGTATTCTTCCCCCCCCTGGTTGTCCAAACTTCTGCTACTCTTGCAATGTGACCCCCAGCATTTCAGTAGCCATCTAGGTGCAATTGAGTAAAATTGGAGGCTTGTCCGAAGTTGCTTTTCCATCAAGCAGCAGACAAATTGCACCTAGGAAATGTCCAATGTATATTTATTTATTTATTTAGGTGAAAAATGCTGCATCTGTAAAGAAGTTGAAAAATATAACCAATGAGTGAAACTTTTTTAGCTTCTTTATTAATAAAACCTTTTGACAGCCGCATGGCCTGGCGCAGGCAGCTGTCTGATATGCACACATCTCAAATATATGATGATAATACGCAGTAACATGTAAGCCATTTGGTCCCTATGGCACAAACAGATGACAAATGGTATCAATGTCACAGAGTGACCTCTACATAATCCGGTGACTGCAGAACATGCTCAGCCAGCTTGTTAAACAAGGCTCCTTCATCTCAGTAATTAGCAGAAATGTTCGTGTTATATGATATGATGTAGTTACTCGAAGCCCCTTATGTGTCTTGTAGGATGTAATATTCTTGTTCTGAGCTCCGCCTTAAAACTTGAAGTTTATCTAAATTCAGAAGCATTTTTTAAACAGCGATATAGGGGGGTATTTAATTAATGGTAGGAAATTTTAAAACCCTGCTGCTTGGGGATTTTTCCCGCACCGCGTGGTTTTGCTATTGAATTAGAAGAGAGTAAATGAGACACACACTGCGGGCCAAATGTAATGGAGTGAGAGTTTAAGAAAGTGAGAGATTTGGTAAGGTTTTCACGTTTTTTTAAAGCGGCAATCATTTACACTGTAAAACCAGGTTGATCTTGCAGTGTAAATGATTGCCACTTAAACAAAAAAACTGCAAAACCTTACCAAATCTCTCACTTTTTGAAACTCTCACTCTATTACATTTGGCCCTGCGTCTTTTTTTCACGCACCCCCAGAGCAACACAGTTTTTTTCTAAAACGTTAATTGTAGGAAAACTTAGCGGGACATGCACCTTGGCACCCCTCCTGAGGACTAATTAAGCAATTAGAACTTTCCAATTAGCTTAATTAATCAGTAATTACTCAACTTCCAAAGTGGTGTCTTATCCTCCAGCGGCAGTGCAGCAGCAGTGAGCGTTGTATGAGTGTGCGTAAGTGTGTGTGTGTGACCGCCCCCCTTCTCCGAAGGCAGCAGCTGGGAGAACTACATCTCCCAGCAGCCCCCTCGTCTCCCAAAGCCCCATCCCTATCATAAAGATTGATGGGAGACCACCGAAGACCGCTGGGTGGCGCAGGCGGGGCTGGTGTGGTGGTGGTGGTGGAGGGGTGGGTGCCGTGTGTGGGGGTCCGGAGCCACCGCGGGTGGGGCAGGTGCGGCGGGTGGGGGAGGGGTGCGTGCGGGGGTGCTGTGGGTGGGGGAGGGGGTCCAGAGCCACTGTGGGTAGTGGAGGGGTGTGCCAACGCGCCGCATTACAGGGAAGAAGATGCACTCAATAAACTACAGCTCCCAGCAGCCCTTAGCACCGGAATGTTTCGGCACTAAGGGCTGTTGGGAGCTGTAGTTTATTTAGTGCGTCTACTTCCCCGCTAACAATAGTGAATGGCTGGCAGAACTGACTGACTCGCTGAATCCATGTAAAAGGTGAGAGTGCTGTGCAGTGTCAGTGACACTGCACACCCACCGCACTGCACTGCACAGCACTTTCACATTTTACATTGATTCAGCATCCAGACATTACCCTCTGCGATATCACCCACTCTATCCGTTACATTAGCCATCTTGGGGCTTCCAGGCCGACAGCCCAAATTCTGTGTTGCGGAGTCAGGGCCTCTGGGGATCTGGGTGCGGCTGTGGATGGGATGCACTTCTGTGACATCACGCGCAGAGGAGGCTCCGGGGCTCAGAGAGTATGCGGCGCAGGGAAGGCTATGAAAGCCTTCCGCTGCGCCGCTTTCATACACATCTATGCAGGTGGCCGCAGCAGCTTTTGTTCCACCTGCGCCACGGCTAGGGAGTGGGGATTGTTGATGCCGGAGGGGGCAGGTGGACTGGCAGCAGGGTATAGAGGGTCATTCCGACCTGATCGTAGCTACGATCACTTACACTGACATGGGGTTGATGCCCAGCACAGGCTAGTCCGCCCCGCATGTCAGGCCGCGCCTCCCCCGCACAAGTACAAAAGCATCACACAGCGGCAATGCTTTTGTACTTGAGGAGTAACTCCCAGCCAGCGCAGCTCCTGCGACTGGCCGGGAGTTACTCGTCGCTGCCCTGGCCGCAGCGGCTGCATGTGACATCATGCAGCCGCTGCGGCCCCCCCCCCCCCCCCCCCCCACACGGACCGTTGGCCGGACTGTGCCCACAAAATAGCTGCCAAATGCTGGACCCTCCCGCCCGGCGACCGCCTCTGCCTGTCAATCAGGCTGTCAGCCATGTGCCGGCGCATATGCAGTTCTGACCTGATCGCTGCGCTGCAATGAACTGCAGCGAGTGATCAGGTCAGAATGACCCCCATAGGACGCTGCAGTAAAAGGATCCCCCCCATCTACAGCGCAGAGACTTGCTGCAGATGCAGTGGCATACCCTCCAGCTGCACCTTTTTGGCAGGTACAGTACCTTTTTTTTATGGTCTGTACTGATTTTTGGCTCTCCAAACGTCCATTGAAAGTACAGTAAAAGGGGCGTGGCCACGTTGCTGTACCCGATGCCACGCCCCTTTTCGAATTTGTCCCAATTTTTATGTGTAAATTGTTGCAGGGTATGTTGCTGCAGATGCAGTGGGCCTATTTTGGGGTGTGGACCTGGAGCTGCAGCTCCATCAGCCCCATTGTTAATCCTGCTCTGGGAACACACAGCAGCCAAAGGGCAGAGCCTCCTATTGGATGTACCTTGTGTGGGAGGGCATTTCTCGCCCAATCAGCTGTGGACTGGGTGTGATAGACCTGCTGCTAACCCTATGAGAGCTCCTAGCCACTCCCAGCGTTATCCACACAGTCACAGAGTGACAGATCTGGGCAATCATATAGAAGATGTATAGATAGCTGCAGCATGTTATGTGCAGGTGAAGCAGACTTTATACATACCTCCCAACATGACCCTCTCCAGGAGGGACACAATGCTCTGCTCCTGGACTTTTCTCTTCATTTATGATTGCTATCACCTGGGCTGAAACACCTTTCTTATCTATTAACCTGTTCAACACAGGTGCCGGCAATCATACATTAAGAGAAAAGATGAGAAGCAGAGCATTTTGTCCCACCTGGAGAGGGTCATGTTGGGAGGTATGCTTTATAGCATCACATGGTGCTCCATTATTAAGGCTCAACTTAACTGCACTAAACATTAAAGGCCACGGCACACTGTTTATGGCAATACAGTCTGCTCCACCTGCACAGCGCATGATCTGTATTGAGTGATTGTGGCATTTGGTGATGTGAAGGTCCCAGGTAGACCTTGTGCTTGGTTGTATTCTTCCATAGAGTCTGTACCGTTGTATACAAGCTTTCCTGCTTCTGTAAGGATCAAGTCGTGCAAAACCTGAGCAGTGGGATTAAATAACTGTAATGTAACCTGCTGCTGACCCCCCCAGAGGGGCTTGTGGGTCATTGTGCTGCAGATAATCACTTTTCAAGAAAAGATTAGTCTGGCTGGCTTTATTTATGCTGGGAAGAGGTGGCTTAGAGAGGATATAGGCAGAGGGTGGGTTCGCTCAGGGCCAGGCTGGAGGTTTAATCCTCCAGCAGTAAAATGGAAACAAAGAAAGATCAACAACAATGTGTTCAAATTAAACCCTGATGAAGTAGGTGTATTACTGTATCGCTGCTTGCACTTGACTGAACTCCGATCGTCTTCTGTATTTGTCAAATCCGGCAAGTGTGTGTGTGTCAGTGTGTGTCAGTGTGTGTGGGGTGGGGTCGGTGTGTAAGGTAACAAGATAATTGGTGTGACAATGGGGGTCATTCAGAGTTGATCGCTCGCTAGCAGTTTTTAGCAGCCGTGAAAACGCATTGTCGCACCCACTGTGGAGTGTATTTTAGCATTGCAGAAGTGCGAACGCCTGTGCAGCAGAGCGTCTGCAAAATCGTTTTGTGCAAAACAAGAGAAGCCCTGTAGTTAATCTTCGTGTGCGTTGATTCTAACAACGGAGGGACGGCTTTTGACATCACACACCCGCCCAGCGAACGTCCAGCCACACCTGCGTTTTTCTAAGCACTCCCTGAAAACGGTCAGTTCACACCCAGAAACGCCCTCTTTCTGTCAGTCTCCTTGCGGCTGGCTGTGCGATTGGAATCGTCGCTAGAACCAGTGCAAAACCACAATGGACTTTGTACCCATATAACAAAAAGAAACGCCCAATGTTAAAAGAGTTGCACGGGACCTGTCAGCTCACTCACGACAGGCATCTCCCACTACATGGTGTACTGAGGCATCTGTACCTCTGGGCACCTTGTGGTGGATCTTTGCCAAGCAGGCAGAGGGGTTCTGCAGTGCCCAGCTTAACCTGAACCAGGCTTGCCTACCCTCCCGCATTCAGCGGGAGGCTCCCGATTTTAACCTGAGCCTCCCGCTGCCACGCAGACCTTGTCAGCCCTCCCGATTTTCAACTCATCCCGGTAAATCCGGACTGCGCATGCGCGAGTCCGGAAATGTGGGGGGCGGGGCCTGCATGGGAGAGGCAGACTGTGTCCTGTGACAGTCCTGCGCAGAGTGGCTGGCAGTCTGAATGGCAGCACTGGCAGCAGTGAGTGAATATGTGGCTGGCCCCGCCCACCACACTAATTGTAGGCAGCTTGTCTGCTCCTGGAAGTGGCTGTCCTGTGCTGCCACCCCCCCACACACACACACCATATTGGGCCGGGGCTGCCTCCCTGCTCTTCACAGGAGGGAGCAACAAATCAGGTGGGTACTGTGTCTGCTGGAAGTTATTGGGGGTGGGGGGACTATGTATAATGTAATTTGGTACTGTGTGTAATATGGGGGGGGGGGGCTGTGTAAAATGTAATGTGCTACTGTGTGTAATATGGGGCAGACTTGCCTACTCTCCCGGAATGTCCGGGAGGCTCCCGAAAATCGGGTGACCCTCCCGCCCCCCCGGAAGAGCAGGCAAGTTTCCCGATTACAGGGGTCCCCCCCTGCCCGGCCGCCCACTTAGCGAGTAAAGTGGGCGGTCCGGGCAGGCGATGACGCGATTCTTTTTGAATCGCGTCATCATAGCCCCGCCCCCTGCTGTATAATGCCTGTAATAGTGGCATTACACAGCGGGGGGCGGGGCTTACACGGGACAATCCCGTAGTCACGCCCCCGGCCCGCCTGCACCACGCCCCTGACCCACCTGCGCCACGCCTCCGGCCCGCCCCCCTCTTCACTCACATCGCAGCCTGCCCCCCTGCCGAGCCGACCTGGCTGCTCTCTCCCGGAGAGAGCAGCCAAATAGTCGGTAAGTATGATATGGGGGGGGGGGCTGTATAAAATGTAATGTAATGTGCTATTGGATGTAATATGGGAGTGGGTGTATGTTGTGCATAATGCGGTGTACTATGGGGAAATGGGCTGTGTATAATGTAATGTGGTTCTTGGTGTAAATATGTGGGGGGGGGATTGTGTGTGCTGTGCATAATACAATGTAATATGGTACTGTGTATATATTGGAGGGCTTTGTAAAATGTAATGTAATATGGTACTGGGTGTAAAATGGGAGGGGGGTTGTGTATGCTGTGTGTAATGTAATATGGTGGTGTGTGTAATATGGGGGTGGGGGGCTGTGTATAATATAATGTATTATGGTGCTGTGTGCAGGGCCATAACTAGGGCAGGACAAGACAGTACCTTGCACACTGCGCACTTTTCAAGCCATCGCACCATCTGCACTTACCTATTGGTCGGCTCTGTCTGCATAGCTATTGATTACAATATAATACAGCAGATAGTACTGGGCACCCCCAAGTGTCAACCCCCATGTGGTGCGCGGTGCAGCTAGAGATGTGGAGTGGCGGGTCCCAGAGCGTGTGTGAGGCTTCCTGGGGTAATGTGTGTAAGAAGCTACGTGGCTTAATGTACAGTATATATGGTTCTGTCTGACGTACTGTGTCTAAGGAGTACTACTGTGTGGTGTGACAAATGTACACTACTGTGCAGGGTAATGTAATGTCAATTATGTGGTCATGGCCCTTTCCCATGAAGCCACGCCGCTATATTTTTGATGTGCGCCTTCTGCACGCAGTCCCTATTTTACTTTTGGGGGGGAGGGGAGGGGGGGGGGCTTGGGGACCAATTCTTTTTCTGGCAAAGGGCACCACACCAGAATGTCTAGTTACGACACTCTGGCTGTGTGTTTAATGTAATGTTTTATGGTGCTGTGTGCACTAGTTGTCATATGTATGTATATGTGTGTGTGTGTATATATATATATATATATATATATATATATATATATATACACACTGCTCAAAAAAATAAAGGGAACACTTAAACAACACAATGTAACTCCAAGTCAATCACACTTCTGTGAAATCAAACTGTCCACTTAGGAAGCGACACTGATTGACAATCGATTTCACATGCTGTTGTGCAAATGAAATAGACAACAGGTGGAAATTATAGGCAATTAGCAAGACACCCCCAATAAAGGAGTTGTTCTGCAGGTGGTGACCACAGGCCACTTCTCAGCTCCTATGCTTTCTGGCTGATGTTTTGGTCACTTTTGAAAGCTGGCGGTGCTTTCACTCTAGTGGTAGCATGAGACGGAGTCTACAACCCACACAAGTGCCTCAGGTAATGCAGCTCATCCAGCATGGCACATCAATGCGAGCTGTGGCAAGAAGGTTTGCTGTGTCTGTCAGCGTAGTGTCCAGAGCATGGAGGCGCTACAAGGAGACAGGCCAGTACATCAGGAGACGTGGAGGAGGCCGTAGGAGGGCAACAACCCAGCAGCAGGACCGCTACCTCCGCCTTTGTGCAAGGAGGAACAGGAGGAGCACTGCCAGAGCCCTGCAAAATGACCTACAGCAAGCCACAAATGTGCATGTATCTACTCAAACGATCAGAAACAGACTCCATGAGGGTGGTATGAGGGCCCGACGTCCACAGGTGGGGGTTGTGCTTACAGCCCAATACCGTGCCGGACGTTTGGCATTTGCCAGAGAACACCAAGATTGGCAAATTCGCCACTGGCGCCCTGTGCTCTTCACAGATGAAAGCAGGTTCTCACTGAGCACATGTGACAGACGAGACAGAGTCTGGAGATGTCAAGGAGAACGTTCTGCTGCCTACAACATCCTCCAGCATGACCGGTTTGGCAGTGGGTCAGTAATGGTGTGGGGTGGCATTTCTTTGGGGGGCCGCACAGCCCTCCATGTGCTCACCAGAGGTAGCCTGACTGCCATTAAGTACCGAGATGAGATCCTCAGACCCCTTGTGAGACCATATGCTGGTGCGGTTGGCCCTGGGTTCCTCCTAATGCAAGACAATGCTAGACCTCATGTGGCTGGAGTGTGTCAGCAGTTACTGCATGACGAAGGCATTGATGCTATGGACTGGCCCGTCCGTTCCCCAGACCTGAATCCAATTGAGCACATCTGGGACATCATGTCTCGCTCCATCCACCAACGCCACGTTGCACCACAGACTGTCCAGGAGTTGGCGGATGCTTTAGTCCAGGTCTGGGAGGAGATCCCTCAGGAGACCATCCGCCACCTCATCAGGAGCATGCCCAGGTGTTGTAGTGAGGTCATACAGGCACGTGGAGGCCACACACACTACTGAGCCTCATTTTGACGTGTTTTAAGGACATTACATCAAAGTTGGATCAGCCTGTAGTGTGTTTTTCCACTTTAATTTTGAGTGTGACTCCAAATCCAGACCTCCATGGGTTAATAAATTTGATTTCCATTGATATTTTTTGTGTGATTTTGTTGTCAGCACATTCAACTATGTAAAGGACAAAGTATTTAATAAGAATATTTCATTCATTCAGATCTAGGATGTGTTGTTTAAGTGTTCCCTTTATTTTTTTTGAGCAGTGTATATATATATATATATATATATATATATATCACACAATCACACACCAGTGTAGATACTGTAGGTTTTCTATGTGTCCGTCTCTTCTAACAAGTGTACAGTACACACTACCTTAATATATAGTGCACCTATTATTACTCTAGTAGTGTACCTATATTATTACTCTTATTTTTAGTTTTTATAGACTTCATCAGGACACATCCCTGAGTGGCAATATGGTAATAAATACCCCCATAGGTGGACCTAGACACGCCCTTTGGGCGGAGCATGCCCCCTCCTCAACCGAAAGCGCTGCGTATTCTGCTGCAACCTGGAATCTCCCTGAAACTAGTTTTCAAAAGTAGGCAAATATGACCTAAGCTCTAGAGGTCCTCATGTAATTTCTGATGCATTGCTACATTGTGAGTAAGCATCACCCATATAAGTCAGTAAAACTATTTATTTTCATTTTATTTCTTTGTTCTAGCTTGTTTTTACCAGTGTATTAAAGACATTGATGAATCATAGCAAAAATGAAAGTATAACTATGGGGGTCATTCCGAGTTGATCGCTCGCTAGCAACTTTTTGCAGCGCTGCGATTAGGTTAAATCTCTGCAAAACTGTGCATGTGTATGCACCGCAATGCGCAGGCGCGATGTACGGGTACAAAGAGAATCGGTGCTGGGCGATGGATTTAACGAAGAATCCATTGGCACAGCCGATCGCAAGGTGACTGACAGAAAGAAGGCGTTTATGGGTGTCAACTGACCGTTTTCTGGGAGTGTTTGGAAAAACGCAGGCGTGTCCGAGCGTTTGCAGGGCGGGTGTCTGACGTCAATTCCGGGACCAAAAAGACTGAAGTGATCGCAAGGGCTGAGTAAGTCCAGAGCTACTCAGAAACTGCAAAAAAACTTTTTTTGTGCCATCGGCTGCAAAAGCGTTCGCACACTTGCAAAGCTAAAATACACTCCCCCATAGGCGGCGACTATCTGATCGCAGCGCTGCGATCAACTCGGAATGACCCCCAATATACCCAACCCATCACAAGCCTGTGGGCCGGATTTAGTGGTGGGCGCACAGTGTGGTGATGTTTGCATAGTTGAACGGTTATTGCTGTACTGCACATATTTCTGAGTCGTACTACGCATACAACCTGATGGTCAGAGGTCACAAATCACAATGCGAATTTGTACACAGATTGATTGACAGTCAGTGAGCGTTTAAGGGAGGTAACAAGGGGGTGATGAGTCAAATGCAAGCCTGTTGCAACCCTTTTGGGGGCGTGTCTCAGCCTGTGACTGCATCGCTGTATGCAGTTTGAAGGCCCCAGCTGCTTACTTGTGACTGATGATGCAACCAATGTGTGACAGATGTTGTGTCTTTGTAAGTCTTTGTATCATTCCCAGTGCCCCAGCAGACCAGGGCGGCAGGATTGAGTAGCGCACATTGGAGGACAGGGAGAGCCTGCTCCCATACCCCCAGCGCTGGGATACGCAGGAGTTCTCGCAGCCCAGGATGTGTCCTGTGGCTGCGTCACCCAGGAACCTCATTGTTAACCCCTGCACTTCCCAGGTGACTGCAGTGTAACAAAATAAGAGCAAATGGTTAAAAAAATGTGTACAATGGTTTAGCATGTATATGCAGGACTGAGTCAGGAGAGCCATTCCTGCGCTGCAGTGCTGTGGATGAAAAGCCTGTTGCTGCGTACAGCCTCTGTGTATATTGCAATATATAAAGTGTATTTAAATGTAAATAAAATATTTAAAGGTAAAATGCACTTACTGTGCATCCCTGGTGGTCTAGGGGGAATCTGAAGCTCTTTGTGGGCTGCTGACTCTCCCAGACCCCTCCCAGGCAGGCGAATAAACTGCCTTCTATTATTGCCTTTCCAATGAAACTGGCATGGGAAGGCAGAGCAAAAGCTTGCCAACCCAGCCAGCAAAATGGTATTAGCTAAATGGAGCCGGCAGCTGGGCATTGACTAACGCCCTGGGTGGGCCAAGGCACAGAGGAGTGACCGCTCCCCACTATCTATAGGGACAATGTTAAAACTAATCATGCCTTGGACATACAAGACACATGCACTTATCTTGATTTATCTTGATTATTACTCCCTGTGATAAAAGGAGACCTGCATGTCTCAGAATGGGTGTATACTTTCTGTGACATCTAGAAGAATTGAATTGCTGTAACATCTGTATGCAGTATCCCCTTGAAAGAAGGATGAGCCTTTTTAAGACTATTTGAGCAATAAACATCTTGCCTTCAAGACAACTGCCTTCATCTTTCGACCAACAGGAATGTGACACATGCAGTCCTGGTCTCTGCCTGTTCTGGGCTGAGCCCAACATCAGTTCCGCGCCCTGCCAGCTACCATGCAAGGCTTGGTCCAGGTCAGTGACTAGTGGGGTTCAACCGACACCAGTCAGGAAGCGTGGAAGCAGCATACCTTGTCATACACAACAGCAGCAGGTTCATGTGGCCATGGTAGTAGCCTGTCACAGGGCTGTGACATCACTAAGACCCTGATTTGCTAAATAATGCAATTTTGCGTCATTTAATCCTGTCCCCTCTACTCGGATCCGCAATTACAGCAATTGTCTCCCTATTCTGCCTACTTCACTTGGAAGCGGGCGGAATCTGGGAGGAGCACCAACTCTTCTAAGAGTGCAGGGGACTACCTGAAAACCTGGGAGTCTCCCGCAACTTCCGGTATAGTAGATAAGTATGTGTCAGGGGTGCTGAGAAGGAGGGGGGGGGGGAGTACTAATTATCCTGGGCCCACCTCTTACCTGTCAGCAGCCTCACTTCCCAGTCTGCAGTGGGTCCAGGGAGGCTGCTGCTCAGCTACAGCCTGGGTTACATTGAGCAGCAGTAGTCCCCTCTGTCTGCATGATGTGCAGGGGGAGCACTTATACTGACTGCCCCCAGCACAGCATGCACATACTATTTTAAGTATTTTTTTTTATGGTTCTGGGGCATGGCCACACTGTCATGATTAGTCCACACCCCCTACAGTGTCTTTGCCAGACCCCACTCTCTACAACTCTGATCACTGTAGTATAGGGAAGTGGTTCTCAACCTCGGTCCTCAAGTACCCCCAACAGTTCATGTTTTCCAGGTCACCTAGCAATTGAATAGGTGTATTCATTACTCACTGACACATTATCACATTATAAAAGATCCACAGGTGGAGCAAATGATTTCACTTGCAATCCTGTGAGGAGACCTGGAAAACATGGACTATTGGGGGTACTTGAGGACCGAGGTTGAGAATCACTGGTATAGGGGACTGATAACAGCAGCCAAGTTACAATAATATTAGCATAAGTGGGAAGGATTAAGATGCAGTTAGCCTATAAGTAGCAGCCACCAATTGTCATTATCAGTTTACAGTATGCACCAGGGCTTTCGCACACGCAAGTGATTTGCTGCACCACCATAGTTGGCTATGACAGAAATGTTTCCATGGTCACACACTCACATCCCCTCTGCAACATCAAACACCCCCCACCCCCACAGTCTCCTGCTCTTCCTGTCTCGGGCACAGAATGGTTATCCCAACAGGATCATCCACCTAAAGCTGCTAGAAGACAATCTCCTTGCAGCCCGAGCTCAGAGGGCACACACTGCAGCCTCACCTGCCGCAGCCTCACCTGCCGCAGCCTCTGCCCCTCTTCCAGGCATCAGTGATAGGTGATCCTCAGGAATTCCTACCCCCCTGCTGCTGGCTAAAGTCCAGCAAGAATGAAGGAGTGGATTTATGTTACTAGTTTTATACAGTTGAGAGAGAGAGAGAGAGAGAGGACTTTATACTGAATCAGGTGTAAATAGCTATTATTTTCATAATGTGATCATTTACAAAACAATAAGAAATAATCTCAGCCGGTTTAGCGGTTAATAGAACATTTTGGGGAAAGCAGTAATAACCCTTTTTTTAGGCAGAAGTGCAGAAAAAGGGGGCTATCATTGATTGATTCACTTGCCCCTCTAGGTTACCTGTCCTCTGGACCATGACATAACACCGACAAAAGAACCACGTACAGCTGTGTCTAACTTCAAACTGACTTGATCCGGTTACACTGACAGCTTCTGGCAATGCCCTCAACAAACTGGCATAGATTAAATTCGACTTGGATCCTCATTGACCCATTTATTACCAGGGGGGTGGTAACTGTGCATCTCAGTGTGACAAGAGAAAGGCTTTGCTGGAATATCACATGATCCCCTCCCTGTCACATAGACACCCAGCCACTAACTCCTTCCCTCCTCGGTCACTGTGTTCATGTCCCCTGCCACTTCCCACTCTCCAGAAGGATGCCGTCTGTCTCCGTGTTCTGTAAAGGAGCCATGATGATCAGCAGGTGAGATAGTGGGGGTGGGGTGGGGGGATCAGTGGTCCCTCGTCTATACTCTTCCTAGGTATGTCAGCGAAGCGCCAGCAGATGTTTGGGATTTGGGTGTTAGAGGAAAAGGTTTCGGTGCAACAGCCACATCTGTTGTGTCAGCTCTGTGTTGGATACAGATTCCTCTCTGTGTTGCATCTCACTTTATTAATGGTTTCCAATACATTGCTTCATAACTTGTACAGTATTACTTGTTATTACTATTCTTACATGTGTTGTTGTTGTTGTTGTTGTTGTTGAGCATATAATATATAATCATGTCAGTAAAATGATCTATATATTTAATTGGCTAAGCAATTTGTTGTGAGAACAACTACTCTGTGATGACAAACCCGATTGTGATGGTTCAGGTGTCATTCGTACGGTGTGTGATGTAGATGTGCAATAACAGTGGTCAGGCTATTGATGAATAACGCGTCAAAGTCATGATTATTTTCCCACAGTAAAAGCATTGACTGGCGGGCACGCTTTTTACCGTTTGGGTTGTAGATTGCAGTGAAGCCCTTGTTAATTTTTTTCTGCCCTAAATTCAGTTGATATAATGAATTCTTTCTAACACTTGTGGGATACAGTAAACTGTTAGGAGGGATACGTACCATGGCCCTCATTCCGAGTCGTTCGCTCTGTAATTTTCATCACATCGCAGTGAAATTCCGCTTAGTACGCATGCGCAATAATCGCACTGCGACTGCGCCAAGTAATTTTACCATGAAGATAGTATTTTTACTCACGGCTTTTTCTTCGCTCCGGCGATCGTAGTGTGATTGACATGAAATGGGTGTTACTGGGCGGAAACACGGCGTTTTAGGGGCGTGTGGATAAAAACGCTACCGTTTCCGGAAAAAACGCAGGAGTGGCCGGAGAAACGGGGGAGTGTCTGGGCGAACGCTGGGTGTGTTTATGACGTCAAACCAGGAACGACAAGCACTGAACTGATCGCAGATACCGAGTAAGTCTGAAGCTACTCTGACACTGCTAAGTAGTTTGTAATCGCAATATTGCGAATACATCGGTCGCAATTTTAAGAAGCTAATATACACTCCCAGTAGGCGTAGGCTTAGCGTGAGCAACTCTGCTAAATTCGCCTTGCGAGCGATCAACTCGGAATGAGGGCCCATATACTGTCTGCCAGTACGCCGGCAGCGGGGTGAGCGCTAGAAAGCCCCTTGCGGACACAGGTTATAGTCTCCCTCTATGGGTGTCGTGGACACCCACTAGGGAGAATAGCCTGTGTCGCCGGTATTCCGGCGGCGGCATTTCACCGCCTGTCGGGATTCCGCCGTCTTTATTGTGACAGCCGGGATCCTGAGTAAACTTTAGATGAACACAATGTAGAACACACAATAAAAAAATGCTTTGCTCGATTTGGAACCAAGCGGTTGACTAGTAATAATAATAATGCGTTTATCACAGATTAAAAATTCCACTTTGATTTATTCTTGCTGTATTGTTTAGATCAAAAGTTCCAAGATTTATTTTTGCATATATTGGGACACGTAACTACTATTACAGCGCATTGTAACAGGGGGCGAGTTGCTGTTGTAATGACATGGAATCTTCGGTTACAGCACTTTATCTCGCTTACCCCTCGCGGTCCGCTCTCGCCACAATCTCGCAATTTTTGTACACAGCCCTATGGGTCTGGAGCTATTATAAATGCGGGATATAGCCACACTTACACGTGGAGTGAGTATAATTAAATCAACCCCTATGTGTATAGAGCATGGGTTATCAACCTGTGCCCCCCCCCCCCCCAGCTGCTGTGGAACTACACATCCCAGCATGACCTGCCTCAGTTTTAGCATGCCTTAATAGCAAAACTGTTGCAGGGCATGCTGGGATGTGTAGTTCCACAGCAGCTGGAAGGCCGCAGGTTGAAGGCCCATCGTATAGAGGATGCTGACATGATGTGATCATCAGAACAACACCGTGTGTTTGTGTTTTATAGGTTACTCTGACCATAACTATCTTGGGAAGTATGCTGCAGCATAAGGCAATCCCTGTGTCCATACATTAACAGAGAAAGCAAATTATATATTCTCTCTATGGGGGGTCATTCCGAGTTGATTGCACGGTGCAGATTTTCGCAGCGCAGCTTTTCAGGTTATTACTATGCATGCGTATGCACCGCAATGCGCACGCGCGTCGTACAGATACAAACAGCATCGTTGCTGTGCAATGCTTCTAGCGACGAATCCATTCACACAACCGATCGCAAGGAGATTGACAGGAAGAGGGCGTTTATGGGTGTCAACTGACCGTTTTCTGGGAGTGGTAGGGAAAACGCAGGCGTGTCCAAGCGTTTGCAGGGCGGGTGTCTGACGTCAATTCCGGGACCAGACAGGCTGAAGTGATCGCAAGGGCTGAGTAAGTTCAGACCTACTCAGAAACTGCAAACAACGTTTTCGTCCCGCTAGACCATTCACAATGTTGACATAATGACGACATGTTACTAATGTTTACACTGATCATTTTGACATTCAGTATGTTGTCATTGATGTTATGTCGACGTTGTTGAAATGTCACTGTAGTCTTTTTAATGTAATTTTATCCCTAACAGCAACCCTTACCCTAATGCCAACCCCAATGGTAACCCTCACATTAAGCCTACTAGAAATGGCGACATTTCTCTGGTGTCCATAGTAATGATTTTAACCACTACAGTATATGTCGACCTGCTGCATCCCATCTCCTCTGCTGACATAGGGCCTTATTTAGAGATGGATGCAGATCAATGCATACGCAGCCAGATCTGTGTTCATCTCCTCACATACTGGGGGCCGCCCAGCTTGTGTGAGGCCGCCTCTCGATGCATCTGCAATTAGATTGTGGATGCATCAGAACTAAAGTTGACCCCCGGCAGCGCAGCCCGGCTGCACTGTCAGGTGGTCGGCCTGTCATTTTTTTAATCGGAGCAGCTGCATGTGACATCACGCAGCCGCCCCCAAAATGGTCCCGGCCTGCCCCCGTTCGTCCTGCCCCCGCAGCGCTGCAACAACGCGCCCCCCCCCCCCCCCTGATGGCTCGCCGCTGCCGATCACATTCCGGTTGCACCCATTGGGAATGCAACTGCAATGTGTGTGCCCGCACATGCGCAATGCGCCAGCTGCGTGAGTGCAGTCTGTCAATTTCGGCAAGCTGCGCTGCAGGCCGCATCAGCGGCTGGGTCTGAATGACCCTCATAGAACCATTGACACGTTCACAATGGCACTCTAGTGTATAAGGAGTAAGGAGTAATAATAATAATAATAATAATAATAATAATTTTATTTATATAGCGCTCTTTCTCCAATAGGACTCAAGGCGCTTAACAGATACATAGCATAATATAGTACAGAAAATAATGAAGTACATTTTCATAAAATACAGAAGCATGAAGATACTAAAAGGGACATTATGGAAATGCTTGAGTAAACAGAAAAGTCTTGAGTCTACTTTTGAAGGATTGTATAGTTGGGGCCTCTCGCACTGTGCGGGGAAGTGAGTTCCATAGAGTCGGAGCCGCATGAGCCGTAATGATCACAGTGTGTGCTTTATTGGGTATCTGGGTGATTGATTGACAATGCATTGGTTGCAATAGTCAGTAGGTCGACAAGTACAAATAGTCGACACATATTTTTGTTTTTTTTCCACGTTTTTCCAACATTTGATTGATTTACTAACCACGTGGCCATCTATTGGGAATAGTAATCTGAACCCTTGCCCAAACCGTGAGAGAAGTGAGCCCGCGAGGGTACACGTCCGCACTGATGGTGGTCACGTTACATGGAATATACAAGATTTGGCTTAAAAAAACTTGTCACCTTTTCACCCTGTCGACTTGTGTATCTGTTGACCTTAACCACTGTCAACCTTTTATCTTTCTACCTATTGTACGTAACTGTCGACCTAATGCATGTCGACCATATGTTGTCAACCTATTGACTGTCTACCTATACATTGTAGATCTATTATAACACACCCCTTTGTTGTGTGCACTTCAGCCTGATAATTGGGAAAACTCTTAAACGCTAAATTCTGTATAAAACTGTATATATTGCTATACAACATAATAAAGTACATAAACTACCTAGGGCTGAATTAGAGCTGCATGTAAGTGCATTTACGTGACCTAAAGAATCATCTTGGTACAGAATTGTGTACTTACAACTTGTGTCTTTATTTAGAGTTGCACACAATTTGCACACAGAGATGTGGCCCACGTGTGGTAATGTACAAGTACAGTAATGGCGCACAGACGCCATTTGCACACAGAGATGTGGCCCACGTGTGGTAATGTACAAGTACAGTAATGGCGCACAGACGCAATATGCACTCTTAGATGTGGCCCACGTGTGGTAATGTACAAGTACAGTAATGGCGCACAGACGCAATATGCACTCTTAGATGTGGCCCACGTGTGGTAATGTACAAGTACAGTAATGGCGCACAGACGCCATTTGCACACAGAGATGTGGCCCACGTGTGGTAATGTACAAGTACAGTAATGGCGCACAGACACAACTTAAGCACGTCCCTTTGAGATGCGTCTTATCATGCACTACATGCATTTTGAATGACATTAGCTATGAGGCGGTCCTTGCTTCCACAGCAGTAGGGATGGCCATTGATATCACACCCATCGATAATTGCCATCTGAGCAGCTGAGGGAGGAAACAGAGCTGACAACACATGCCCACATAGGCAGTGCAAGAGCTAAGTAGCCGCCTTCCCTGTCTATGGAGATAGATGCAGTGGGTGGGGAGGGGCGGAGCTACTGAGTACTGACTAACAGAAGTACTCCCTGTCCCCTGCAGTCTCTCCCGCTGTCTCCCTTTTGCCTGCAGTCTCTCACACTATCTCTTTCCTCTGCAGTCTCTCTTATTATCACCCTTTACCCTGCAGTCTCCCCCACTATCTCTCTTTCTCTTGCAGTCTCTCTCGCTATCTCTCTTTCCCCTGCAGTCTCTCCCACTATCTATCTTTTCTCTGCAATCTCTCTCTCTGTCTCTATTCCCCTGCAGTCTCTCCGGTTATCTCTCTTTCCTCTGCAGTCTCTCTCATTATGGGCCTAATTCAGACCTGGTCGCACGCAGGCTATTTTTTGCACTGCTGCGACCAGGTAATCGCCGCATACAGGGGAGGGGAAAACGCTGTGCAGGGGAGCAATCGGCTGTGCAGAGAGCTGCACAAATAAAAGTTTGTGCAGTTTATGCTCAGCCCAGGACTTACTCAGCCGCTGCAACGATCCGGGATGCTGCTGACGTCAGGAACCCGCCCTGGAAACGGCCGGGCCGCCTGCATTTTTCCGGACACTCCCAGAAAACAGTGAGTTGCCGCCCACGAACGCCTTCTGGCCCTCATTCCGAGTTGTTCGCTCGCAAGCTGCTTTTAGCAGCTTTGCACACGCTAAGCCGCCGCCTACTGGGAGTGAATCTTAGCTTATCAAAATTACGAACGAAAGATTAGCAGAATTGCGAATTGACACTTCTTAGCAGTTTCTGAGTGGCTCCAGACTTACTCGGCAACTGCGATCAGTTCAGTGCTTTTCGTTCCTGGTTTGACGTCACAAACACACCCAGCGTTCGCCCAGACACTCCTCCATTTCTCCAGCCACTCCCGCGTTTTCCCCAGAAACGGTAGCGTTTTTTCACACACTCCCATAAAACGGCCAGTTTCCGCCCAGAAACACCCACTTCCTGTCAATCACATTACGATTACCAGAACGAAGAAAAAAACCTCGTAATGTCGTGAGTAAAAAACCTAACTGCCTAGCAAATTTACTTGGCGCAGTTGCACTGCGGACATTGCGCATGCGCATTAGCGACTAATCGCTCCGTTGCGGAAAAAAATAACGAGCGAACAACTCGGAATGACCCCCTCTGTCTGTCAATCTTCTTGTGATCGCCGGTGCGATCGCTTTCTTCGTAGGATCCGTCGCTGCCCGGTGGCCAACGCGCCTGTGCATTGCGGGTTACACGCATGCGCAGTTCAGACCCAATTGCACGGCTGCGAAAAAATGCACCGTGCAATCATGTCTGAATTACCTCCTATATCACGGTCACACTGACCACACATGCACAGCATCCATTCCCAGTAGAGGGTTCCAGGGGAACCTTTCGGAACTACAGCTGCGATTGTTAGCCCATAGGCTACAATGGGCTACCGCCATCTTTAGATGGCGTAAGCTGCTGTAGCCATTCTCTGGAATGCTTTGCTTTCTGGATATTGGTAAATCATGCAGCATTACATCCGTCAGAGAAACCAATGGGGAATGCAGCTGCCAGGGGGAATGGAGGGATTACAGCAGGTATCGGAGATATCTGCTGTGATCTTTCTGTAATACATTTAGAGGATACTTCATATTTGAAGTTAACCCCTGATAAAAGGTGTTTTTCGGGGATCAAGCCGCACATATACAATGATAAATAGGCCCCTATATCCCTTCCCCCTACAGTCTCTCTCACTATGGGGCTAATTCTGAGTTGATCGCAGTGGCGGTTCTTGCCACGGGCAAGCAGGACTTTTGCCCGGGGCGCCGCCTTCCGGAGGGCGCTGGCGCCATCCGGAGGGCGCCGCACCGTGGCAAGATCCGCCACTGCTGCCCGCTGTGTCCCCCGTCCGCCTCCGCTGCCCGCTGCCGTCCCCGTCCTCGGCGCCTCCTGTGAAGGGAACTAGACGCTATGCGTCTAGTTTCCCTTCGTGGAGAGTAACTGCTGAGCGGTGCGCGATGACGTCATCGCGCACCGCACAGCAAAGGTCCTCTCCACGAAGGGAACTAGACGCATAGCGTCTAGTTTCTCTTCGTGGAGAGGACCTTTTGCTGTGCGGTGCGCGATGACGTCATCGCGCACCGCTCAGCATTCAAGCGGCGCTTTCAATGTACAGGGGGCGTGACTCACCACGCCCCCTGTATTAGGCCACGCCCCTTTCCTGCCCGGGGCGCTCTGCGCCCTTGAACCGGCCCTGACTTGATCGCAGAGGCAAGTTTGTTTGCAATTGGGCAAAACCATGTGCACTGCAGGGGGGGGGGCAGATGTAACATGTGCAGAGAGAGTTAGATGTGTGCGGTTTATTTTGTATCTGTGCAGGGTAAATACTGGCTGCTTTATTTTTACACTGCAATTTAGATTTCAGTTTGAACACACCACACCCAAATCTAACTCTTTCTGCACATGTTATATCTGCCCCCCTGCAGTGCACATGGTTTTGCCCAACTGCTAAAACATTTCCTGCTGCGATCAACTTGGAATTACCCCCTATATCCCTGTCCCCTGCAGTTGCTGTCACTGTCTCCCTGTCCCCTGCAGTCACTCTCACTATGGCCCTCATTCCGAGTTGTTCGCTCACTAGCTGCTTTTAGCAGCATTGCAAACGCTAGGCCACCGCCCTCTGGGAGTGTATCTTAGTTTAGCAGAATAGTGAACGAAAGGTTAGCAGAACTGCTACTAAATAATTCCTTGTAGTTTCTGAGTAGCTCCAGACCTACTCACAGATTGCGATCACCTCGGTCCGTTCAGTTCCTGGTTTGACGTCACAAACACGCCCTGCGTTTGGCCAGCCACTCCCCCGTTTCTCCAGCCACTCCTGCGTTTTTACCTGGCACGCCTGCGTTTTTTAGCACACTCCCTGAAAACGTCCAGTTTCCGCCCAGAAACACCCACTTTCTGTCAATCACACTACGATCACTCGAGCGATGAAAAAACGTCGCTCGAGCTTGTGTAAATCTACTAAGTTTTGTGTTAAATTACTAAGCGCATGCGCGCTGCGTACCATGCGCATGCGCATTTTCCACCTATATCCCTGTCCCCTGCAGTCTCTCTCACTGTCTCCCTGTCCCCTGCAGTCTCTCTCACTGTCTCCCTGTCCCCTGCAGTCTCTCTCACAGTCTCCCTGTTCCCTGCAGTCTCTCTCACTGCCTCCCTGTCCCCTGCAGTCTCTCTCACTGTCTCCCTGTCCCCTGCAGTCTCTCTCACAGTCTCCCTGTTCCCTGCAGTCTCTCTCACTGCCTCCCTGTCCCCTGCAGTCTCTCTCACAGTCTCCCTGTTCCCTGCAGTCTCTCTCACTGCCTCCCTGTCCCCTGCAGTCTCTCTCACTGCCTCCCTGTCCCCTGCAGTCTCTCTCACTGCCTCCCTGTCCCCTGCAGTCTCTCTCACTGCCTCCCTGTCCCCTGCAGTCTCTCTGACTGGGGGTCATTCCGACCCAATCACTCGCTGCAGTTTGTCGCAGCGCAGCGATCGGGTTGGAACTGCGCATAGCAGCCGTCGTTGCCTAGCGATCACCTCTGAGGCAGAGGCGGTCGCTGGGCGGGAGGGGGCTGGACGGCGGAGTTAAGCCGCCGTTTAGGGGGAGCAGTCCGGCCAACAGGCGTGGCCGGACCGTTGGGGGAGCGGGTCGCGGCTGCTGCGTGATGTCACACGCAGCCGCTGCGGGCCGGTCAGCGACGAGTGGCTCCCGGCCAGCACGCTAAAGCTGCGCAGGTCGGGAGCTACTCTTGAAGTGCAAAGGCATCACCGCTGTGCGATGCCTTTGCACTTCTGCGGGGGGGGGGGGGCACCGGCACTGACATGCGGGGCTGATTAACCCTGTGCTGGGCGTCCCCCCGCATGTCAGTGTGAATGTTCGTAGCTGTGCTAAATTTAGCACAGCTACCATCAACTCGGAATGACCCCCACTGTCTCCCTGCCCCCTGCAGTCTCTCTCACTGTCTCCCTGTCCCCTGCAGTCTCTCTCACTGTCTCCCTGTCCCCTGCAGTCTCTCTCACTGTCTCCCTGTCCCCTGCAGTCTCTCTCACAGTCTCCCTGTCCCCAGAGACGGATTAAGACCATGGGGGGCCCGGGGCACTTAAGACAGTGGGGCTCCTAATAAAGAGAAGGCAGATGAAAAAATAAAAATTATATATATATATATATATATATATAAAAATATATATATACATATATATATATATATATATATATACATATACACATATATACATATATATATATATACACATATACAGTACATATATATATAGACAGGCAGCAGCTTAGTAAAACTTGCCTTCCCTGCACTCCCGGCCGCACTGCAGCGGCGGCCGCACAGACAGGACAGCTGAGCGGAGCGACGGCTCAGCTGTCCAATAATGTATGAAAGAAAAAAAAGAGAAGAAAGAATTCGAAATGCCCTATGGTGGTGCACACAGTCTTGTATTAAGATATAACTTTTATTGAATTATATGTTAAAACCAGCGAATATTAAAAGGAAAGTAGAATCGTGTAAATAGAAAAGAAATAGTGTTTAAAATAAAAGTGCTGCGCACTAGATGTCACCGGATTCGCTCATATATTGCTACCAAAATCTATAGATGGTCACGAGTGTGTCAAAAATATTCCATGTCTATGTGTGTTATATTATACTTTTTAGATAGCTGAGAAAGCTGCAAGAATAAATGTCCCACAAATTAATTGCATTCCTTCCCAGGATTCCAGATGTGGGATCGTTGAAACCAAATTCCAGATATCACCTTATGTGGTGCTAATGATTTACTATATATTTTGCTGAATTGTCTCTCAATAAACTGATCAGAATGCTAAATGTGTACTGTGTCTCTCTGTATCTCAGAGTTAATATACAAGCTCAGTCATAAGGTCTCAGTAATGTCTGTGTGTTCTAGCTCCATGAGCAGTGTTGTATCTACTGAGAAAGGAGCATATGAAACATTCAGATACAAATGTATCCACTAAAGGGAAACAGTTATTAAGCTCTGACAGTATCCAATCTTTTACTTGTCACAAGATTTTATCATAGCTTCGCTATGGCTCATAGAGAGCTGTGACAATTAATAATAATAAATGATCAGAAATCTTTTTAACCACATATTGTTGTACATCATATTTGTTCCCTTGGGATCCTTATATTCAAATAGATGTTTAGTGATCTAATTCGGATCATAAGAGTGGTTTATTCCTCTGTGTTATAATAGGGATGTTAAGGGCTCAACACACTCTTATTTGGATGTAGGCTCAAAGTATCAATATAAACATGGTTCGTTAATGTATCATGTTAAGCCTTCAAGGTGTTTATATGATAGTGAGTCTTACACCAGGTGCCTAAGTATATTAGGCGCCCTCTGCTGCCCTTTTATTTGGGAGGATTATATATACAGTGAGTATATAGCACTTGCTGTAAATGGGTCTGCGATCACTATAGAGTTAATGTGAGTGTAAAATGTGTCATTAATATCCTGACACACATCCAGCTTTTTATTAAATAATTTTTGATGTGGATGTTATATACACATTAAACATCTTTTGGTGTGCGTATCAGGGCTTTATTATTCAGCCTTGTGAACACCATTTAATACCATTCATAATACACAGTGTTATTTCGGCATGGTGAATTATTATCATCAGCATCTAGTTGTGCAATTTCCTCCCTGTAACTCCCACACTTTGCCTGAACTGAAACACTTGCAAAATCAATGATTTCTGATATAGATACATATGCACATTAAATGTCTATTGACCATATGGATTAGAACCTTAGTGTACGGCCTTAGTATAGGGTTCAGTATGGTTCATTACACATGGTAATTACTTGCACAGTATAGCATTCTGTTAGCAGCTATTAGTATTGTATGCTTTAGATAAGCCTCACAGCTAACACAGATCAGACACTCTCAGCTTCAGTATACATCTTTCCATGAAGCAAACAGCGAAGCGTGCGTCAGGCTAGCTGCGCACTTTAGGTAGTCACCGGACAATGCTCAGCTAGATAGATTAGGAAAAATGTATACTGAAGCTGAGAGTGTCTGATCTGTGTTAGCTGTGAGGCTTATCTAAAGCATACAATACTAATAGTTGCTAACAGAATGCTATACTGTGCAAGTAATTACCATGTGTAATGAACCATACTGAACCTTATACTAAGGCCGTACACTAAGGTTCTAATCCATATGGTCAATAGACATTTAATGTGCATATGTATCTATATCAGAAATCATTGATTTTGCAAGTGTTTCAGTTCAGGCAAAGTGTGGGAGTTACAGGGAGGAAATTGCACAACTAGATGCTGATGATAATAATTCACCATGCCGAAATAACACTGTGTATTATGAATGGTATTAAATGGTGTTCACAAGGCTGAATAATAAAGCCCTGATACGCACACCAAAAGATGTTTAATGTGTATATAACATCCACATCAAAAATTATTTAATAAAAAGCTGGATGTGTGTCAGGATATTAATGACACATTTTACACTCACATTAACTCTATAGTGATCGCAGACCCATTCACAGCAAGTGCTATATACTCACTGTATATATAATCCTCCCAAATAAAAGGGCAGCAGAGGGCGCCTAATATACTTAGGCACCTGGTGTAAGACTCACTATCATATAAACACCTTGAAGGCTTAACATGATACATTAACGAACCATGTTTATATTGATACTTTGAGCCTACATCCAAATAAGAGTGTGTTGAGCCCTTAACATCCCTATTATAACACAGAGGAATAAACCACTCTTATGATCCAAATTAGATCACTAAACATCTATTTGAATATAAGGATCCCAAGGGAACAAATATGATGTACAACAATATCTGGTTAAAAAGATTTCTGATCATTTATTATTATTAATTGTCACAGCTCTCTATGAGCCATAGCGAAGCTATGATAAAATCTTGTGACAAGTAAAAGATTGGATACTGTCAGAGCTTAATAACTGTTTCCCTTTAGTGGATACATTTGTATCTGAATGTTTCATATGCTCCTTTCTCAGTGGATACAACACTGCTCATGGAGCTAGAACACACAGACATTACTGAGACCTTGTGACTGAGCTTGTATATTAACTCTGAGATACAGAGAGACACAGTACACATTTAGCATTCTGATCAGTTTATTGAGAGACAATTCAGCAAAATATATAGTAAATCATTAGCACCACATAAGGTGATATCTGGAATTTGGTTTCAACGATCCCACATCTGGAATCCTGGGAAGGAATACAATTAATTTGTGGGACATTTATTCTTGCAGCTTTCTCAGCTATCTAAAAAGTATAATATAACACACATAGACATGGAATATTTTTGACACACTCGTGACCATCTATAGATTTTGCTAGCAATATATGAGCGAATCCGGTGACATCTAGTGCGCAGCACTTTTATTTTAAACACTATTTCTTTTCTATTTACACGATTCTACTTTCCTTTTAATATTCGCTGGTTTTAACATATAATTCAATAAAAGTTATATCTTAATACAAGACTGTGTGCACCACCATAGGGCATTTCGAATTCTTTATTCTCTTTCTTTCTTGTAGACTTACCTTGCCTGTGGTAGCACCCCCCAATTTCTGGAAGAATATAAGGAATATCTTTGATAATTTGAAAAATGGGGGTCATTTACTAAATATGAATTTACCTGTGCGACCAGTATTATAGCCTGCCGCTCAGTCATTGGCTGGGCACACAGGCTGCAGGGGCAGGCTGCTTCATTCATACATTATTGGACAGCTGAGCCGTCGCTCCGCTCAGCTGTCCTGTCTATGCGGCCGCCGTTGCAGTGCGGACGGGAGCCGTGGAGCGCAGCAGCGCAGATTGGATCGGAAGAGAGATCCGATCTGTGGTGTGGCAGGGGGCCCTTTTGGAAAGGGGGGCCGTGGTACGTACCCCCCGGGAACCCCCTTTAATCCGGCTCTGCCTGTCCCCTGCAGTCTCTCTCACTATGTCCCTGTTACCTGCAGTCTATCTGTCTCCCTGTCCCCTACAGTCTTTCTCACTGTGGGCCTAATTCAGACCTGATCGTAGATGTGCTAAATTTAGCACATCTATGATCAGTCTTCAGACATGCGGGGGGACGCCCAGCACAGAGCTAGTCCGCCCCGCATGTCAGCCCCCCCCCCCCCACACACAAGTACAAACGCATCGCACAGCGGCAATGCTTTTGTACTGGAAGAGTAGCTCCCTGCCAGCGCAGCTCCTGCGCGCTGGCAGGGAACTACTCGTCGCTTCCCGGGACGCAATGGTCTGGGCACGCCTGTGTTGCCCGGAACGCGCACCCTAAACGGTGGCCGAACGCCGCCGCCCGCTCCCTCCCGCCCAGCGACCGCCTCTGCCTGTCAATCAGGCAGTGGCGATCGCAGGGCTAAGATGATTGACAGGCAGAGGCAATCGCATTTTCTTTGGACCCCTTGCAGAAAGTGCGGGTGCATGTGCAGGACGAAGCGCTGCGCATACGCCCACATTATTTTCTCAATATTTGCGGTTGGATCGCACAGTGCGATCCAACCTGAATTAGGCCCTATGTACTTAGATTCTGAATAGCATTTGCCATGCCTTTTTTTTGTTTACCTTTAAATTCCGGCAGTTTTTATTTTTTGCCTCACCCTGTATAACAGGACTCTATGGGAGATGTATTCAGAGCCGGCGCTACCCGCTCAGCAAGGGGATGCAGTGCAGGGAGGCGCCGTGCTGAAGGGAGGCGCCGTCCTGCTCTGCAACCCCGCTGATGCTGGCAGCGTGTAGCGCGGCTCTCTCCCTGCATTCTTCCCCAGAGAGCGGCCTCAGGCCGACGGGTATCATTTTGGGGTGGGGGCGTGGCCTAACCGCGGGAGGCGTGGCCACGCCCCCTTGTGAAAATTTTTTTTTTAAATAACTGGCGTGTCGAGCAGAGTGTAGGGGTTCGGGGGTGGGGAGGAGCCCTGAGCCAATTTGAGGGGGAGTGTGATCACTTCCCCCCACTACCCAAATAGGCATTGGCTCAGCAGTAGCAGCAGCCTCACAGCAGCACAGCACACTGCAGCATGTGCTGTGCTGCCAAGATGCGTGCTTATGCTGCTGCCCAGTAAGAAGGGAGGGGGTAGGGAGTGCGGTGGACCAGGGCCCCACCGGGCCCTCCATCAGTCCGTGGCCCGAGAGATTAGTACCCATTCCCTCCCTCTCGGCATAACTGCCGACATCCTACAGAGCCGCTGCTGTGGGGGTAACGGCGCCTCCGAGAGACATGAGGAGAAGGCAGAGGAGGAGCAGCGCCGGAGTCGGGGACCTCCTGCAGGTACTGGGGCAGTGCTGTGGAGGGAATGAAGGATGTACCTGGCATAATATGTATAATGGGCTCTACCTGGCCGCATAATGTGTATAAGGTGCTCTCCTGTGTGGGTACTACTGTGCAGTGTAATGTGAATAACGGACGCTACTGTGCGGTGTAATGTGAATAACGGGCACTACTGTGCAGTGTAATGTGACTAACCGACACTACTATGCTGTGTAATGTGACTAAAGGGCATACTATGCGGTGTAATGTGACGAGTGAACAACACTGAGCAGTGTAATGTGACTAGCGAACACTACTATGGGGTGTAATGTGACTAACGGACACTACTGTGCAGTGTAATGTGACTAATGGACACTACTATGAGGTGTAATGTGACTAGCGAACACTATTGTGCAGTGTAATGTGAATTGGTACTATTCTGTGGCCCCTATATTTTTGGCACTTCCCCCTGCTGGGGGAAGCTGCATGTGTAAAAGGGTGCTCTACCTGGCGCAAAGTGTAGAAGGGTGCTCTACCTGGAATAATGTGTGACTGGCTCTACCTGGTGCAATATGTAAAAGGGGGCTGTATCTCGCGTAATGTATATAAGGGGCACTACCTGGCGTAATGTATATAAGTGGTAATAAAGCGTGGCGTAATTTTGATTAATGTTGACTACTATGTGTCATAATTATTTTACACCCCTATATTTTATGTCATTTTTTTATGACCCCATATAATCATGGATCTTGAGGGGGGGGGGGGGGGGGGGGGCACCAAAATGTCTAGTTACAGCTCTGAGGATGAGATCGGTCACATTTGTATTTGTAGAAAGGTGCAAAATTGATAGTTTGCAGGAGGCGAACACCCTAGCACCGGCCCTGGATGTATTAAACCTTTATGAGGAATAAAGTGGAGACGTTGCCTACTGCACCAATCAGCTGTTCTAGTTTTATTGAGCACAGGTTATAGAATGAAATTTAGAAGCTTATTGGTTTCTATGGCAACTTCTACACTGTATGTATCTGTCTTGAAGGTTTGATACATCTCTCCCTGTCTGCATTGTTTGTCTCTCAACTCTCAGAGCCCTTCTGTCAGTCCTAATCATGGGGGTCATTCCAAGTTGATCGCTCGCTAGCAGTTTTTAGCAGCCGTGCAAACGCATAGTCGCCGCCCACCGGGGAGTGTATTTTCGCTTTGCAGAAGTGCGAACGCTTGTGCAGCAGAGCGCCTGCAAAATCTTTTTGTGCAAAACAAGATCAGCCCTGTAGTTACTCTTCGTGTGCGTTGATTCTAATGACGGAGGGGCAGCTTTTGATGTCACACACCCGCCCAGCGAACGCCCAGCCACGCCTGCGTTTTTTCTGCCACGCCTGCGTTTTTCTAAGCACTCCCTGAAAACGGTCAGTTGACACCCAGAAACGCCCCCTTCATGTCAATCTTCCTGCGTTCGGCCGTGCGAGAGGAATGTTCTTTAGAATCTGTGCAAACCCACGATGCTCATTGTACCTGTACGACGCGCCTGCGCATTGCGGTGCATGCGTAGAAATGCCAAGTTTTAGCCTGATCGCTGCGATGTGAACAACGGCAGCTAGCGATCAACTCGGAATGACCCCCATGTGCGGTAATTCTCTTGCAGTACAATACAGCTCAGGGACAAGTGGCGCGGTAGGGGTATCTAGTTATAGGATGCAGGGTGCATTCTTAAAGTTACAATGTACTTGATGGAGGGGAGATTCTTTTTCATTTTAATACATGAAAGCGTAGCTGTGCGGTTTAATGCAATGGCTTCCGGTCTTTAGGTTGACCCTGTCTAGGTCGACAGTCATTAGGTCTACCGCTGAAGGTCGACAGTAAGTAGGTCAGCACTGACTGAAGGTCGACACATGACTCGGTCGACAGGTATGGAAGGTCGACATGGTCATTCGGTCGACATTGGCAAGGTCAACACACAAAATGTCGACGCGTTTTTTTTGGGGGGGGGGTTGAGGAAGTTTTCATACCTCTTCTTTTCAAGTGAGCATAGAGTTGGTTATAAACCTTGCCGAAGAGTGGTGAGAAAAGCGTTTGAACTGTTGGTGGTCCCAGATGGAAATTCGTGTCAGGGAACCCCCCCCCAAACAGTCAGGGAACCCCCCAAAATGGTGTCGACCTTTTGTGTGTCAACCTTGCCCATGTTGATCTAATGACCATGTCGACCTTCCATACATGTCGACCTAGTCATGTGTTGACCTACTTACTGTCAACCTTCAGTGATCGACCTAGTGGCTGTCGACTTAGACAGGGTCGACCCAATGATTCACACCCCTTTGCCATAACTCTGTAATATCGTACAACAGATTAGACTGTTTGAGTTCATGCCGAACCTGTCTCTGCTGGTGCAACAAAAATCAAATGCGTAACTACTGAAACTTCCATTAACTCTGATGGGGAGATGTCTCAAGCTTTGGAGATATATAGGAGAAGATGGACTAAGGAGTCACAGTACCAGTGTGAGCTGGGATCACAGCTTGTGTGTCCTCACACATGCACACACAGTAGAGGTAACGTGTGACTAGTAATGCAATCCATCTATATCTGGATTTGTAAGTATAGTTTACTTTACATTTCCACTGGGGCAGATTTTGCTATACAGGGAGTTTCTAGCAAGTTTAGTATTTGAGGAAATATGCTGGAGTTCTGTCAGGACAGATACAAGGATTGTGCTGTGCCTGCAGGGTCTTACTGTTCTACTCTCACAGATTGTACAGGAACATGCTGAATTGGGAGGATATCATCTGATCTTCCTAGAGAGCAGGCAATGCTCCCGCAAGAGTGCTTACCTGCCTCCAGGTGGTCAGGGACCTGCTCCGGTGGCCATGAAGCCACTCCCATCTCAGTAACCATATACATTATGAAACCACTCCCACCTCAGTAACATATACATTAGCAAGCCACTCCCACCTCAGTAACCATATATTTTGTCAAGCCACTCCCATCTCAATAACCATACACATATTATCAAGCCACGCCCAACAATTTTTTTCACACCCCTATTTTGCATCTGGAGGGCAGGGCAGGTATGAGAGGTAGACAGTATGTGTAAGGGCTATGAGTAAGTCATTTGTGGACTGGTATAGTAGAAGGAAGCATTATGATATTTCCTAGCTACGAACAGTATGGTTTGTCCTTCAGTTCCACATCTTCGGTTAGCCCTCTTTCCTTTGTCATCAAGCTCATTTTCACCTTATATTTCCTTCTACTTTCTTCTTGTCACAAGGTCTGCTGGACTTTGTAGCCTCTTTGTCAAGGCGTACTCCTGGCAATCATGAAGTTTGGAATATGTCGTTTTAAAGTTACATACCCCTTTTAGATGATCAGGTCATCTTCCAAAGAGATCTTGTCTTGGGTCTATTGTGTGCCTGCCTTAGATATCCCAGAAAGAAAGTCCAAAGTAGAAATGGCCATTAAACATCGTTGGTTAGTAACATCAATAGTTTCCTCCCATTGATAGTTTTACCATCGCTTGTGAAGAAGGTTAGATAGAAATATCCCATCACTTTTCAGTACTGTTCATGCATGGCCGCAATCATTGTTCTCCTGCGCATGTCCAATCCAAACAAGAACCATCAATAGTTTAACTTTTGATGGTTTCTTACCAACAGTTACCCTATCAGTGGTCATTTGTATACTCCAGAGATCAAGTATGTTGGTGGAACAATGATGGTCATTCCGAGTTGATCGCTCGCTAGCAGTTTTTAGCAGCCGTGCAAATGCTATGCCGCCTCCCACTGGGAGTGTATTTTAGCTTAGCAGAAGTGCGAACGAAAGGATTGCAGAGCGGCTACAAAATTTTTTTGTGCAGTTTCAGAATAGCTTCAGACCTACTCTGCGCTTGCGATGAATGCATACTGTTCAGTTCCTGTTTTGATGTCACAAACACGCCCTGCGTTCGCCCAGCCACGCCTGTGTTTTTCCTGGCACGCCTGCGTTTTTTTCGAACACTCCCTGAAAACGGCCAGTTGACACCCAGAAACGCCCTCTTCCTGTCAATCACTCTGCCCACCAGTGCGACTGAAAAAGCTTTGCTAGACCTTGTGTAAAAATACATTGGCCGTTGTGAAAGTACGTCGCTCGTGCGCATTGCGCCGCATACGCATGCGCAGAAGTGCCATTTTTTTGCATCATCGCAGCGCAGCGAACATTTTTAGCTAGCGATCAACTCGGAATGACCACCAATGTGACTCATATCGACATGACTTATTAGTGTGCACCACCCTCTTTACAAGAAAGAGACCAGGGATCTGGGGCCTTGGCCTCTTAGAACTTCAGTGGAGCTGCCCGATGTTCCCAGGGGTGTGTTATAGAACATCTACAGTATTTAGGTTGAAATGGTCGACATGCATTAGGGTGACAAGTACAATAGTTGGACAGGTACAAAATGTCAACAGAGAAAAGGTCGGCAGGTTATGCTAGACAGGTACAAAAGGTCAACAAGGTCAAAAGGTCGACATGACAGTGGTCGACACACATATGGTTAACACAAGTTTTATTAATTTTTTGGGTCGAATCTTGTGGGGGGAAAGTAATAGGGTGTGAGAATCACGAAGTATGGTTAGTAATATGTAACCAACATCAGTAGAAACGTATACCCTTGAGGGCTCACTTCGCTCGCCACGCTTCGCTCGCCATGCTTCGCTCGCCACGCTTCGGGCAAGGTACAGGTTACTATTCCCAATCGAAGTACATGTGGATATTAAATCAAACAAATGTTCGGAAAACATGTAACCCCCCCCCTCCAAAAAGCGGTGTCTATCGACCATTGTCATGTCAACATGTTAAACATGTCGACCTTTTGTACCTGTCAACCTAATACATGCCGATCATATGGTGTCGAACTATTGACTGTCTACCTAAACACTGTCTATCTATCATCCAGGTCCTGTTCCCTGAGAGTAGGTGAGTATGAATGTGTGGCTGTGAATACAGGATTTTAGTAGATTTTGGGGCTAATTCAGGTTGGATCGCAAATCGTAATTATTGCATTCGCCCTACATACGCATTTGTAGCGCCCATCCTGCACATGCGCCCGCACTTTCTGCGGGCTTCCCGCAGAAAATGCGAACGCCCCTGCCGGCGCTCACAGGGCGGTGGGCGCCAATGCTCCGTTTCCTAGGTGGAGCATTGCGGGGGCCTGGCTTGGAAACGGGGGCGTGCCGGTGCGAACGGGGGAATGACAGGGGCGTGAAGATGGCAGCGGCCCCCTTGACAGCTCAGCTAAGCTGCGCCGGCAGGAGGCAACCTTAATTTCTGCGATTGCAATTTCTACATGTTGAAGGGGGAAAGTCGGACAGGTTGATGGGCGGCCTTGCCCTGCAATGGGCGGCCCCCAGTATGCTAATAAAAGGATTGCAAAACCTTACTGAATTAGTCCCTGTAGTTGGAATTTTCCAAGCTGCCCACGCACCCAGATCTGTAATACATGTGGCATATGATAGATCTTCAATAGACCTTAACAAAAAAAATCTTTGAGAAATATGGTCATGCAAGTTACAGTCTTGGAAACGGGTGTGGATCATCAAATCGACAGTGTCTAGGTGAACAATGTTAAGGTCGACCACTAAAGGTCGACAGTCACTAGGTCGACAGGGTCTGAAGGTCGACAGGGTTTCTAGTTCGACATGTGCTAGGTCGACAGGTCAAAAGGTCGACATGAGTTTTTAATGTTTTTTTGGTGTCGTTTTCTCCGTACAGTGACCGGGAAGCCCAATTAGTGCACCGTGTCCCCTCGCACGGCTCGCTTCGCTCACCATGCTTCAGGCAGATTACCGTTCCATTCGTAGTCCACGTGGATCATTAAGTATGAAAAAGTTCAAAAAAAAGAATTTTTTTTAAAAACTCATGTTGACCTTTTGACCTGTCTACCTAGCACATGTCGACCTAGAAACCCTGTCGACCTTCAGACCCTGTCGACATACTGACTGTCGACCTATAGTGGTCGACCTAAACATTGTCGACCTAGACAGTGTCGATCTTCAGACCGGATCCCCTTGGAAACATTTGCATTGCTATGTGTGTGGGCAGATTGAAGGATCATTTTCTATGCATGCACTATATGAAATGGAACAGTTATAACTGTGTGAGTGTTCTGATTGTCCAATGAGAAGATGAAAACATTTTCCGTTAAGATTCATAATTTTTATATTGTCTGTAGAATTCCAAGGTAATCTGATTTCAAAATTAGCAGAATACCCATTGATTTAAGAGCTAAATAAATGTAAGCCTTTAATAAATCAGCTTCAAAGCCTTGAACACGAAAATATAAACTGTCTCACCGCTGGGTTCTAATGTTCATTTTGTGTTCTGCAGGACAATAATGGGTCCTTACGGAATGGATCGAACTGTTTATTGTATGGAATTCAGTGACTGCGCCAACGGATTGGGTGATGTATTAACATTTTAATATATGATATTGGCTATCTGTGAACATGTGGCTTTATCCAGACTAAAAATATGTTCATATTTCGGTTTCTTGAAAAGAGGATATCACACTTTCATATACTATAACAATAGAAACTTATGTAGGCAGCTCACATAACGGTACGGTTTACAAGAAATGGCTTCTGTCAAGGTAGACTAAATGAAATCAGGGCCGCTGAGACACACCATGGGCCCAGGTTTTACAGGGCATGTTGCCACATCTGAGAGGCGTGGCCTCCCCCCTATTACAGAAAATAATAAGGAACATACTCCCTCAAATTAGATGTGTGTGCCATGGAGGGGAGTAAGTCTTCTCCTCCAAAGCTTGGCCGGGCCCCTCCTGGGCTCCTGATGCAATGCTGGGCCTAAGTATATAGTATTTTTTATAGACTTTATTTAAAAATCAGCATGAGCACATACAAACATGAGAATGAAGCATACTTGCCTACCCTCCCGGAATGGCCAAGAGGCTCCCGAAAATCGGGTGGCCCTCCCGGCCCCCCGGAAAGGTGGGCAAGCCTCCCCGCTTACCCTGCAGCTCCTCAACGACCCTTCTCGGCCGCCCGCAGCAGATAACAAGTGGACGGTCCAAGGGGGTCCGATGACGCGATTCGCGCTGAATCGCATCATCGTAGCTCCGCCCCCGCTATACAGTGCCTCTTTTCTCTGCACTGCACAGCGGGGGGTGGAGCCATGATGATGTGACCCTGATGCCACGCCCCAAGACTGCCCACTTCCCTGTCTGCCACGCCCCTGAACCACCCATCCTGCTGCCGGCCACGCCCCCATGCACCTACAATGTTGCCTCCTCCCGGAGGAGGGGGCAGCAAAGTAGGTAAGTATGGAATAAAGGGCCCCATACACTTCTGCGACATGTCCGTCTGACATGTCGCAGGCGATCACCCCGGCATCCTCCCGGGGGGCAGGATCGCCCAAGATACATCGTATGCTGTCCTTTTGCATATGATGTATCTTGGCCGATCCTGGGCGATTCCAGCCATGCCTGCGGGGTCGGACGCGATTGAATGTGCAGCACATTCAATCTGGAGGATCCGTTCCGATGCTTACGGGAAAGCGCAACGGATCGGATCGGAAACCCCTCCAAAATGCCCGATTTCATCTGATATATCGGGCCGAATGCCCACAAATGGATGAAATCGGGCATTATCGTCCTAGTGTATGGGGCCCTTTACAGGAAGGCGTATGACAATGCAACAAAAAATGACAATAACCTGGAAATTTGTATGTGTAGCGTGAGAGGTCAAAGCAATATGACCATAAAAGATTAAGCAGTGTGGCAGAACGGTGAGCAGGAAGGAGAAGAAGGAAGGAGGGGAGAAGAGGGATGGGCGAAGAGGAGATCACCAGGAAGAATAAAGTTGGCGGTTTGGCGGGCAATGACACAATTCGCATTTAATCTCATCATCGCAACTAGGGAGGCCAATCCCGGGATCGGGATCGTCGGGATCCCGGGATTTAGGCCCAAAAATGGCTGGGATTCAATCCCGGGATTGGAGGCTCCAATCCCGGGGATTGAGGGATCAGCATTGAGCGTCCTCAGGACGCTCAAACGCTGCCCGGCTCCCCCTGCGCAGCGTGACCTGTGCCTGTGAGGTCACGCTGCGCTGTCAGCAGCCGCAGAGCAGGAAGGTACGGCGGTATTCACCCGCCGCCTCCTACCGGCTCCTCCTGCACTTACCCGCCGCCTCCTCCTCCCGGCTTCCCTGCACTCAACCACCGGCTCCCCTGCACTCCCCCGCCGCCTCCTCCTCACCAGCTACCGGCTGTGCAGGTCTGTACTTTTTTTAATGTCTGCGGGGCAGGTGGAGAGGGGTGGGGAGGGGCGTGGGGGATGGCCGGAAAAGTTGAAAGCCAATCCCGGGTATCCCGGGAATCCCGGGATTGACCATTTTTCAATCCCAATACCCGGGATTGAAAAAAATGGCCCGGGATTGTCCTCCCTAATCGCAAGCATTCCCCCAACTTTACAATGTCGGCGATCTCTGCAGTAAAAAGAGGACTTTACCCCAATTTTTTATTTTTCGGGTAATTCAATTAAATGCGAAAATGGGAAAAGTTCCCAGGTCCATGTGTTTTCGCATTCCTGGTTGCAAAAACATGGCAGTTATTAGGATTTGGTTTTGCCTGCCTCCGGGCAAGTGAAACAAAATCCCAGATAATGCTGGCTATCGCCGACAATTGAATCATGCCCCAGAGATCAATTAGACATGGTAATTTACCACAGCTAATTGAATAGGGTAGACTGAGAACTGGATGCAATAAAAACATGTGACTGATGACTATATTAGGAAATGACAGTTGGCGCCTCTGATCTATGATCTTAAGACCTAGAAAATAAGATTCTAAGATAGTGACAAGTCATTATACCTGTGCATTGGGCTCCTCTGTGTCATAAGCATGATATGGGGTTTCCGGTGCCCGTGATGTAAGGCAATCACCCCTTGCTGTAATCAGGATTTAGTGACTCTGACAGCACCCAGTACGTAAGAGGATTTGTGGGATTGTTTGGGAAACATGAAACCATTATTTCAATTGAGTCAGTGTTAGGAGAATGAAAATGGGATATAGGAAATCAGCATAAGAGCAGGTATTATAAAAATAACCTAGAAAGAAAAAAAACGGAAATAGAATTTGCTGGTTACATCACTCGGTAGATAGGAAATAAAACAATTCAAAAACAAAATAAAAAATACAATAAATTGATTATAATATATAACAGGTTGTAATTATTGTAAGTAAATTATTTTATTTTATTTAAGTGATGTTGCAAAGTGTCTATCAAAATATATAATGTAATTTACCAGTGAATACTTTAATATCCCTACCCCTTTTCTCAGTATTTCCTAATCAAGTTCAATAAAAAAAAACAAAATTTTTTTTATTTATTTATTTGTTTTTAAAATTATAATTTACTTGGTGCTGAGAAAAATGGTTCAACTGTTCAATTTCCAAAAAGAAAATCCTTGCCCATTATTTTATCTGCTCGGTTCAAAGCCAGAAAAAGGCCTAGACTATGACAGCCAATTAGGTCTCTGCCGTCACTACTCTAATTTACACTAGATCAATCAATGTTAATTGCTAATTTGTATGTAGGTAAGTGTAGGAGAGAAGATGCCTGTATATTGTGCACTAAATATTATTAAAATATAAATTTATTATATTATTAAAATATTTGAACAAATGAATAGCAAAATATTGGATTAAAATATAATTTAATTAGAAAGTGTGTGTATAAATTGGATGGGTATAAAATAAAATGATAATATTTTTATTGCGTGTGATAACATCAGTTGGCCAAATTTAAAAATACATATTGCTAAGTAATTAGATGGGAAAACTGGTTCAATGCTATCCTCCCATATAATTTCTTGTGATCATCAAATAAATATTATCTCTTGAGAAATAAAGTCTCATCGATAACATCTAATTATATGGGAGGATTAGATTGGACCAGGTTTTCCATCTTGTTATTGGCCAAGATGAGTTTTATTACAGGTAAACACAGGAAAGAATATTGCCCACATAGGGGGAATGTAATAGCCTGTTTGCGGCAACTTTAGCCTACAAATCACAGGTTGTACGAGCCTGCAATTTGGTGTCGCCAACTTGCCGCTGATGTGCAAAGGGTTATGAAGCCACACATCACAAGCATCCTCTCCGCATCTTATTATTGGAAAAATTTAATATTTGAATACAAATGTGTACCCCCCCCCCCCCCTTTTCCCCAAAATTGCACAATTGTCGGAGCTCTATGTACATTTTGCAATGGAGATGGGTGATACAATTGTAATGCGAAAAGTGGGGGGATGTCCAGGTCTGACACAAAGGAGGAGGATGTGGCAAAGGTAGCATATGGGGGGCAGGCAATAGTGTTGTGCCTAGTTGGTCTGATCCCTAAATCTAGCCTTGGCAATGCACCTGTCATTTACACAGACGTCACTTAAGCACAGACTGAGAATGTAGCCTGCTGGCTCAAGCACTGAGAATGTTGCTATTCAACAGTAACTAGTATCAGCACTTTTTTGGGGGGTAATTTTTAAATTATTATAACTAGTTCTAAAAATAAGAAATTAATTAAATTGTTTCAGGAATGAATTAAATAAATCTCCGAAGATTTACCCAAAGTATGACAGCTACTATACATTACATCTTGTACCAACTGGTAACTTTAGAGGAGTATTAGTAAACTTTTTTTCTAAGTACCTGGACTTTTTCCATAGCAAAAAAAATAAATAAAAATACATTATTGACACCTCTGAAAATAATTAAGCCTAACTCATTTTATCTTCCAGTTACTAATGTGGGACTTTGCATTACAGGGATTAAGGTAATTGGAGGATTACGTGAGTTCAGTAGAGAGGAATATGGGGTGTATGTGAAAAGGATCCTCCCTGGTGGTGTGGCCTATTCTGATGGTAAGTCCTGTCAAGCACAATGATGTGGTTTCCTTGAATTTTTTTTCTGTCAAATATAAACCATTTTCTTTGCTTGCATAACCTTCATTATGTCTCAGTATGTTCATCTATAACTGGTTCCTCTCCAGACAACATAAATTGTCCCACCACCTCCCGTGCTTTTGCTTCTTTGCCTTCTGTGTCAGTGTGCTGTGTTTCTAGCAGCTAACAGTATTCTGTCCCAGTCCTCTCTGTCTTCTCCATATAGGGTTCTATAATCCCTTCTCTTGGTCCAAACTGTTGTCTATCTAGTGGAGGTGTATCAATCCTTGGAGAGAGACATAGTACCAACCAATCAGGTTCTGTCATTTTTCAAACACAGCCTGTAACATGGCAGTTAGGAGCTAGTACTTTATCTCATCCACTTTAACTCTCTCCAAGACTTACTACATAGACCCCTTGGTCTTTTACTCCTCATCAACCATTGAAAGACTTGCTTCAGTCTGTTCCCTGTCCCACACCAGTGTCCTTCCCCATTCCATTCACCCACCGGTTGTGTTGGTTTATTGAAATATAACATGTACAGCCGTACTCAATGTTGTATCAACACTGGTTCCCATGGATTGAAGCCACAGTGCAGAAAGGTTCTATATAGCTCACCAGCCATTGAGTGTACTCTGCTTGCAGGTAGTGAGTTGTTGGAACAGCGTTATGCTGCGGGTCTCTCTGGAGAGTCTTGAGTCTCCATCATGTACTGTAACTTCAGTTCTTACACAGTCTGTAAGGATTGTAGGTTTGTAACAGGGTCAGGGGAACAGGGTCCATCTCCTGGGGTAGATAGCAGTGTGCAGCAGCTGAGAGCACACAAGTCTGTTGGTTTGGGGACGCTAGCCTCAACCAGTTTTATTGTGCAACCACCCAGGACCCTTTTCCCACAGAACAGTCTTACCAGATTCAGAGGATTGCGCTGCTGTGGATCTAGGAGTAACTGCGGTATAGCCAGTAGTTCTTCATCCGCCAGATACCTTTCCACCATTTGCACTAGCTGGTCAGTTGTCTTAGGATCCCCATGGCTCACCCACTTGCTGAAAGCCACGGGCAAGGACCTCAAATAACAGTCCACGAGAACTCTTTCCACCATCTTGGGTTCAGTTAATGTCTCTGGTTGTATCCATTGTTTGGTCACGTGGATGAGGTTGTGCATTTGTGAGCGACCATGAAGTACACCCAGCGATGTATTCGTAGCTCGTATGGAACTGGAGCTGGTTCGGACATTTGGGGAAGCACTTCCAGGCCGGGCTGCAAGATGCTGCACCATCTCTTTAAGATCTCACGGTCCTGTTGCCTCCTTATCTCTTCAACCTACAGTTGATGTTGCTGAGTGGCTTCTTGCTGGACCCTAGTGGCTTCCTGCTGTGCTGTTGTAGCTTGTAGCAAGGAGCCTTAATTACATGCTCCATGTTGTCGGATTTTCCCAGCAATTTTGTAGCCATTTTTACCCAGGACATGTACCAGTACTGGTTTCCAAAAAGGGTGGGTCTGGCCCATTAACTGTACAGTTTTCCACAATTGTGCAGGCAAAGCACCACGTGGACTTGCTTCTGTGTGTGAGGCACCACAGATCCCAGCCATACGTGCCTATCTGACCCTCTCCATGAGGGAGAAAATGCTCTGTTCCTGGACTTTCCTGGTAATGTATGATTGCCATCACCTGTGGTGAGCTAGTTAATTGATAAGAAAGGTGTTTCACCACAGGTGATGGCAATCATACATTACCAGGAAAGTCCAGGAACAGAGCATTTTCTCCCACATGGAGAGGGTCAGGTAGGCAAGTATGATCCCAGCATGTCTCACTGTGAGAAAGCCTCTGCAGAGTATCGCACCTGCATTTTTACTCTGTGCAATATCTTAGCTTCAGTCCAGGCAGGCAGACACAGACCTGCTTTCTGCAGAGCTCTCAAAACTACTGCTCCCTTCACTTATGCACAGATCATGCAAGCTAATTCTCCACCGGGTGTAACAGGGTCAGAAGTACAGGAACCATCTCCTGGGGTAAAAGGCAGTGTGCAGCAGCTCAGAGTTCACACAGGTCTGTTGGATTAGTACAACTGAAGTCATCCATTTTTATTGTGCAACAAAAACAGAAATAAACATCAAAATATAACACCCTGCCAGCTGGCACTAACTAAACATAGGATAGTACGATCTCACAAAAAAATTTAAAAATAACATAAAAAAATACAAGAAGTTTACCAGACACAGCTGTTTTTTTTAACAGCAGATTTCTCTCACACACAGACTCCATAGTCTCTCCCCTTTCCCCAGGCAGTGTGAGAGAAACATGATCAGGTTGACATCCTGTTTAACACATACCTACAGCTGAAAGCCCTAATTAGCCTTCTGTGAGGCTAATAGCTCAAAGACCCGAACTGGGCCTAAATGAATGGAGAACCCGCCCTTACTTCTCACATCCAACCCCAGGTCCCATATCCGGATTTTAGTAAAAGTCAAAAGCTCTCAACAGAACCAATACAATATTGCTGGGGTTTTAAAACACATAGGCAAGAAAGTTGGGGCAAATATACAGTAGCTGCCTTCCACCACTATTCCAGAGATCTTGTCACAAGATGTGCAAGATGACTGCAGTTACATCATACTTGAGAACAGACCTCTCTGGGTACCAGTGCACAGCATGTATGCACATAAAGGTGCAGTAGCACATTGCTTTCTAACAGTTTCCTGTCCTGCTTCTCCCACCAACAGTTCCAGTCTGCTGCTTAATCTCCTCAGACTAAGAGTGCCTTGTCCTAGTCTGCTCCACCTTTTTCACCAAATGGTGCTCCTCTTTCCATAGTCTTGTCAGTCATCCAACAGAGCCAGTGCCATGGTCCTACTATGCCACACCAGCTATTGGAACTGGAATACTCTGGCACAGTGGTGGGAACCAAGCCTGATTCTGTTAGTGGCGCTGCTGCTGTTTCTTGGTACGCAGTGGCTTTGCTAAAATATGCGAAAGCCGCAGGAGGAGTCTTAAGTAAAAAAATGGCCACTGCCGGCTTCTTATGGTTGCGTCCAAAGACACAAACATCAGATAACCCACTTGAACATTGAACATCTGTCTGGCAAAATTACGCTGTTGGGGCCAGTGAAACTACGTCCAGCTGCGTCACTAACAGTTTGATGCCGGCAACCGTTCAACATTACAGGATCCATCTGTGCACGCACAAACCGAGTCCTGCATATGCGCAAAGTACTGATAATCGCAGGTATCTGAATAACCCCTATAATATTAAATGTAAAATAATTGCCATTTAAATCCTGTGGTCAGAACTGCTGACACATGGCTGCTTATCGTATATACCCCTTTATCACCAAAAACACATCTTCAAATTCTATCTGCCATTGTTTTTTGATGAGAGAGAGGTCTGCCTATGAGTCACAGTCTTTAGACCGAGGGGCGCATTTAACACCAAGTTATATTTTTGTTATCACTCGTTACTAATCATGAACGGTGCTCCAACAATCAGCTACTTACTGTCATGAATGTGAAAAATTACAGGAGCCGATTGGTTGAAGCACCATTTAAGATTAGTAATGAGTGATAAATTTTCCCACAAATATTTAATCATTGGGTTACAGAGGAATCAGCATTAGGAACTACCTGGGAGTTTAGGATTGTTACTATACACAATAAAAAGTTTTTTATTGTTTTTTTTTTTGTGAGCGTTGAGACCAAAGAAAAATGTAATTTGGCTCCCAAGTTCTTCCAGGATGATCTCCAAAATGTAAGCCACAAACTGATCCTTCCCGAAGAACTAGATGAGTCATTGTAGACAATTTTGACCTATTTGGCAGAAAATATTCCTACAACCGATATAACAGTGATAAATGTATAGAGATATACAAAATAATACTGGATTTTTTTAGGGATGGGAAAAGAGAAGAAGTCCTGCTGGAAACTGAACAGGCAGAAATTAATTTGGTGCCATGCTGTTTAAGAACTTAAGCCGGATGTCAACTAATTAATTTCTGTCCGCTTGGGGTGTGCGCCAAATAAGGCTCCAATACCTCTGAGTTCTCATTTCCAATGCCCTTTTAAAGCCCAGTTGTGCAGCAAACTTGGAATTGTGAGACTAATTTAAGTTGTAGTTTTACTATAAGATTCTTTAATGAAAAAATAGTTGTGGCCGCACGGATCCAATAAGGGTAAATTAGTATAAGAGAACTAGTCTGTTGAATCTAAAACATAAGGAAAGGCATCGGATTTCACATTTCTAGACCAAGCACAATAACTTAAAAGGTAGCCAAATTGGTGAAAGCAAAGTGCTTTTGTGAGATTGGTGGTGTTTTAGGTGCTGTGTTACCTGAATATACTATGGATTCAAGAGCATAGCTACCATAGGTGCAGGGAGTGCAGCCACTATGGGGCCCAGAGCTGAGAGGGGCCACCTTCACTGTCACAGTTACATGTGTTATATACAATGGCGTATCTACCATAGGTGCAGGGAGTGCAGCTGCTATGGGGCCAGAGCTGAGAGGAGCCACCTTCCCTGTCACAGTTACATGTGTTATATACAAGGGCGTATCTACCATAGGTGCAGGGAGTGCAGCTGCTATGGGGCCAGAGCTGAGAGAGGCCCCCTTCCCTATCACAGTTACATGTGTTATATACATTTTTCACCATCGGGTGGAACATAGGGGCATTTACAAGGATCCAATAAGGGTAAATTAGTATAAGAGAACTAGTCTGTTGAATCAAAACATAAGGAAAGGCATCAGATTTCACATTTCTAGACCAAGCACAATAACTTAAAAGGTAGCCAAATTGGTGAAAGCAAAGTGCTTTTGTGAGATTGGTGGTGTTTTAGGTGCTGTGTTACCTGAATATACTATGGATTCAAGAGCATAGCTACCATAGGTGCAGGGAGTGCAGCCACTATGGGGTCCAGAGCTGAGAGTGGCCACCTTCACTGTCACAGTTACATGTGTTATATACAATGGCGTATCTACCATAGGTGCAGGGAGTGCAGCTGCTATGGGGCCCAGAGCTGAGCGAGGCCCCCTTCCCTATCACAGTTACATGTGTTATATACATTTTTCACCATCGGGTGGAACAATGGGGCATTTACAATCATTTGCTATAGGGCCTACAATATATCTAGGTATGCCCCCTCATTGTAATGTGGTATAAAATTATCTGGAGGGCATTATAATGTTACATAATATTAACTGGGGAACTGTAATGTGGCATAATATGAAGTGGGGGCACTATAGTGTGATATATAATATGAACTGGGACACTGTATGTCAATCAATGGTTCCCAAACTTCTTTGAATCACAGCGCCCTAGAGTATCAGATTTTTTTTCCATGGCACCCCTAGGCCAAAAGTTTCTTATTGAGAAATTTAGATAGCGATATTAAGTAAATTGCATCTATATGTCATCCTTAGGGTCAGTTATGTGGTGAAGGACAAGATTTGCTTCTGTTTGTTCACATATGTTATGATTGGCAAACACCAATTACAGGATCCATCTGTGCACGCACAAACCGGTGCAAATGGTTTTGCTTATTACATTGACCATAAAATTATATGAATTGGTCTTGGACCATCAATCCAAGGCACCCCTGCAAGTGCTCTGAGGCGCCCCAGGGTGCCATGGCACACAGTTTGAGAACCACTGCTGTATGTCATAATCAGAGTTGGGGATACTGTAGCCCAACAGTGTGACATCATGTGAACTAGGCACTACTAGGGTTCATAAAATGAACTAGGGCACAATTATAGGGCCTACAATTAACAACTGTTTCAGCTAGGTGTCTCTCTAGAAGCACTGGGAAAGGGGACCATTCAAAATGTTGCTATGGGGCCCACAAGTATGGATTCTTCTGATTACTAAGTATTGTTAGATGTCTCCACTGCTATTAACCTATTTTCACAGTCAGGAGTTCTCAATCTCCAAATGTCATATTTATTTTCTTCTGGACTATGACTAGTCTTATTGCATTAGGAAGGTATCTCTCCAACTGTAACCAATGTGACATACACCTTAGTGGTATAGGAGTGGGAGAAGGTTTGTTTTAGTGAATAAAGCTGAAATTGCTTCACATGACCATTTGGGAGTAGTAGCATTTTTTGGTGCAGTCATTGAAGAGTCAGGTCTGATGTATTAGTGATGATAATAATAATTAGGATTAACAAGCAAAGTTAAAAAGACAGGTTAGTACAAAATAAATCAGTAGCAAGTAGAGAAGGTCAGACACCTGTGGGATAGACCCTAATGCTCAAGCACTGCTCAAAGGTCAGGGACTCAATGATGCTCACACCTTTGATTTGCACAGGTTCTGTGGCTGATTAAAATCAGGTGAAATGCACATACAGAGCGGACATGCAGGTCCAATGCTCTGGGGCCCCTACGGCAACCAATTAAAAGACAATCATAGCATGCCCCTTGTGCAGTCCTGCATAGTCTCCCTACATCCGGCATGTCAAACTCGTGGCCCTCCAGCTGTTGTGAAACTACAAGTCCCAGCATGCTTTGCCTGCATTCCGTCCACTGATCAGCTGGTAAAGCAAGCTGGGACTTGTAGTTTCACAACAGCTGGATGACCATGAGTTTGACATGCCTGCTCTACATGCTTCTATATAGTGAATGACTGTCAGCACTCTGACTGGTGGACAGCTCCTGCCACTCACCAATCAGCATGCAGACAGCCATTCACTGTCTGGCTACAGGCTGGGAGACAGGTACAGAATGCTGCCTCACAGTTCTGATTCTACGACCTCCACCCGCCCCTGCTTGAAGGCCCCTAGAATTGTGGGGCCATGGGCAGCTGCATAGTGTGCCTATATTTGAAGATGGCCCTGCTGCATGCTGAGACTGCCACTGTTTGTCTGAGTGATCTGCTTGCTGAAGTATTCACACCTTTAAAGCATATTTCTGATAAAGTAGGCAGTTATCTCCCGAAATGCATTAAAGCGCCATTATATGGTATCCGGTCTCTAGGTCGACCACACTTAGGTCAACAACAGCAGCAGAAAAACAGAAGTTCTTGGGTGAGGGGAAATACCTATATACTGTGTATTGGGGGAGAAGTACATGTCTGGGACTGAGTCTTCTGTTATTGGTCCAGGGGAGGGAAATCTCTCATTCATGATGTGTCATTGGTCAGTTCATAATCAAGCAACATCCAGCCTTGAAAATGACATCATAGGGGTTAGCCACTGGTTTCCTGTCCACATGCTTTCTTTCAGGAGATTATTTTGTTCACTTTAGAATGTGGCTTCATATTCATACATTTAATCATAACCAATCGTTGCAATGTGCTACAATCTAACCACAGCTATAAAATTAACACACTCATTCCCCTGATCATTTTGACACCAAGCATGACATGTTTATCTTGTTCCGTTCCAATAATACATATATATCTGATGTTATAACTCTCTTATACACTGTATAAATACATTATAATGTCTGGTGCTTGACATGTTTAATTTATGTGTGGTATGAAATATGTGTTGAATATATCTTTGTGGCTTGTCTGTGTGAATGTGTATGCTACCATATATAGCTGTGCATGTTGTGTGAATGCAAACGCACCGAGACCCATCTGTTTGGAGTTTGTATTTGCTGTGTATGTAATATTTTTGACTTCGACAGGGTGTTGATTTAGTTACTGTCGACTAATAGTGGTCGACCTAGACACTATCAACCTAAGTGTGGTCGACCCTATGAACCACACCCCATTATATCCCATCAATTTTACTGTATAAAGTGAAACATTTTGGAAATTAAGCTTACTGTTAATTATTACATCAATAACAAAAATAATATTTTTTTCTATGTAAGGGTTACACATGTGCGGTACAGGTGGTCTGGGAATTCTGGACTCCACCTAAAACTCAAAGTGGCTGCAAACTGAGTCTTTATTATTGAAGTGGTATAGACCACACTTTTCAACATCAGTTTACTCTTCTTCTCTACCAAATAGTCCTGCAACTCATTTGTTCTTTTCTTCTCCGCCATCAGCTGAATCTTCTCCCAATCTGCTTTATGTCCTCTTTGTTCTAACAGTGTCTGAACTCTGAGCCTAGTCTACTCCTCCTCCACTGATCTACAGGTCTATTTACTAAGCCTTGGATGGAGATAAAGCGGACAGAGATAAAGTACCAACCAATCAGCTCCTAACTGTCATTTTTCAAACACAGCCTGTGACATGGCAGTTAGGAGCTAATTGGCTGGTGCCTTATCTCCGTCCACTTTATCTACATCCAAAGCTTAGTAAATAGACCCATTAGTGTCTAATTAAATGTTTCATTTCAATGTGTTTATTCTCCTTGACTCAGTTGCCTTCTCCCCGACCCTGAAACTCCCTGTCCTGTTCTGCTCTGTCTCTACTCAACAGGACAGTGTCATGGTCCAGGACAGAGTGTACCTTCAATTCCATGGAACAATGTCCTCCTCAGGCTTTTCCTTCAGTCAGTAGTGTCCTGTATCAGCTTGCTACATGTCCTCCATCCAGCATTCTCCTGTCCCACTCTCCATCTTAGCCACCACTAAGCCATATCCTATCCAGTCTGCTCCATTGCAAGCTCTGGAACCTTACAGTAGATGTTCCTCCACAGTGTCACATGTCCATGACATAAAATATGTGTAATCCCGGCATTGCTTCTACCATACATATCATTCCATGGTATGTAGCATTTGTTATAGGCTATGCTGCAACAAAATTAATTTCTAATTTTTTTAAGGACGGCTGCAGCCTGGAGATCAGATTCTAGAGGTGAATGGAGACAGTTTGCTGAGAGTGTCCAATGACAGGTAACCAATAGTACACAGCACTAACATGCATTTATCAATAATGATGCAATATCTCATAAACAAAAGAGAAACATGTCTACAACGTACTTTTATTAGTAATATGACAGCTCATTAACTGGTCTATTCATAAAGCAGTGAAAAGAGTGGAGAAGTGAGGCAGTGGAGAAGTTGCCCATGGCAACCAATCAGCTGCTACGTATAATTTTATAGAATGCACTTGATAAATGTTACCTCAATGCTGATTGGTTGCCATGGGCAACTTCTCCACTGGCTCACTTCTGTGCTGTTTTCACTGCTTCATGAATAGAGTCAGACCCCATTATAACCTAAGTGAGCCTAAATTGTAAGTTTATATAAGAATTCTAAGAGCATTCACAGATATATGTGTGAGATTCAGGGCCTGATACAGACATGGACGCAGCACAGATGTTTGCGCAATTGAGCGACTCTTTCCTACTGCACGAAAAGTCCTGTAAACCCCTATGGTGCATGCATACCACTGAGTGCATGCAGAGACCGTTGTTGCATGCAGAGACCGTTGCATGCATGCAGAGACCGTTGTTGCGTACAGAGACGCTTGTAGTAGACGCACAACCATGGTGACTGGGAGGTGGGCTGAAGTGAATGCAAAAAAAAAGCTGTCTCGTGGGCGCGTTATGGGAGTCTCATAGGCGTGTCAGTGACCATGGCTTGCGTTCCCAAACACATCCACAGAGGCCATGGTTAGAGGGATTTGGGAAGGAAACTTTAAGCAGCCCATAGACTGTTGCAAGTATAGATGGTGCGAGGGTTGGTGCACCGATGGTGAAGTGTTCTGAACCACCAACTCAGCTGCATTGCTCAAAGTCACAGAGTGGGCATTTCCATCACACACTGGTGCACAAGGGAAGGCTAACATTAGCATTGCATATTATCGTTCCCAGTGTTCATGTAGCGCACACCGTCACAGTCATACATGGGGGGAAAACGGTATCCGTGCACATAATGTCCCACTTTCCCCCCATAACGGAGGATCATACATCTACCCCAGAGTGTTAGATGGCTGCATAGGGCTAAATCAACTTGTAGCCAATCAGAATACACAAATGGCCGCACAACATTGTACAGGCCCAAATGCAATAAAGTCATTTAGAAAAAAAAATGTATAATTGGAATAAAGTTCATGCAGTCAGCCCAGGTAAAGACTGCTAAAGGAGCATTACCTGATACAAGGTTTATGCGATGTTACTGTGATATGACAGTTATGTCACTGGCCTCGATGTTGCCAGAAAACCAATACCAGCTTTCTATTTAATATTTTCTTCATTGATAACATTGGTTTATTCTTGTACTTGCAGACCGCATTAGAGCTCCAAGTATTTCATATGAGGGTTTGCAGCAACCCAATACATCCTGTGGACATTGTAACTCTTACTGTACTTATCCATTTCTATGATTTTTATCGCTCTCTTTCCCCACAGAGCGGTCGACATTTTGCGTACAGCATCTGCAACCAGCTACATGCGACTCCTTATTGCCCGTGATGATGAAGCCAGGTGGGAAAGTCATTCCTTTTCATTATTTTTTCATTTTTATTTGGCACCTCAGTCAAAAAACCCATACTGGTTTGGGCCTTGGTAGAGGTGGAACTTCCAACATGGTGTCCAGAGGCATGGTCTCCTGATAACTACCCCTAGCAACCCTCTCATGCCCCCCAGCAACCTCATGTCATCTATTACCTGGAGGAGAAAGATGCAGCAGGGAACTGTACATGGGTAAAAGGCGCAGGTCAGAGGTCACGCATCTGGCAAGATGCTACGCGTCACAGTACCTGACGGCTGTGTGAGGCAACAGAGGCAGCGCAGAGCTTGCTTCCAGCAGTCTGAATGCATCTGTTCCTCCCTCCTCAGTGCCCCCTGACAGCTGGTACCTGGAAGCCAATGCTTCCATTGCCTCCAGGAATTATGCCACTGGGCCTTGGGCATCATTCAAATTTGCCATCAGCTTACAGTAAACTGTACATCAGGTATAGACAGCATGAGGCATTCCAGTTGTGGAACTACAGGTCAAAGATCGAAAATTGCTAGGTCACTAGAGGTTTCCTAACTTACTGTAATTTTATTTTTAAGGCACCACAAAGTTTGCCTTATTTTTAAGGTACCACAACGCACTGTAAACGTTAAACACAGTAACCTATCACAGTAAAATAGTATCATAGCATAAGTACAATCACAATGGTAGATCACAGTGTCCTGACTCCAGGTGCGGCAATTCTCCAGATACGCCAATATGAGAACGCTGATTACCTCAGTGCGTGTGGTAAATCAATGTGGTAACTGCCACCAGCAGAAGTACCTTTTGGGTCAAGCCCAGGGTGAGCTCCTGCTCTCATCCCCAAATACAATAAATAATACGTAAAAATTAGGTAACATGAGCCTCTCAGGTTTGGGTGTAAAAACACAGTATCCAGAACTAAGATTAAGATTTTTAATCCAAGTCAAAACTTGAAAGTTTATAGTTAAAGAAAAAAAAAGTTACAAGAATATAATAGTTTAAATAGTCACACAATTACAATTTCAAGAACTAAAATAGGGAGAAAAACAATGTTCTAGTCACTTGCAGTACAAAAGGCTGTAGAGTGAGGTCTCTCTTCCTACTCAGGACATTATAGGCTCCAGTCTCTCCCTGGGTGCCATTTCAAAGATAATGACAAACATTTTGTCCGAACTTCTCATATTTAAAAGCCATGCTGCCGCTACCCCCCCCCCCCCCCCCTCCTCTTCGGATTCCTTTAACCCTCCCAAAACCAGAGTGGATAGAGTCTCAGTTTACCCGTTGGGGTTTCTGAGCCCTTACGACAGGGGCGGATTACCTTGTCTTTACAGCTTTGAAGCTTGAGACCTAGTTCCTTGGTAAACAATCTGTAGTTCCTGTACACACCAGGCCAGGAAGGATGCTTCACACCCTACGGCCAAGTGTCTCTGAGGGGCTGTAAGTTGGATCCCTGCTGTGTGTTATTCACAAATTCCTGTCCCATGCACAGTATTCTAGGGCTGATTAGCATCTTTCTCTAGACTTCGGGCGGATATGACACATTCCAGGACAGACATGTGCTTTGTACCATTTGACATGCACAGACATGATTCTCAATACAAAATACATTGATACATCAGGCAATGTGCATAATACAATTGTTTAATCATGCCCAGTCCGATATAAGCCTGGGCACTACACACAGCATAGGTAGAAAACATTAATAGGTCACAACAGACTGAGTAGGACAAATAACAGAGGCAAGGGTAAGGCATACAGTGGTAAATCACTGAAGGGGAAAAGGAGACACGGGAGATGAGCACTACTGGGACATGGGAGAGTGCTAGGGAAGTACAAGAGGGTGGAGGGCCCTGCCCGTCAGAGCTTACATATCAAGAGGAGGTGGAGAAAAATTGGAGGGGGAACTGGGAAGGACACATGGTGGGGGGTGCAGGAGAAAAGTATTGAGTTATGAGGAGGCCTGAGATGGTTTACTAAAAAGGTACAAATGAAATTGCGTATGACCACATCTCTCAATGGCCCAGATTTATAAAGCTTTGGAGAGTGATAAATTTCCCGATGATAAAGTGCCAACCAATCAGCTCTTAACTGTCATTTTTTAAACACAACCTGTAACATGCCAGTTAGGAGCTGGTTGGTTGGTACTTTTTCACTGTGCAATTTATCACTCTCCATGGCTTGATAAATCAGGGCATATCTCCTTATCACCTGGGCTTACAATTAGAGATGAGCGCCTGAAATTTTTCGGGTTTTGTGTTTTGGTTTTGGGTTCGGTTCCGCGGACGTGTTTTGGGTTCGACCGCGTTTTGGCAAAACCTCACCGAATTTTTTTTGTCGGATTCGGGTGTGTTTTGGATTCGGGTGGTTTTTTCAAAAAACCCTAAAAAACAGCTTAAATCATAGAATTTGGGGGTAATTTTGATCCCAAAGTATTATTAACCTCAAAAAACATAATTTACACTCATTTTCAGCCTATTCTGAACACATCACACCTCACAATATTATTTTTAGTCCTAAAATTTGCACCGAGGTCGCTGTGTGAGTAAGATAAGCGACCCTAGTGGCCGACACAAACACCGGGCCCATCTAGGAGTGGCACTGCAGTGTCACGCAGGATGTCCCTTCCAAAAAACTCTCCCCAAACAGCACATGACGCAAAGAAAAAAAGAGGCGCAATGAGGTAGCTGACTGTGTGAGAAAGATAAGCGACCCTAGTGGCCGACACAAACACCGGGCCCATCTAGGAGTGGCACTGCAGTGTCACGCAGGATGTCCCTTCCAAAAAACCCTCCCCAAACAGCACATGACGCAAAGAAAAAAAGAGGCGCAATGAGGTAGCTGTGTGAGAAAGATAAGCGACCCTAGTGGCCGACACAAACACCGGGCCCATCTAGGAGTGGCACTGCAGTGTCACGCAGGATGTCCCTTCCAAAAAACCCTCCCCAAACAGCACATGACGCAAAGAAAAAAAGAGGCGCAATGAGGTAGCTGTGTGAGTAAGATTAGCGACCCTAGTGGCCGACACAAACACCGGGCCCATCTAGGAGTGGCACTGCAGTGTCACGCAGGATGGCCCTTCCAAAAAACCCTCCCCAAACAGCACATGACGCAAAGAAAAAAAGAGGCGCAATGAGGTAGCTGACTGTGTGAGTAAGATTAGCGACCCTAGTGGCCGACACAAACACCGGGCACATCTAGGAGTGGCACTGCAGTGTCACGCAGGATGTCCCTTCCAAAAAACCCTCCCCAAACAGCACATGACGCAAAGAAAAAAAGAGGCGCAATGAGGTAGCTGTGTGAGTAAGATTAGCGACCCTAGTGGCCGACACAAACACCGGGCCCATCTAGGAGTGGCACTGCAGTGTCACGCAGGATGTCCCTTCCAAAAAACCCTCCCCAATCAGCACATGATGCAAAGAAAAAGAAAAGAAAAAAGAGGTGCAAGATGGAATTATCCTTGGGCCCTCCCACCCACCCTTATGTTGTATAAACAAAACAGGACATGCACACTTTAACCAACCCATCATTTCAGTGACAGGGTCTGCCACACGACTGTGACTGATATGACGGGTTGGTTTGGACCCCCCCCAAAAAAGAAGCAATTAATCTCTCCTTGCACAAACTGGCTCTACAGAGGCAAGATGTCCACCTCATCTTCACCCTCCGATATATCACCGTGTACATCCCCCTCCTCACAGATTATCAATTCGTCCCCACTGGAATCCACCATCTCAGCTCCCTGTGTACTTTGTGGAGGCAATTGCTGCTGGTCAATGTCTCCGCGGAGGAATTGATTATAATTCATTTTAATGAACATCATCTTCTCCACATTTTCTGGATGTAACCTCGTACGCCGATTGCTGACAAGGTGAGCGGCGGCACTAAACACTCTTTCGGAGTACACACTTGTGGGAGGGCAACTTAGGTAGAATAAAGCCAGTTTGTGCAAGGGCCTCCAAATTGCCTCTTTTTCCTGCCAGTATAAGTACGGACTGTGTGACGTGCCTACTTGGATGCGGTCACTCATATAATCCTCCACCATTCTATCAATGTTGAGAGAATCATATGCAGTGACAGTAGACGACATGTCCGTAATCGTTGTCAGGTCCTTCAGTCCGGACCAGATGTCAGCATCAGCAGTCGCTCCAGACTGCCCTGCATCACCGCCAGCGGGTGGGCTCGGAATTCTGAGCCTTTTCCTCGCACCCCCAGTTGCGGGAGAATGTGAAGGAGGAGATGTTGACAGGTCGCGTTCCGCTTGACTTGACAATTTTGTCACCAGCAGGTCTTTCAACCCCAGCAGACCTGTGTCTGCCGGAAAGAGAGATCCAAGGTAGGCTTTAAATCTAGGATCGAGCACGGTGGCCAAAATGTAGTGCTCTGATTTCAACAGATTGACCACCCGTGAATCCTTGTTAAGCGAATTAAGGGCTGCATCCACAAGTCCCACATGCCTAGCGGAATCGCTCCGTGTTAGCTCCTTCTTCAATGCCTCCAGCTTCTTCTGCAAAAGCCTGATGAGGGGAATGACCTGACTCAGGCTGGCAGTGTCTGAACTGACTTCACGTGTGGCAAGTTCAAAGGGCATCAGAACCTTGCACAACGTTGAAATCATTCTCCACTGCACTTGAGACAGGTGCATTCCATCTCCTATATCGTGCTCAATTGTATAGGCTTGAATGGCCTTTTGCTGCTCCTCCAACCTCTGAAGCATATAGAGGGTTGAATTCCACCTCGTTACCACTTCTTGCTTCAGATGATGGCAGGGCAGGTTCAGTAGTTTTTGGTGGTGCTCCAGTCTTCTGTACGTGGTGCCTGTACGCCGAAAGTGTCCCGCAATTTTTCTGGCCACCGACAGCATCTCTTGCACGCCCCTGTCGTTTTTTAAAAAATTCTGCACCACCAAATTCAAGGTATGTGCAAAACATGGGACGTGCTGGAATTTGCCCATATTTAATGCACACACAATATTGCTGGCGTTGTCCGATGCCACAAATCCACAGGAGAGTCCAATTGGGGTAAGCCATTCCGCGATGATCTTCCTCAGTTGCCGTAAGAGGTTTTCAGCTGTGTGCGTATTCTGGAAAGCGGTGATACAAAGCGTAGCCTGCCTAGGAAAGAGTTGGCGTTTGCGAGATGCTGCTACTGGTGCCGCCGCTGCTGTTCTTGCGGCGGGAGTCCATACATCTACCCAGTGGGCTGTCACAGTCATATAGTCCTGACCCTGCCCTGCTCCACTTGTCCACATGTCCGTGGTTAAGTGGACATTGGGTACAACTGCATTTTTTAGGACACTGGTGAGTCTTTTTCTGACGTCCGTGTACATTCTCGGTATCGCCTGCCTAGAGAAGTGGAACCTAGATGGTATTTGGTAACGGGGGCACACTGCCTCAATAAATTGTCTAGTTCCCTGTGAACTAACGGCGGATACCGGACGCACGTCTAACACCAACATAGTTGTCAAGGACTCAGTTATCCGCTTTGCAGTAGGATGACTGCTGTGATATTTCATCTTCCTCGCAAAGGACTGTTGAACAGTCAATTGCTTACTGGAAGTAGTACAAGTGGGCTTACGACTTCCCCTCTGGGATGACCATCGACTCCCAGCGGCAACAACAGCAGCGCCAGCAGCAGTAGGCGTTACACGCAAGGATGCATCGGAGGAATCCCAGGCAGGAGAGGACTCGTCAGACTTGCCAGTGACATGGCCTGCAGGACTATTGGCATTCCTGGGGAAGGAGGAAATTGACACTGAGGGAGTTGGTGGGGTGGTTTGCGTGAGCTTGGTTACAAGAGGAAGGGATTTACTGGTCAGTGGACTGCTTCCGCTGTCACCCAAAGTTTTTGAACTTGTCACTGACTTATTATGAATGCGCTGCAGGTGACGTATAAGGGAGGATGTTCCGAGGTGGTTAACGTCCTTACCCCTACTTATTACAGCTTGACAAAGGGAACACACGGCTTGACACCTGTTGTCCGCATTTCTGGTGAAATACCTCCACACCGAAGAGCTGATTTTTTTGGTATTTTCACCTGGCATGTCAACGGCCATATTCCTCCCACGGACAACAGGTGTCTCCCCGGGTGCCTGACTTAAACAAACCACCTCACCATCAGAATCCTCCTGGTCAATTTCCTCCCCAGCGCCAGCAACACCCATATCCTCCTCATCCTGGTGTACTTCAACACTGACATCTTCAATCTGACTATCAGGAACTGGACTGCGGGTGCTCCTTCCAGCACTTGCAGGGGGCATGCAAATAGTGGAAGGCGCATGCTCTTCACGTCCAGTGTTGGGAAGGTCAGGCATCGCAAACGACACAATTGGACTCTCCTTGTGGATTTGGGATTTCAAAGAACGCACAGTTCTTTGCGGTGCTTTTGCCAGCTTGAGTCTTTTCAGTTTTCTAGCGAGAGGCTGAGTGCTTCCATCCTCATGTGAAGCTGAACCACTAGCCATGAACATAGGCCAGGGCCTCAGCCGTTCCTTGCCACTCCGTGTGGTAAATGGCATATTGGCAAGTTTACGCTTCTCCTCCGACAATTTTATTTTAGGTTTTGGAGTCCTTTTTTTTCTGATATTTGGTGTTTTGGATTTGACATGCTCTGTACTATGACATTGGGCATCGGCCTTGGCAGACGACGTTGCTGGCATTTCATCGTCTCGGCCATGACTAGTGGCAGCAGCTTCAGCACGAGGTGGAAGTGGATCTTGATCTTTCCCTAATTTTGGAACCTCAACTTTTTTGTTCTCCATATTTTATAGGCAGAACTAAAAGGCACCTCAGGTAAACAATGGAGATGGATGGATTGGATACTAGTATACAATTATGGACGGACTGCCACGGTTAGGTGGTATAAAAAAACCACGGTTAGGTGGTATATATTATAATAATAATACAATTATGGATGGACGGACTGCCTGCCGACTGCCGACACAGAGGTAGCCACAGCCGTGAACTACCGCACTGTACACTGGTTGATAAAGAGATAGTAGTATACTCGTAACAACTAGTATGACACTATGACGACGGTATAAAGAAAGAAAAAAAAATACCACGGTTAGGTGGTATATATTATAATAATAATACAATTATGGATGGACGGACTGCCTGCCGACTGCCGACACAGAGGTAGCCACAGCCGTGAACTACCGCACTGTACACTGGTTGATAAAGAGATAGTAGTATACTCGTAACAACTAGTATGACACTATGACGACGGTATAAAGAAAGAAAAAAAAATACCACAGTTAGGTGGTATATATTATAATAATAATACAATTATGGATGGACGGACTGCCTGCCGACTGCCGACACAGAGGTAGCCACAGCCGTGAACTACCGCACTGTACACTGGTTGATAAAGAGATAGTAGTATACTCGTAACAACTAGTATGACACTATGACGACGGTATAAAGAAAGAAAAAAAAATACCACGGTTAGGTGGTATATATTATAATAATAATACAATTATGGATGGACGGACTGCCTGCCGACTGCCGACACAGAGGTAGCCACAGCCGTGAACTACCGCACTGTACACTGGTTGATAAAGAGATAGTAGTATACTCGTAACAACTAGTATGACACTATGACGACGGTATAAAGAATGAAAAAAAAACCACGGTTAGGTGGTATATATTATAATAATAATACAATTATGGATGGACGGACTGCCTGCCGACTGCCGACACAGAGGTAGCCACAGCCGTGAACTACCGCACTGTACACTGGTTGATAAAGAGATAGTAGTATACTCGTAACAACTAGTATGACACTATGACGACGGTATAAAGAATGAAAAAAAAACCACGGTTAGGTGGTATATATTATAATAATAATACAATTATGGATGGACGGACTGCCTGCCGACTGCCGACACAGAGGTAGCCACAGCCGTGAACTACCGCACTGTACACTGGTTGATAAAGAGATAGTAGTATACTCGTAACAACTAGTATGACACTATGACGACGGTATAAAGAATGAAAAAAAAACCACGGTTAGGTGGTATATATTATAATAATAATACAATTATGGATGGACGGACTGCCTGCCGACTGCCGACACAGAGGTAGCCACAGCCGTGAACTACCGCACTGTACACTGGTTGATAAAGAGATAGTAGTATACTCGTAACAACTAGTATGACACTATGACGACGGTATAAAGAATGAAAAAAAAACCACGGTTAGGTGGTATATATTATAATAATAATACAATTATGGATGGACGGACTGCCTGCCGACTGCCGACACAGAGGTAGCCACAGCCGTGAACTACCGCACTGTACACTGGTTGATAAAGAGATAGTAGTATACTCGTAACAACTAGTATGACACTATGACGACGGTATAAAGAATGGAAAAAAAAACACGGTTAGGTGGTATATATTATAATAATAATACAATTATGGATGGACGGACTGCCTGCCGACTGCCGACACAGAGGTAGCCACAGCCGTGAACTACCGCACTGTACACTGGTTGATAAAGAGATAGTAGTATACTCGTAACAACTAGTATGACACTATGACGACGGTATAAAGAATGAAAAAAAAACCACGGTTAGGTGGTATATATTATAATAATAATACAATTATGGATGGACGGACTGCCTGCCGACTGCCGACACAGAGGTAGCCACAGCCGTGAACTACCGCACTGTACACTGGTTGATAAAGAGATAGTAGTATACTCGTAACAACTAGTATGACACTATGACGGTATAAAGAATGGAAAAAAAACCACGGTTAGGTGGTATATATTATAATAATAATACAATTATGGATGGACGGACTGCCTGCCGACTGCCGACACAGAGGTAGCCACAGCCGTGAACTACCGCACTGTACACTGGTTGATAAAGAGATAGTAGTATACTCGTAACAACTAGTATGACACTATGACGACGGTATAAAGAAAGAAAAAAAAATACCACGGTTAGGTGGTATATATTGTAATACAATTATGGATGGACGGACTGCCTGCCGAGTTCCGACTGCCGACACAGAGGTAGCCACAGCCGTGAACTACCGCACTGTACTGTGTCTGCTGCTAATATAGACTGGTTGATAAAGAGATAGTATACAATACATACAACAATATACTACTATACTGGTGGTCAGGCACTGGTCACCACTAGTCACACTGGCAGTGGCACTCCTGCAGCAAAAGTGTGCACTGTTTAATTTTAAATTAATATAATATTATGTACTCCTGGGGGCTCCTGCTATAACAACCTGCAGTGCTCCCCAGTCTCCCCCACAATTATTATAAGCTTTGCCTTTTATACATTGATGTGCAGCACACTGGGCTGAGCTGAGTGCACACAGACTGAGTCACACTGTGTGACTGGCTGCTGCTGTGTATCGTTTTTTTTCAGGCAGAGAACGGATATAGCAGAGAACGGATATATTATATTAAAATAAATAAAAGTTAACTAACAACAACTGCACTGGTCACTGTGGTAAACTCTGTCTGACTCTGCACAATCTCTCTCTCTCTTCTAATCTAATTTCTAATGGAGAGGACGCCAGCCACGTCCTCTCCCTATCAATCTCAATGCACGTGTGAAAATGGCGGCGACGCGCGGCTCCTTATATAGAATCCGAGTCTCGCGAGAATCCGACAGCGTCATGATGACGTTCGGGCGCGCTCGGGTTAACCGAGCAAGGCGGGAGGATCCGAGTCTGCTCGGACCCGTGAAAAAAACATGAAGTTCGTGCGGGTTCGGTTTCAGAGAAACCGAACCCGCTCATCTCTACTTACAATATTTAACAAATCTAGTTTTAATGTAATTGTACTGGTTTAATATATTACCCTTTATAATACCACCATCAGAGTCCTTGAGTCTTACCTGATGCACTGCACATCTACTCTTACTCTACCACAGGTCTACTTTCTGTACAGCACCATCCAGTCACAATATAGTCATTTATTGGCATGCCACCACTTTCTAATACCACCCTAATTGTATCCCCAGTTTTTGCAGAGTCTGTGAGCTTAAGGTCCGTACACATTAGACGATGTCGCTCTATGAGCAACGTCGTCTAGTGTTTCCCCTCCCGGGCCGGCAGGTCGGCGGCCGACTGTACACACTGAGCGATATGACCGCTCATATCGCTCAATGACGTCAGAATTTTCATCTAATCTTGTCTGAAACTTTCCTGTGAAAGACATCCTAAATTCGCTTGCCATCTGCACCAACTGGCATCTGTTGCCAGGAGAGACCCAATGGCATTAGAGCAGATGTGTCCTCTCCCATCAGAAGAATATTGCTGTAGCTTTAGGTAAATGAATGTCTTTGAAATCCATGTTACACGTCTGAGTAAGAGGATGACTGGGTTCAGCGAGAGTAGAATGAAGCATCTAATGTTCTACTACTGTATACAGGGTCAGACTGGGGCATGAAGGGCCAGCCGGGGGAATGCAGTGGTAGGGGCCCATGCTAAGAGGCTTGGCAAACTATTGCATGGTCTGGGCCCCTTGATAAATATATATAGTAAATACTGCTAGCGCATATATGATAATGTACCAGCTTTATAACAGCAATGCCCTGTAGAAAAACAAATAGGGGGTCATTCCGAGTTGATCGCTCGCTAGCAACTTTTTACAGCACTGTGATCAGGTTAAAACTAGGCAAAACTGTGCATGCACCAGGATCGGTGCTGAACGATGGATTTAACAAAGAATCCTTCCGCACAGCCGATCGCAAGGTAATTGACAGAAAGAGGGCATTTATGGGTGTCATCTGACCATTTTCTGGGAGTGTTTGGAAAAACGCAGGCGTGTCCAATGGTTTTCAGGTCGGGTGTCTGACGTCAATTCCAGGACTAAAAAGTCTGACGTGATCGCAGCGGCTGAGTAAGTTCAGAGCTACTCAGAAACTGCAACAAACTTTTTGGTGTCGTCGACTGCAAAAGCGTTCGCACACTTGCAAAGCGAAAATACACTCCCACATAGGCGGCGACTATCTGATCGCAGCGCTGCAAAAAGTTGCAAGCGAGTGATCAACTCAGAATGACCCCCATAGTCCTGTGTAGTATAATGTAATATATGTACAATGCATACCTCCCAACTGTCCTGATTTTCGCGGGACAGACCCATTTTTTGTGGGACTGTCCCGCTGGGCCGCAGTGTCCTGTGGTGGGGTGGGGGCAATTGGGAGGCTCCTGTCACTTGCTCCCCTGCTTAGCAGAGCAGAGGTCTCTCTCTCTCTCTAACACATGCACACTCTCAAATTTCCCCTATCCCTACTCTCTCCGTCTCACACCCCAACCCTAATCCTCCTCTCTCTCCTGTTTTCCCCTATCCTCACTTTCTCTGACACACACAGTCACACACACTATCTCTTCCTCCCACCCCCATCTATTTATCCTCTTTCTCTCTCTCTCTCTCTCTCTCTCTCTCTCTCTCTCTCTCTCTCTCTCTCACACACACACACACACACACACACACACACACACACACACACTCCCATTTTCCCTATTCCTTCTCCCTTCCTCTCTCCCCCCCCCCATTCCTCCTCTCTCTTTTTTTTATTTTCCCCTATCCTTCCTTCTAATTCATTCCCCCCCCCCCCATTCCGACTCTCTCTCTCTCTCTCTCTCTCTCTCTCTCTCTCTCTCTCTCATCCGACTCTCTCCCATTTCCCCTATTCCTTCTGCTAAAAAATGCCCAACCCCCTCTCTCCGTTACAGGATACCATAGCAGGATCCCACAATAGTTCCCACCACCCCCTCCCCCTGCTGTTCATGACACGCCCCCAGCCGAGTCATGGGCCACCCAGGTGAATAATCTGTGTCCTGGAGGTAGGGGGAGTGGTCTGTGACCCGGCACAGCTGCCCACTGCCCTACAATTCTAGGGGCCTTCGTGCAGGGGCAGGTGGTGGGTTGTACAATCAGAGCGGCGAAGTAGCATTCTTTAGCTGCCTACCAGCCTGCAGCCAGACAGTGAATGGCTGTCAGCATGCTGATTGGTGGATGGCTGGATGCTGACAGCAATTCACTGTATGGAAGCAAGTGGAGCGAAGGAGCGGGACCTGAAGGAGGGGCAAGTTATGATTTTTTTTTTAATTGGTTGCCATGAATGGGTGTGTAGATGCCCCAGTGCATTGCTTTGCCAAGGGCCTACTGCGCTGTTAAGTCGGCCCTGCCTGGAGAAGGGGGGTGGGTGGGTGGCCCATTGCAGCACCCCCTGTGCTGACTCCTGGGCATTCTTGTGGCTATACTTAAATTGTGCTGTTTTATACAAGGTTTTCCTCTAACCTCAGAGACCATCCTTTTGTTGGAGAAGAAGGGTCAGTTTGTTTGTAGAGGTGGATTTTCTGGCACAATTTGAAGAGTATTCATTACGTCTGAGGATATAGTTTCTGACTGTATGTTTTTCACAATAATACTGTAATCATACTGCAATGTTATTTGGTTGTTTCTCCTTACCCCTCGTACCATAATACCGTGCTTACAATTATGTGACATCCAGCAGCTTCTCATCATTTGTTCTTTCAAGTTCATAAAATAAAGCAATTAAAAAAAAATCACTATTTTTTTTTTCATCCAAAAGCTAAATACTACTGCAGGCCTGATAACGTTCCTAGAAGAAGTAATTTGGATCCTGAAGCAGACATTCCGTTCATTATCCGCAGGACATATTATGGGATAAAGTAGGAACGTCCAGGGACAGACCCCCTGGGGTGTAATCCGCTCTACAAGGGCAATTCTAATGACAGATTTGTTGCACAGTGATTGTAATATAATAAAACATCCTTTGTGCTTGACCCAGAGGAAATAAAGAGACGTCTTTAACTTTAACCCCTTCACAGAAAGAAGGGCCACAGGAATATTTTCTGTTAGATCTTCAGTTTAAAGCTACAAAGAGGCTGGATAAGAACTGACGAGACCAAGGTCACAAAAAAACAGGGTCACCCCAATATTCAGCCTGAATACAAATAAAACTATAAAACTCTTAGCAAATTCCATTATTAGGATAGAGCTGGCCAAAGTGTGTGGATCTGACATGATATATTACTGTATATAAGTTATATAATATGAGGTATGTCCTGTATTATGCTCTGTTACAGTATGGAGTTCTCAGATAGGATAGAGCTGGCCAAAGTGTGTGGATCGGAGATGATATATTACTATATATAAGTTATATAATATGAGGTATGTCCTGTATTATGCTCTGTTACAGTATGGAGTATCTGATAGGATAGAGCTGGCCACAGTGTGTGGATCTGACATGATATATTACTGTATGTCAGTTATATAATATGAGGTATGTCCTGTATTATGCTCTGTTACAGTATGGAGTATCTGATAGGATAGAGCTGGCCACAGTGTGTGGATCGGACATGATATATTACTGTATATAAGTTATATAATATGAGGTATGTCCTGTATTATGCTCTGTTACAGTATGGAGTTCTCAGATAGGATAGAGCTGGCCACAGTGTGTGGATCGGAGATGATATATTACTATATATAAGTTATATAATATGATGTAAGTTCTATATTATGCTCTGTTACAGTATGGAGTTCTCAGATAGGATACAGCTGGCCACAGTGTGTGGATCGTAGATGATATATTACTGTATATAAGTTATATAATATGAGGTATGTCCTGTATTATGCTCTGTTACAGTATGGAGTATCTGATAGGATAGAGCTGGCCACAGTGTGTGGATCTGACATGATATATTACTGTATATCAGTTATATAATATGAGGTATGTCCTGTATTATGCTCTGTTACAGTATGGAGTTCTCAGATAGGATAGAGCTGGCCACAGTGTGTGGATCATAGATAATATATTACTGTATATAAGTTATATAATATGAGGTATGTCCTGTATTATGCTCTGTTACAGTATGGAGTATCTGATAGGATAGAGCTGGCCACAGTGTGTGGATCTGACATGATATATTACTGTATATCAGTTATATAATATGAGGTATGTCCTGTATTATGCTCTGTTACAGTATGGAGTTCTCAGATAGGATAGAGCTGGCCACAGTGTGTGGATCATAGATAATATATTACTGTATATAAGTTATATAATATGAGGTATGTCCTGTATTATGCTCTGTTACAGTATGGAGTATCTGATAGGATAGAGCTGGCCACAGTGTGTGGATCTGACATGATATATTACTGTATATCAGTTATATGAGGTATATCCTGTATTATGCTCTGTTACAGTATGGAGTTCTCAGATAGGATAGAGCTGGCCACAGTGTGTGGATCGGAGATGATATATTACTATATATAAGTTATATAATATGAGGTATGTCCTGTATTATGCTCTGTTACAGTATGGAGTTCTCAGATAGGATAGAGCTGGCCACAGTGTGTGGACCGTAGATGATATATTACTGTATATAAGTTATATAATATGAGGTATGTCCTGTATTATGCTCTGTTACAGTATGGAGTATCTGATAGGATAGAGCTGGCCACAGTGTGTGGATCTGACATGATATATTACTGTATATCAGTTATATAATATGAGGTATGTCCTGTATTATGCTCTGTTACAGTATGGAGTTCTCAGATAGGATAGAGCTGGCCACAGTGTGTGGATCGGAGATGATATATTACTATATATAAGTTATATAATATGAGGTATGTCCTGTATTATGCTCTGTTACAGTATGGAGTTCTCAGATAGGATAGAGCTGGCCACAGTGTGTGGATCATAGATAATATATTACTGTATATAAGTTATATAATATGAGGTATGTCCTGTATTATGCTCTGTTACAGTATGGAGTTCTCAGATAGGATAGAGCTGGCCACAGTGTGTGGATCGGAGATGATATATTACTATATATAAGTTATATAATATGAGGTATGTCCTGTATTATGCTCTGTTACAGTATGGAGTTCTCAGATAGGATAGAGCTGGCCACAGTGTGTGGATCGTAGATGATATATTACTGTATATAAGTTATATAATATGAGGTATGTCCTGTATTATGCTCTGTTACAGTATGGAGTATCTGATAGGATAAAGCTGGCCACAGTGTGTGGATCTGACATGATATATTACTGTATATAAGTTATATAATATGAGGTATGTCCTGTATTATGCTCTGTTACAGTATGGAGTATCTGATAGGATAGAGCTGGCCACAGTGTGTGGATCGGAGATGATATATTACTGTATATAAGTTATATAATATGAGGTATGTCCTGTATTATGCTCTGTTACAGTATGGAGTTCTCAGATAGGATAGAGCTGGCCACTGTGTGTGGATCGTAGATGATATATTACTGTATATAAGTTATATAATATGAGGTATGTCCTGTATTATGCTCTGTTACAGTATGGAGTATCTGATAGGATAGAGCTGGCCACAGTATGTGGATCTGACATGATATATTACTGTATATAAGTTATATAATATGAGGTATGTCCTGTATTATGCTCTGTTACAGTATGGAGTATCTGATAGGATAGAGATGGCCACAGTGTGTGGATCGGAGATGATATATTACTGTATATAAGTTATATAATATGAGGTATGTCCTGTATTATGCTCTGTTACAGTATGGAGTTCTCAGATAGGATAGAGCTGGCCACAGTGTGTGGATCGTAGATGATATATTACTGTATATAAGTTATATAATATGAGGTATGTCCTGTATTATGCTCTGTTACAGTATGGAGTATCTGATGGTATAGAGCTGGCCAAAGTGTGTGGATCTGACATGATATATTACTGTATATAAGTTATATAATATGAAGTATGTCCTGTATTATGCTCTGTTACAGTATGGAGTTCTCAGATAGGATAAAGCTGGCCACAGTGTGTGGATCGTAGATGATATATTACTGTATATAAGTTATATAATATGAGGTATGTCCTGTATTATGCTCTGTTACAGTATGGAGTATCTGATAGGATAGATCTGGCCACAGTGTGTGGATCGTAGATGATATATTACTGTATATAAGTTATATAATATGAGGTATGATGTCCTGTATTATGCTCTGTTACAGTATGGAGTATCTGATAGGATAGAGCTGGCCACAGTGTGTGGATCTGACATGATATATTACTGTATATCAGTTATATGAGGTATATCCTGTATTGTGCTCTGTTACAGTATGGAGTTCTCAGATAGGATAGAGCTGGCCACAGTGTGTGGATCATAGATAATATATTACTGTATATAAGTTATATAATATGAGGTATGTCCTGTATTATGCTCTGTTACAGTATGGAGTATCTGATAGGATAGAGCTGGCCACAGTGTGTGGATCTGACATGATATATTACTGTATATCAGTTATATAATATGAGGTATGTCCTGTATTATGCTCTGTTACAGTATGGAGTTCTCAGATAGGATAGAGCTGGCCACAGTGTGTGGATCATAGATAATATATTACTGTATATAAGTTATATAATATGAGGTATGTCCTGTATTATGCTCTGTTACAGTATGGAGTATCTGATAGGATAGAGCTGGCCACAGTGTGTGGATCTGACATGATATATTACTGTATATCAGTTATATGAGGTATATCCTGTATTATGCTCTGTTACAGTATGGAGTTCTCAGATAGGATAGAGCTGGCCACAGTGTGTGGATCGGAGATGATATATTACTATATATAAGTTATATAATATGAGGTATGTCCTGTATTATGCTCTGTTACAGTATGGAGTTCTCAGATAGGATAGAGCTGGCCACAGTGTGTGGACCGTAGATGATATATTACTGTATATAAGTTATATAATATGAGGTATGTCCTGTATTATGCTCTGTTACAGTATGGAGTATCTGATAGGATAGAGCTGGCCACAGTGTGTGGATCTGACATGATATATTACTGTATATCAGTTATATAATATGAGGTATGTCCTGTATTATGCTCTGTTACAGTATGGAGTTCTCAGATAGGATAGAGCTGGCCACAGTGTGTGGATCGGAGATGATATATTACTATATATAAGTTATATAATATGAGGTATGTCCTGTATTATGCTCTGTTACAGTATGGAGTTCTCAGATAGGATAGAGCTGGCCACAGTGTGTGGATCATAGATAATATATTACTGTATATAAGTTATATAATATGAGGTATGTCCTGTATTATGCTCTGTTACAGTATGGAGTTCTCAGATAGGATAGAGCTGGCCACAGTGTGTGGATCGGAGATGATATATTACTATATATAAGTTATATAATATGAGGTATGTCCTGTATTATGCTCTGTTACAGTATGGAGTTCTCAGATAGGATAGAGCTGGCCACAGTGTGTGGATCGTAGATGATATATTACTGTATATAAGTTATATAATATGAGGTATGTCCTGTATTATGCTCTGTTACAGTATGGAGTTCTCAGATAGGATAGAGCTGGCCACTGTGTGTGGATCGTAGATGATATATTACTGTATATAAGTTATATAATATGAGGTATGTCCTGTATTATGCTCTGTTACAGTATGGAGTATCTGATAGGATAGAGCTGGCCACAGTGTGTGGATCGGAGATGATATATTACTGTATATAAGTTATATAATATGAGGTATGTCCTGTATTATGCTCTGTTACAGTATGGAGTTCTCAGATAGGATAGAGCTGGCCACTGTGTGTGGATCGTAGATGATATATTACTGTATATAAGTTATATAATATGAGGTATGTCCTGTATTATGCTCTGTTACAGTATGGAGTATCTGATAGGATAGAGCTGGCCACAGTGTGTGGATCGGAGATGATATATTACTGTATATAAGTTATATAATATGAGGTATGTCCTGTATTATGCTCTGTTACAGTATGGAGTTCTCAGATAGGATAGAGCTGGCCACAGTGTGTGGATCGTAGATGATATATTACTGTATATAAGTTATATAATATGAGGTATGTCCTGTATTATGCTCTGTTACAGTATGGAGTATCTGATGGTATAGAGCTGGCCAAAGTGTGTGGATCTGACATGATATATTACTGTATATAAGTTATATAATATGAAGTATGTCCTGTATTATGCTCTGTTACAGTATGGAGTTCTCAGATAGGATAAAGCTGGCCACAGTGTGTGGATCGTAGATGATATATTACTGTATATAAGTTATATAATATGAGGTATGTCCTGTATTATGCTCTGTTACAGTATGGAGTATCTGATAGGATAGAGCTGGCCACAGTGTGTGGATCTGACATGATATATTACTGTATATAAGTTATATAATATGAGGTATGTCCTGTATTATGCTCTGTTACAGTATGGAGTTCTCAGATAGGATAGAGCTGGCCACAGTGTGTGGATCGGAGATGATATATTACTGTATATAAGTTATATAATATGAGGTATGTCCTATATTATGCTCTGTTACAGTATGGAGTATCTGATAGGATAAAGCTGGCCACAGTGTGTGGATCGGAGATGATATATTACTATATATAAGTTATATAATATGAAGTATGTCCTGTATTATGCTCTGTTACAGTATGGAGTTCTCAGATAGGATAGAGCTGGCCACAGTGTGTGGATCGGAGATGATATATTACTGTATATAAGTTATATAATATGAGGTATGTCCTATATTATGCTCTGTTACAGTATGGAGTATCTGATAGGATAAAGCTGGCCACAGTGTGTGGATCGGAGATGATATCTCAGGCTGCGCTGTCAGTGGGCATTTTTTTTATCCAAGCGGCTGCGTGTGATGTCATGCAGCCACCCCGAAAATGGTCTTGGTCCGCCCCCGTTGCCCCATCCTGCCCCGCCAACACCATGCCGCCGCCCCAAAAATGTCTGCCGCTGTCAATCCCATTGCAGGCACATCAATCAGGGAAGCAACCGCAATGCGTGTGTCCGCTGCACATGCGCAGTTTGCCACCACCGGCAAACTGCGCTGCGCGTGGCAACAGCGGCGAAGTCTGAATGACCCTCTATGCACACAGTGCGATGCAGACTAACGGCTGATATTGACTATATTGTAGCCGGAAGCATGAACCTCCGATATAGTCATTATTGGCCTGCCTGCACTATTTTCCTTGCAATGCCGCTCCCGCGGGACCGCGCATTGGCATCGCAGGGTGTTTCCACATGGTGCGATATATCGCACCGAGTGTAGGCCCCTTCAGGGATATAATATGACTTATGTCATATAATATGATGTAAGTCCTATATTATGCTCTGTTACAGTATGGAGTTCTCTGATAGGATAGAGCTGGCCACAGTGTGTGGATCTGACATGATATATTACTATATATAAGTTCTATAATATGAGGTATGTCCTGTATTATGCTCTATTACAGTATGGAGTTCTCTGATAGGATAGAGCTGGCCACTGTGTGTGGATCAGGGATTAGGTATATTATATAAATTACAGTATATAATATGAGGTATGTCCTCTATTATACTCTGTTACAGGAAGGAATTCTCAGAAGTGATAGAGTTGGCTACAGTGCACGGATCTGAAATTAGAGATCAGATATATATGATTTATATGATATATGTTGCGTATTATGCTGTGTTACAGGAAGGAGTTCTCAGAACTGCTGGAGAAATGCAGCCTGCACAGTGACTCTGAGTCTTCCCGGAGTTCTCCCATCATGCACAGCAGTGAGTATGATACACCAGACGTTCTAGCACTGTATATGGGATAGTGCATTTGCTGCAATGCGATATATAGATAGATATTACAAGTAACCAGTTCTGCAACCATATAACTGCACAAGAACAAATAATGTGGCTACGGAACTCAGAGTCTTGTGCTTTACTCCGTGTAATGCATCGGCTCTGCTGTCCTGACAATATTTTATTCATTTATCTATTGGACCAACTAAAAGTAATAATGCATAGTTTTAATTATACAAAATCTGTAAGACGTTTCAAGTCACACAAATATAAAGCGGTAGTGACAATGATAGTTACAGTACAGAGAGTTGGTGGAATTCTTTTATTTTTTTTATTTTATAGATTAACAAATGTACACATTACTTTGCAGATGAAATGAAGTAGACAGATTTAGAAGCATTCTGATGTGATGTGAAATTTGGCTTCTGACCCTGGGGGTCATTCCGAGTCGATCGCTCGCTAGCTAGTTTTAGCAGCCGTGCAAATGCTATGCCGCCGCCCACTGGGGAGTGTATTTTAGCTTAGCAGAAGTACGAACGCATGTGCAGCCGAGCTCTGCAAAAACAGTTTGTGCAGTTTCTGAGTAGCTCTGAACCTACTCAGCGCTTGCGATCACTTCAGCCTATTCGTGTCCGGATTTGACGTCATACACCAGCCCAGCCACGCCTGCGTTTTTTCAGACACGCCTGCGTTTTTGCAAATACACCCAGAAACGCCCCCTTCCTGTCAATCTTCTTGCAGCCGTCAGTGCGAAGGAAAACTTCGCTAGAACCTGAGCACAACCACAAAGAGCTTTGTACCCGTACGTCGCGCGTGCGCATTGCGGGCCATACGCATGCGCATAAATGCCGTTTATTCACCTGATTGCTGCGCTGCGAAAATCGGCAGCGAGCGATCAACTCGGAATGATCTCCCCTGTAATTTGGATAGAGCATAACAATATCTTAGGATCCTTCCTGTTTTTTTATTAAAACTCAGTCAACCAGGTTTGGTAACATTCATGTGAATTATATAGAGATATCAGGTCTACTTTAAATATTTTTGTTGTTTTATTTGTGATTTAGGCCGATACCTGGAAAGTACCTCTTCTGAGTCCTCATCGCGCTCCCAGAGTCCTTTACTACTAAGTCCTGCCAGCTCCCATAGCCAGTTTGGGGGGAGTGCTGGTGTTTCCCCATATTATACTACAAGGTACGGTATATACTAAACAATTATATGATACAATGGTTTGCACTAAACACATACTTGCCTACCTGACACTCTCCATGAGGGAGAAAATGCTCTGTTCCTGGACTTTCCTGGTAATGTATGATTGCCATCACCTGTGGTGAGCTAGTTAATTGATAAGAAAGGTGTTTCACCACAGGTGATGGCAATCATACATTACCAGGAAAGTCCAGGAACAGAGCATTTTCTCCCTCATGGAGAGGGTCAGGTAGGCAAGTATGTGTTTAGTGCATACCATTGTATCACATGCTTGTCAACTAGGTGCTAGTTTCTGATAAAATTGGTGCAGATTATTAGTGATCTAGGTTCTGATTGGTTGCTGGTTACTAGTCACTGGTTAAATGTGGTGCTGCGTTATACGCTGATAAAGTGTAGTACATTATGATGGTGGTATAAGACGTGTGGCATAATTAAACTGGGCAATGTGACTTCTCCCTAAACTCTTAAAAAGTAAGGAGAACCAGATTATTATATTACTAGTATAAATAATAATAATTCATTTAATAACATAGGTGCACTAATGAGTGTAGGTGCAAATGTACGGTAATCTCCGTATCCAATCAGAGCTGTGATCATAGATTTTGTATTGCATCTCTTTGATCACAGATGTCTGATAGGCTGCTATGAGTTACTGCATGTTTGTACTATTCTAGTTAGTGACCACTGACGTGTGCATAGTACCCCGATAGACAGCAATAGCTGCAGTGACATTTACCCGCTGTGAAAAGGAGTTGCACTAAAACATGCAGGTCCATGCATCACTCTTTTACTCACTTGACAAAGGAGGATCAAATGTTTCAAGAGAATCACAATATATGTGTCTGAAAAAAAAGAGTCATACGATATACATGACCAGGGTTGGACAGGACCAGGTGGGCCCCACTGCACCCCCCCCCCCCTCCCCCCCGCCGGCATGTGGGGGGTAGGCCACCTCCTCCTTTAGGGATCAGGTTCCAGATGTACAGTTACATTATACTGCATAGGACTGTGGTGTATTGTCTACAGTGCATTGCTGTTATTAATCTGATACATTGGCATGCTTGCACTATCAGTATTTACTATATATGTTTATCAAGGGGGCCCAGATCATGCGCTCTCTATTGGTTAAACCTCTGTGGCTGCTGGCTACACCCCCTTTAAAGACTGGCCACACCCCTAAACATGGGCCCCTACCACTGAATTCCCCCGGTGGGCCCTTCATGCTCCAGTGCGACGCTGAACATGACAGATGGTAATGTGGAGCACTCAGCATGTATTAGGAAATGAGACCCGTCTAACAACTGACAGGGTAATACATGGTTATACACAAAATCTAGGCATGTGCACCTGAAATTTTTCGGGTTTTGTGTTTTGGTTTTGGGTACGGTTCCGTGGCCGTGTTTTGGGTTCGAACGCGTTTTGGCAAAACCTCACCGAATTTTTTTTGTCGGATTCGGGTGTGTTTTGGATTCGGGTGTTTTTTACAAAAAACCCTAAAAAACAGCTTAAATCATAGAATTTGGGGGTCATTTTGATCCCATAGTATTATTAACCTCAATAACCATAATTTCCACTCATTTTCAGTCTATTCTGAACACCTCACACCTCACAATATTATTTTTAGTCCTAAAATTTGCACCGAGGTCGCTGGATGGCTAAGCTAAGCGACACAAGTGGCCGACACAAACACCTGGCCCATCTAGGAGTGGCACTGCAGTGTCAGGCAGGATGGCCCTTCCAAAAAATACTCCCCAAACAGCACATGACGCAAAGAAAAAAAGAGGCGCAATGAGGTAGCTGTGTGAGTAAGCTAAGCGACCCTAGTGGCCGACACAAACACCTGGCCCATCTAGGAGTGGCACTGCAGTGTCAGGCAGGATGGCCCTTCCAAAAGATACTCCCCAAACAGCACATGACGCAAAGAAGAAAAAAAAGAGGCGCAATGAGGTAGCTGTGTGAGTAAGATAAGCGACCCAAGTGGCCGACACAAACACCTGGCCCATCTAGGAGTGGCACTGCAGTGTCAGGCAGGATGGCCCTTCCAAAAACTACTCCCCCAAATAGCACATGACGCAAAGAATAAAAAAAAGAGGCGCAATGAGGTAGCTGTGTGAGTAAGATAAGCGACCCAAGTGGCCGACACAAACACCTGGCCCATCTAGGAGTGGCACTGCAGTGTCAGGCAGGATGGCCCTTCTAAAAAATACTCCCCAAACAGCACATGACGCAAAGAAAAATGAAAGAAAAAAGAGGTGCAAGATGGAATTGTCCTTGGGCCCTCCCACCCACCCTTATGTTGTATAAACAGGACATGCACACTTTAACCAACCCATCATTTCAGCGACAGGGTCTGCCACACGACTGTGACTGAAATGACTGGTTGGTTTGGGCCCCCACCAAAAAAGAAGCAATCAATCTCTCCTTGCACAAACTGGCTCTACAGAGGCAAGATGTCCACCTCATCATCATCGTCCGATTCATCACCCCTTTCACTGTGTACATCCCCCTCCTCACAGATTATTAATTCGTCCCCACTGGAATCCACCATCTCAGATCCCCGTGTACTTTCTGGAGGCAATTGCTGCTGGTGAATGTCTCCATGGAGTAATTGATTATAATTCATTTTCTGGAAGTAACCTCGTACGCCGATTGCTGACAAGGTGAGCGGCGGCACTAAACACTCTTTCGGAGTACACACTGGAGGGAGGGCAACTTAGGTAGAATAAAGCCAGTTTGTGCAAGGGCCTCCAAATTGCCTCTTTTCCCTGCCAGTATACGTACGGACTGTCTGACGTGCCTACTTGGATGCGGTCACTCATATAATCCTCCACCATTCTTTCAATGGTGAGAGAATCATATGCAGTGACAGTAGACGACATGTCAGTAATCGTTGGCAGGTCCTTCAGTCCGGACCAGATGTCAGCATCAGCAGTCGCTCCAGACTGCCCTGCATCACCGCCAGCGGGTGGGCTCGGAATTCGTAGCCTTTTCCTCGCACCCCCAGTTGCGGGAGAATGTGAAGGAGGAGATGTTGACAGGTCGCGTTCCGCTTGACTTGACAATTTTCTCACCAGCAGTTCTTTGAACCCCTGCAGACTTGTGTCTGCCGGAAAGAGAGATCCAACGTAGGTTTTAAATCTAGGATCGAGCACGGTGGCCAAAATGTAGTGCTCTGATTTCAACAGATTGACCACACGTGAATCCTGGTTAAGCGAATGAAGGGCTCCATCCACAAGTCCCACATGCCTAGCGGAATCGCTCTGTTTTAGCTCCTCCTTCAATGCCTCCAGCTTCTTCTGCAAAAGCCTGATGAGGGGAATAACCTGACTCAGGCTGGCAGTGTCTGAACTGACTTCACGTGTGGCAAGTTCAAAGGGCAGCAGAACCTTGCACAACGTTGAAATCATTCTCCACTGCGCTTGAGACAGGTGCATTCCACCTCCTTTGCCTATATCGTGGCCAGATGTATAGGCTTGAGTGGCCTTTTGCTGCTCCTCCATCCTCTGAAGCATATAGAGGGTTGAATTCCACCTCGTTACCACCTCTTGCTTCAGATGATGGCAGGGCAGGTTCAGGTTTTTTTGGTGGTGCTCCAGTCTTCTGTACGCGGTGCCTGCACGCCGAAAGTGGCCCGCAATTCTTCTGGCCACCGACAGCATCTCTTGCACGCCCCTGTCGTTTTTTAAATAATTCTGCACCACCAAATTCAAGGTATGTGCAAAACATGGGACGTGCTGGAATTTGCCCAGATGTAATGCGCGCACAATATTGCTGGCGTTGTCCGATGTCACAAATCCCCAGGAGAGTCCAATTGGGGTAAGCCATTCTGCGATGATCTTCCTCAGTTGCCGTAAGAGGTTTTCAGCTGTGTGCGTATTCTGGAAAGCGGTGATACAAAGCGTAGCCTGCCTAGGAACGAGTTGGCGTTTGCGAGATCCTGCTACTGGTGCCGCCGCTGCTGTTCTTGCAGCGGGAGGCAATACATCTACCCAGTGGGCTGTCACAGTCATGTAGTCCTGAGTCTGCCCTGCTCCACTTGTCCACATGTCCGTGGTTAAGTGGACATTGGGTACAACTGCATTTTTTAGGACACTGGTGAGTCTTTTTCTGACGTCCGTGTACATTCTCGGTATCGCCTGCCTAGAGAAGTGGAACCTAGATGGTATTTGGTAACGGGGGCACACTGCCTCAATAAATTGTCTAGTTCCCTGTGAACTAACGGCGGATACCGGATGCACGTCTAACACCAACATAGTTGTCAAGGCCTCAGTTATCCGCTTTGCAGCAGGATGACTGCTGTGATATTTCATCTTCCTCGCAAAGGACTGTTGGACAGTCAGTTGCTTACTGGAAGTAGTAAAAGTGGTCTTCCGACTTCCTCTCTGGGATGACGATCGACTCCCAGCAGCAACAACAGCAGCGCCAGCAGCAGTAGGCATTACACTCAAGGATGCATCGGAGGAATCCCAGGCAGGAGAGGACTCGTCAGACTTGCCAGTGACATGGCCTGCAGGACTATTGGCTTTCCTGGATAATGAGGAAATTGACACTGAGGGAGTTGGTGGTGTGGTTTGCGTGAGCTTGGTTACAAGAGGAAGGGATTTACTGGTCAGTGGACTGCTTCCGCTGTCGCCCAAAGTTTTTGAACTTGTCGCTGACTTATTATGAATGCGCTGCAGGTGACGTATAAGGGAGGATGTTCCGAGGTGGTTAACGTCCGTACCCCTACTTATTACAGCTTGACAAAGGCAACACACGGCTTGACACCTGTTGTCCGCATTTCTGTTGAAATACTTCCACACTGAAGAGCTGATTTTTTTGGTATTTTCACCAGGCATGTCAATGGCCATATTCCTCCCACGGACAACAGGTGTCTCCCCGGGTGCCTGACTTAAACAAACCACCTCACCATCAGAATCCTCCTTGTCAATTTCCTCCCCAGCCCAAGCAACACCCATATCCTCATCCTGGTGTACTTCAACACTGACATCTTCAATTTCACTATCAGGAACTGGACTGCGGGTGCTCCTTTCAACACTTGCAGGGGGGCGTGCAAATGGTGGAAGGCGCAAGCTCTTCCCGTCCAGTGTTGGGAAGGTCAGGCATCGCAACCGACACAATTGGACTCTCCTTTGGGATTTGGGATTTCGAAGAACGCACAGTTCTTTGCTGTGCTTTTGCCGCAAGTCTTTTCTTTTTTCTAGCGAGAGGATGAGTGCTTCCATCCTCATGTGAAGCTGAACCACTAGTCATGAACATAGGCCAGGGCCTCAGCCGTTCCTTGCCACTCCGTGTCGTAAATGGCATATTGGCAAGTTTAGTTTACGCTTCTCCTCAGACGCTTTTAATTTTGATTTTTGGGTCATTTTTTTACTGATCTTTTGTGTTTTGGATTTTACATGCTCTGTACTATGACATTGGGCATCGGCCTTGGCAGACGACGTTGATGGCATTTCATCGTCTCGGCCATGACTAGTGGCAGCAGCTTCAGCACGAGGTGGAAGTGGATCTTGATCTTTCCCTATTTTTTTAACCTCCACATTTTTGTTCTCCATATTTTGCGCACAACTAAAAGCCACCACAGGTATACAATGTAGATGGATGGATAGTATAGTATTACTTATACTTATGGACGACGACTGACAATACAGAGGTAGGTACAGCCGTGGCCTACCGTACTGCTGCTTAGTGCTTATATATATGATATACTGTATAACGGACCTGGTGGACACTGTCAGCAGACTGCTAAACAAACTAGTATGAAGAAAGAAAAAAAACACCACAGGTATACAATGTAGATGGATGGATAGTATAGTATTACTTATACTTATGGACGACGACTGACGACACAGAGGTAGGTACAGCCGTGGCCTACCGTACTGCTGCTTAGTGCTTATATATATGATATTATACTGTATAACGGACCTGGTGGACAGTGTCAGCTGACTGCTAAACTAGTATGAAGAAAGAAAAAAAAAACACCACAGGTATACAATGTAGATGATGGATAGTATAGTATTACTTATACTTATGGACCACGACTGACGACACAGAGGTAGGTACAGCCGTGGCCTACCGTACTGCTGCTTAGTGCTTATATATATGATATACTGTATAACGGACCTGGTGGACACTGTCAGCAGACTGCTAAACAAACTAGTATGAAGAAAGAAAAAAAAAAAAAACCACCACAGGTATACAATGTAGATGGATGGATAGTATAGTATTACTTATACTTATGGACGACGACTGACGACACAGAGGTAGGTACAGCCGTGGCCTACCGTACTGCTGCTTAGTGCTTATATATATGATATACTGTATAACGGACCTGGTGGACACTGTCAGCAGACTGCTAAACAAACTAGTATGAAGAAAGAAAAAAAAAACACCACAGGTATACAATGTAGATGGATGGATAGTATAGTATTACTTATACTTATGGACGACGACTGACGACACAGAGGTAGGTACAGCCGTGGCCTACCGTACTGCTGCTTAGTGCTTATATATATGATATACTGTATAACGGACCTGGTGGACACTGTCAGCAGACTGCTAAACAAACTAGTATGAAGAAAGAAAAAAAAAAACACCACAGGTATACAATGTAGATGGATGGATAGTATAGTATTACTTATACTTATGGACGAAGACTGACGACACAGAGGTAGGTACAGCCGTGGCCTACCGTACTGCTGCTTAGTGCTTATATATATGATATACTGTATAACGGACCTGGTGGACACTGTCAGCAGACTGCTAAACAAACTAGTATGAAGAAAAAAAAAAAAAACACCACAGGTATACAATGTAGATGGATGGATAGTATAGTATTACTTATACTTATGGACGACAAGTGATGACACAGAGGTAGGTACAGCCGTGGCCTACCGTACTGCTGCTTAGTGCTTATATATATGATATTATACTGTATAACGGACCTGGTGGACAGTGTCAGCAGACTGCTAAACTAGTATGAAGAAAGAAAGAAAAAACACCACAGGTATACAATGTAGATGGATGGATAGTATAGTATTACTTATACTTATGGACGACGAGTGACGACACAGAGGTAGGTACAGCCGTGGCCTACCGTACTGCTGCTTAGTGCTTATATATATGATATTATACTGTATAACGGACCTGTTGGACAGTGTCAGCAGACTGCTAAACTAGTATGAAGAAAGAAAAAAAAAAACACCACAGGTATACAATGTAGATGGATGGATAGTATAGTATTACTTATACTTATGGACGACGACTGACGACACAGAGGTAGGTACAGCCGTGGCCTACCGTACTGCTGCTTAGTGCTTATATATATGATATACTGTATAACGGACCTGGTGGACACTGTCAGCAGACTGCTAAACTAGTATGAAGAAAGAAAAAAAAAACACCACAGGTATACAATGTAGATGGATGGATAGTATAGTATTACTTATACTTATGGACGACGAGTGACGACACAGAGGTAGGTACAGCCGTGGCCTACCGTACTGCTGCTTAGTGCTTATATATATGATATACTGTATAACGGACCTGGTGGACACTGTCAGCAGACTGCTAAACAAACTAGTATGACTATGAAGAAAGAAAAAAAAAACACCACAGGTATACAATGTAGATGGATGGATAGTATAGTATTACTTATACTTATGGACGACGAGTGCACTGACGACACAGAGGTAGGTACAGCCGTGGCCTACCGTACTGCTGCTTAGTGCTTAATTATATATATAATATACTGTATAACGGACCTGGTGGACACTGTCAGCAGACTGCTAAACAAACTAGCATGAAGAAAGAAGAAAAAAAAACACCACAGTGTTTTTCAGGCAGACAAACATATACTGGACTGGTGGTCACTGTCAGCAAAACTGTGCACTGTACTCCTGCTATAACTGCTCCCCAGTCCCCACAATTAGGCAGTGTGAGCAGTGCACTCAGCACAGATATATCATGCAGCAGTGCAGCACACTGAGTGAGCACAGATATGGTGGAGCGTTTTTTTTCAGGCAGAGAAACAATGGATTAAACTCAAAACCCTGCACTGTACTCCCTAACAGCTGCTCCCCGTCCCCAATCCTCCCCACAATTAAAACTAAGTCACTCAGTTTTTTTTTTTCTAATACAACGGAGAGGACGCCAGCCACGTCCTCTCCCTATCAATCTCAATGCACGTGTGAAAAATGGCGGCGACGCGCGGCTCCTTATATAGAATCCGAGTCTCGCGAGAATCCGACAGCGGGATGATGACGTTCGGGCGCGCTCGGGTTAACCAAGCAAGGCGGGAGGATCCGAGTCGCTCGGACCCGTGTAAAAAAAAGGTGAAGTTCGGGCGGGTTCGGATTCCGAGGAACCGAACCCGCTCATCACTAACAAAATCCAGAATGTAATGTAAAATACATCAAAGCATTCTCTACAATCATGATATCTTGGATACAGACATATGTTCTAGACCCTTTTCCACAGTGATGTCTTTTAGGATGTACTGTATATTATGTGGCTTTTATTACATCTCTTTTATTGAACTTTCCATTCAGTGACTCAACTATCCAGAATATTTCCATACTTAAGTCTACTGGCCTGGGACTGGCGATCACTGGTGGTTCCAATCGTCAGGAAGGGCCGATGGTCTATGTACAAGAGGTGTTACTGGACGGAGATAGCTACAGGGTAAGTGTGCCAGTGACATATGCAACAGGCCCATATTTGACCGTTGACTCCATCAACTAAGGACCTGTGGGATCTTTTCCAGGATGGGCGATTACGAGTGGGAGATCAGCTGGTCTCTGTCAACAAAGACTCGCTGATTGGAGTCACCAATGAGGAAGCCAAACGGATTCTGACCAGATCCAGGTTTAGGTGAGTATGTGGACTTTATCTCCATTTAGCTAACACAAATATAACAGACTTTTCCCTCTGCATACCTGGGGATGCATTATTTATCAGCTATAGAATAATAGATCCACCTAAACTTGAACAAGTAATTTTGGCCAGAGTTCAGAATATTAACCAGACAATAGCAAACCTTCTGAAGTGGACAAGTGGAGCTGTTGCCCTAATCATATTCTAGATATCTATCCAGTGCATTTCATAATCTGATTGGTTGCTATGGCCAACAAAGGCACTTGTCCTGTTTAGAAGGTTTGACAAATTTCCGCCAAAGTGTTTATTACTTAGCAGCAGAGATGTCCCTCAGTTCTGGCAGGTTCCCCGGTGCCTGACCCTGTGTAGATGCACTAAGCCTTGAAGGGTGAAATAGTGGAGAGAGTTACAGGTGTCTATTAATGAATCAGTGTGGAGAAGTGAGCCAGTGGAGAATTTGCACATGGCAACCAATCAGTGTATAGGTAACATTTATAAAGTGCACTCTATAAAAGTATTCGTAGCAGCTGATTGGTTGCCATGGTCAACTTCTCCACTGGTTCACTTCTCCACACTTTTCACTGCTTCATGAATAGACCCCAAAGTACCAACCAATCAGCTCTTTACTGCCATGTTTGTTTGAAAAATGTCAGAAGCTTATTGGTTGGTAGTTTATCTCTGTCCACTTTATTGCTCTTCAAGGCTTAGTACATCTGCCCACCTACCTGAGTGGTGGCTCTGCAGGAACTCCGCACAGCCTGCATACTCTATTTCATCAGGAAGGTTCTAATCCACTTGTTACTCTCAGAAATGAAAACTATAGTATGTCAAATTTATGAAGGGGCTAAATGTAACCTTGGAGCCTTGGCATTATATCGGGCTAATATTAAATTCTTTAAACTTTTCATCTTTCTTCTAAGACAGGACAGCTGCACAGATGTGTCCTTTATCCCAAACACAGGGCGTATTCCAGGTGTCTCCAGCGCCAATAGCTCTAGTTCCTTGCAGCACAGGATGCTGGGAAACGGTCTGGGCTCCTGCAGACTTAAAGTCCAAGTCCGATCTCCAGAGGTAAGATAATAAACACTCTAAAGGGGAGACGTATCAAAGCTTCAAGAGAGAATAAGTGGATTAGTTGCCCATAACAACGAATCAACAAATCAACTTCTAGCTATCATTTATCTAGCACAGACTATAAAATTACACTTACAAGCTGATTAGTTGAAAGGGGCAACTCTTCCACTTTCTCTCTCTCGAAGGTTTGATCATACTTACCTACTCTCCTAGTGAAGCGGGCAGGATAGGGAGATAATGCTGAAAATTCCTGATTAGTATGGTCCGTATGGAGGGTATATGGCTAAAAGGCTGTGAATTGGTGTAATTTTTGGCCTAACAACATGGAAGCCTAACACGTGCCGATGCTTTTGCAAATAGGCAATGTTTTATACTGCGCATGCGTAAATATCCTTGGGCACCATTATTGCACATGCATGAACTGTGTTTTGCGATTGTGCATGCAGTTGCTTAATAATTCACACAGACATGAGAAGACCACTGCCAAGCACTTGTGAATGGAGACTAGAGGTAACAAAACTTCAACGCAAAAAGATGCTGTGGTGTGGGAGTGTCATGGGCAGGCTTGTGCATGCGGCTGAGTTCTCTCTTGCAGACACGGTGGCCATATTATGTGGAACTTAAACAGTTGAATCTGCGCGAATCAGGACTTACTCGAGCAGCTGAAGTTGGGGCCCGATTAAAACCTGATCGCTGGTGTGCGTTTTCGCACCGCACCGCATTGCGCAAGCGCGTCACCAAACAGCATCAGGATGGTGCGGAAATTTAGATCGCACGGTTTTTCGCAAGGTGATTGACAGGAAGAGGACGTTCGTGGGTGGTTAACTGCCCGTTTTCTGGGAGTGCCAGGAAAAACGCAGGCGTTCCCAAGCGTTTTCAGGGCGGGTGTGTGACGTCAGCTCCGGCCCTGGTCATCCTGGTTTCTTCACACTGGAGGAGTAAGTATTGGGCTACGCACAGACTGCACAGAATGGGAAAAACATACGATGGTGAGTGTGATGCGAATGGTTTTGCTGCTGTCCGCTGACTGAGAGGAATTTTCGCACAGCGTACACATGCAATCGCACACTTGCACGGGGCAAATTTTCACTCCCCCTGGGCAGCGACTATCTGATCGCAGGACAGTGTAATTTGCAGCCCAGCGATCAGGTCTGAAATAGGGCCTTGGTCTGATGTTCGGGTGGTGCAGTGGTACACGGACCAGCAGGCAGATCTGCACAGCGCGTAGATAAGTAAACTGAGCGTTTCATGATGTACACAGTCCATCTCAAGCTCGTACATGCGGGGAATGCTTACACTAGCAGTAGAGGCGGCATTAACGCACAGATCTGAATCAGGCTCAATCTTCCCTCAGCCCTCCTCTGTATTCTCACTTCTACTGTATATATATATATATATGGCTCCCACAACCATGAGAGTGCCTTGTGACAATAGTACGAGTGTGTAAGATGTAATGTGCATGTAATGTGCGTGTGTCTGCATGTAACATCCTGACTGCATTGTTTTACAGTGCCGACATGAAAATAATGTGCCTTCTCCATCTCTCGACATCTGCCCCCCTGAACTTACCATCTCAGGTAGGAAGCTGTAACTCTGTCTTCTGTAACTCTTATGATGTCAGGGCATATTTAAAGGGAAAGTCCACTTTAGTACAACACCCTTCTGCCTAGTAACTTATCTACCCCCCACGTTATAAGTCTCTACCCGTGGGCATCCTGATACCCGAACTCTTTGTGTTTTGATCTTGTAGTGCTGTGAGAGGAAGTGTGTCCTGTATTTCCCTATAGAGCTTAATAGAGGTTCTCTGTTGAGCCCTATCAGAGCGTCATGGACAAGTTCCATCTCCCTGAGCTGTGAGCTCGCAGGGTGACCTCAACTAGCAGTGGAGGAAAGACAGTGACTTGGAAGTTCTAGGCTCTAGCTCATAGGGGGAACTGTATCCAATACTCTAAAGAGTGGAGAAGTGGAGACGGTGTCTGTGGTAACCAATCAGCTCTCCTATGGGCAACTTTTCCACTTGTCCACTCTTTAGAAGGTTGGCTACATCTCCTACAAAGTCCTCAGTCCGATTTCAGCAGTCGAGTGAAAATGCAAAATCATGCACTTGGGTCTGAAAAATACAAAGGCTAAATATAGTATTAACGGCACTATACTGGAAACTACTGAGGAGGAAAGGGATCTAGGAGTCCCTATTTCAGGTGACTTAAAGGCAGGTAATCAAAGTAACAAAGCAATGAGGAAGGCTAGTCAGATGCTTGGTTGCATTGGGAGAGGAATCAGCATCAGAAAGAAAGAAGTAATAATGCCACTGTATAGGTCATTGGTATGGCCTCACCTAGAATACTGTGTTCAGTTCTGGAGGCCATATCTTCAAAAGGATATTAATACATTAGGGATTGTACAAAGAAGGGCAACTAAAATGGTGCATGGCCTACATCACAAAACATACCCAGAAAGACTAAAAAAATCTCATTATGTATAGTTTGGAGCAGAGAAGGGAAAGGGGGGACATGATAAAACCCTTGATATATTTTCGAATGTCTCTAACAAAGTCCAGGAGAGAAGCATTCTACAAATGAAGAAAAGTATAACACAAGGACATGCACTGAAACTGGAGGGAGGTAGGTTCAGGGGAAATTTGAGGAAATATTATTTCACAGAAAGGGTAGTGGACAAGTGGAATAGCCTCCCATCAGAGGTGGTAAAGGTTAAGACAGTAGAGCAATTTAAACATGCATGGGATAGACATAAGGATATCCTTACAAAGAAATAAGGATCAAATAAGATTTGAGGTAAAAATATGGTAAAAAAGGGGCAGACTCGATGGGCCAAGTGGTTCTTATCTGTGTTTCTATGAGTGTAGCCAGACTCCGTAAAGCTAAAATCTGATGGTTGCCATGAGATGTTGCCCTGTACACTTGGGCACACATGTCATTTAACCTTTATCTGATTTCTGCTGGCCTAAACTGGACTTCCTATCTCAAATAATACGTTAACTCCACCTTCCAGCTCCAGGATCCCCACTCAATCACAGAACATTGGCAGGGAACAAACAGAAGGTCACGTTAGATCCTCATGTCCGGCTCAAAAAGGACAAACTGGACTTGGTAAGTGTTATTGCAAGCACTCCTGGTTAATGTTGGTTGACACCTAGATGAGTTGCAGACCAGGGGGTACATTAAATTAGACGTGAGAGGGGGCAAGTTGCAACAGCGTGGAAGAAACACAGCCAATGGCCCCCCTCGTTGCCCTATCTAGCCCTGGACTCATGGATTTTTGAAAGCAGACCTATGGGTCTGTGAACAAAAAAGCACAAGTATGGTGGTAGAGTATGTGACACACTTACTCGCAAACGCAGCAAAGTCATGTCTACTGTAATTGAATTGACATTTAAGCCAGTAGACAGACAAGTGTGTTCTTAAAGAAGCTTTCCACCCAGAACAGATGTTCATTTTAGGTGCCGTACACTACTGAAGTTATCTTAAAACATAGTGTTCTATGTAACTGAGGGGCAGTGTCACCCCCAATGTGAATGCTGGTTTGATTGTGGCTGTATTGCCATTCATGTCCCTCCTGCCTAAATGTCAAGTATGCCAACAGAACATAGCTCAAAACAGAGACCTCTGCTAGTTAGCCTGGAAATGTGACATAACTGGCCTCACCCTCATTCTGCTGCACCTTCCCATGATTCCTGATAATGGCCAGGCCAAATGATGCCCTTAAATCACAACCACTGCTAACTCCATTGAGGCATAGCCAGCGCTGTCTTTAGGTGAAGCCATGTGGTCACCTAAGGCCACAATCCCATTATATGGGGGGGTTGGGGAGTCCTAGGGCTTCAATAGTGCTTCTGCCAGCCCAGCATTGGGGTCTGATTTATAGCTACGGGCTGTATTTACTCATATAGCCAGTCAGTCTTATATTTTGTTTGACGTTAGATCCTGAAGGTCCTTAGGCTGGATGTCTCGGATGAGAAGAAGAGAGAACTTCATCAGGAACTAATCACAGACTGTCAGGGGACAGTAGCGTATGGAGGTGAGTATTACAGGCTATATATAAAGGCCAGTGGTATATCTCTGGGTGCTTAGACCTCAATGAAGTACAAAACTGACATTTTATAGGCTGTATTTGAAAAATGACAGTTGGGAGCTGATTGGTTGGTACTTTATCGCTCTCCACTGAATTTCTCTCCAAGTTTTGATAAATCTCCCCCTTAGAACAGTAGCCATCCCTTAAAGACTACTGACAACTAAACACATACAGGTTGAGTATCCCATATCCAAATATTCCGAAATACGGATTTTTTTGTGTGAGAGATAGTGAAACCTTTGTTTTGTGATGACTCAATGTACACAAACATTGTTTAATACACAGAGTTATTAAAAATATTGTATTAAATGACCTTCAGGCTGTGTGTATAAGGTGTATATGAAACATAAATGAATTGTGTGAATGTACCAGGGACGTGCGGTGAGGTAAGTTTCTCAGGAGGCACTGGTTAGTACCAGAGCCAGATTTGCGCACAATATATGAGCCAAATGGTTCACGTGGGCATTATACACAGGTACAGCAGTATAAACTCCTGAAAATTTGGTGGGTTTTGATCAGAGATGGGCGGAAAAGATAAGCAGGTGAGGCACTGCCTCACCTACCATAGACTTTTTACTCCAGTGTTTTGACTATAAAAATACAGCGCGCGTAGTTTTTCCAGCATGCACATTAGACACAGGCGCAGGTGTCGGGGCACGGACTCCTTCCTGGCCTCCACGGCGGTCTGCACGGTCAAGCGTCACAAACGGCGCGAGCGCTGGTGTTCAACCTCTTCAGCCTCGCAAGTGTCGTTCGAGTCGGACACCGTTTATTGCGCTACCACGGCAGTGCAACGTGGTCTGATGTTTCGGGTCCAGGACGGGATCCGTAAAGGCCAATACGTCAATATCTTCGCCCTCACTAGTGTTGATCGTTAAGCTTTGCTTTCGGCTACGAAGAAAAAGACAGGGCAGCGAAGCCACTTTACGATCCTACCCTAATTGGGTTAGGCGCATGTTAATCTACGCGGCGTGTTATTTTGAGACGCGCCCGGACGAGCACATGAACCTAGTGCGCTATCAATTCCTTATACACGTGCTGTACCAGGAGTAAAAAGGGTCGGCTAAGCGACGTTACTTTTCGGTCTTCCGGTGCATACTACTCGGCCGGGAGATCTACATTTTTTCGGTAAAATGGATGTCGAATTGTGCTCGGAGCTGACACAGGGCTCCGTGGGCACCGAGGAGGGCAGTACGGCGAGACAGTGGCCAAAGCGGCCTGGCTCTCGTTCTGCTGCTTTCCAAGCGGGCCCATCAAGCACAGGGCCTGGTAAATGCTTCGCTTTTCATAATGCCCAATGTGAGTTGGGTGGTCAGTGTCGTTTTCGTCGCTCCTGCATCGGATGTTGCGGAGCCCATGGGATCACGGACTGCACCAGTCCTGGGTCAAGGGGTTATTTCGTCTCGCAGACCCGGCAGAGTCGCGTTCCCGCGGGCCCCAGGCGCTGGCCTTGGCCCCCACCCCAATTAGATTACTGGCGCTCATACCCTGGCTGCGAGGGTACCCGCGGCGGGTGGACGCCCAATTTTTGCTCTCGGTTTTCGCGTTCAGCTTCTCCTTACCGATATCTGGGCTAGTGGGTCCTGGGGCTGGTACGAACCTGCGTTCGGCTCGGGAGTTTCTGGTCGTGCTCCGGCAGAATGTTCAGGCGGAGGTTTCGTTGGGCAGGAGGATAGTCCCCCCCCCCCCCCCTTTTCGGAACCCCCTCTCCCTCTTACCAGATTTGGTCTTGTCCCCTGTCGGGATAGTTCCCAAGAAGACAGCAAGCAAATATAGGCTCCTACAGCATCTTTCCTGTTCCCTGGGTCATCCGTAAAGGATGCTATCCCCGATTATCAGTGTAGGGTCATTTCCCTGTCCTTTGATTCGGCCATAGCCAACATTAGGTCTTTTGCACCGGGGGTCGTGATGTGTAACTTGGACATCCAGTCAGCATTTCGTCTTCTCCCTCTGCACCCTTCCGCCTTTCGGTTTCTGGGTTTTTATATTGGGCGATGGCTATTACATAGATCGGTGCCTCCCTATGGGTTGTTCTCTCTCTTGCGCATACTTCAAGGGATTCAGTTCTTTCCTTCATTGGTGCCTGGAGCATGCGACGGGCGAACGGCGAATTTCGCACGGCTTGGATGATTTTCTTTTGATCAGGCCACAGGACTCAGATCGCTGCGCTCGCTTGTTACGGAGGGCACTCGCCCTCTTCGCACGCTTCGGGGTTCCGGTGGCGCCTGAGCGGCCTTAGGGGCCCTCTGCATCCGTAGTTTATCTCGGACTTCAGATTGATTCGGCCATCGGCCCCTGTAGGCTCCCTGTGGATAAGGTGTTACGTTTTCACGATGATATCCTTTATGCGCTTGCTGCGGGCAAGCTTACTCTCATGCAGGCTTAATCCCTGTTGGGCCTGTTTAATTTTGCTTGCAAACTTATCCCCATGGGTGGGGGGTTTTCTGTAGGAAATTGGAGCTGGCGACAGTTGGAATTCGACGCCCGCATCATTTTCTCAGATTGTCCCCCGAACTTCGTCGGGATTTACGTGCAAGGGATAAATTTCTGGTTCGTTTCAGCGCCGTTTGTGTTGGATGGGAGGCGGTCATGTCTGGCACCTCCCTGGAGCTTTTCTCGGACGCTTCTGGTGCTTGCGATTAGCGAGCGCTTCACGACACACTTGCTGTTGCTGGAAATTTTTCCCCATACTGGGCGCATTGGAGCTCTGGCGCTATGCCCTGCGTAACAAACAGGTGGTCTTCTGGTGTGACAATTTGGCCGTGGTTTTTGCCATCATCAGGCAGGAGTCCACATCCTTGCCGGTACTGCGGGTCTTCGCGCAGATAGTCTTGCTATGCTGGGTGAACAACATTACGTTGCGAGCCAAGCATGTCCCGGCCACGCGCCACGAAATTGATGATACCCTTTATCGCGGCGACTGGCAGCAGTTTAGGCAGTTGGCTCCTGCAGCTCTAATCCAAGGGGACTTCTGTCCTGCTTCTGTGTGCAGATTGGAGGATTTAGCCCACAGGTCTTTGGCTCCTGCAACTTTCGCGGCTTATCTGGCCGCTTGGGAGCGGTGGAGTCGCTACCTTCTGGAGAGGGGCCATAGTAGTAAGACCCCTCACTAGGCAGATGGCCCATAGTTGCATTGGATTCGGGATGGTCAGGGATGGTGGCAGAAGGCCGATCCCTGAACATCTGGGCAGCAGGCCCTCAGGGATGGTGGCAGAAGGCCGATCCCGGAACATCTCCTACATTTCGGATATTATTTCTATTATAATTTTGAGATATTTTCTTTTCATGTGCTATCTGGTTTGTGCTATAATAATAAATGCCATCCCTTAGTTAGAGAGGGAGTTTTTCATCCAAGTTTAGATTTAACAGGCCTTCCTTTCAGTCCATAAAAGCCACGGTTTGTGGTGTAGGATTCAGCGCTCACGATACGGGGATACGATACGGGGATTCGAGGTTCGCCTCTTCATGGCGGCCTTTACGATGGCCTTCCACGGTGCATTCAGGGTGGGTGAGCTGGTGTCCGTCTCTCGGACTTCTGCCTCGCTCATGCTGGCGGCCCACGTCGTCGTACGCCCCCACGGTTTGTGGTGTAGGATTCAGCGCTCCAAGACTGACGTAGTCGGCAGGGGGCTGTGGGTTCGAGTGGGTCGGGCTCGTGTGCGGGGCATTTGTCCAGTTATCGCGGCCCGGTCTTATTCGTCTGTACGGCCTCCAACGCCTTCTGGGTGGCTTGTCCATATTGACGGTTTCCTGTTGACCGCTTATCAATTTCGGTCGGTTTTAAGACGTTGTATCTTATACCTGGGTCTACCTCCGGACGACCATGGGACTCACTCTTTCCGCACCGGCGCTGCTTCAGCTGCTGCTGCGGCAGGTGGGTCCGAAGTCGACGTCCGGGCACTGGGTAGGTGGAGGTCTGGTGCAGTCAGACGCTGTATCAGGCCTTGTCCTCCCAGTGCGCCCCTTTGAGGATTAGCTGCTCGTCGCAGTTGCACTTTGCGACTGCGGGGGCCTTGAGGAATTTTTGTTTTATCGTTGGTTTTAATTGCGGCTTTTGCCGGCTGACGAAGTTTTGCGTTTTTGCCTCAAGTCAAATTGGGCGACCCCCCCCCCCCCCTTCTCCCCCCTGTTAGGGATGCAGGTTAGGTTACCCCTTTTCTCCATACTATGTTTTGTTCATTAACCTCAGTCACACCCTTTTTTTGCAGGAAGGCGGCTAGATTCGCGCTTTATATGGCTTGTCGGCCGTGGGTGGCAATGATCTGGTACACCGGTTCTTGAGGTCTTGTTAGCGTCGTGTTCTGTTTTTCTTTAGTTTTAGTTTTAGTTTAGTTTTTCTTGGTTCAGGTGGCAGTGGCAGGTTGGTAACCTGCCAGTTGGCCGGTTTCTGAACGGTTATTTAAGTGTAACTTAAGGAGTTATTGTTAGTAAATTCGGGTGAACTTTTAGGTATTTTATAGTCTTAGTATTAATTGATGGGCACCACGGTACCTGGTGGGGCCCATATGATAGACCATAAACATGTGTGGATATCGGGGCCGGAGGCCCAATTTTTTACCCCATAGGGGCGGAGCGTACCTCCTTCCCTACAACTGTTGGTGGGCAGGGGTAGTGGCAGAAGGTCGACCCCTGGCCTTGGATTTTGGATTTCCGATGTCTGGGATGGGGGCAGGAGGCCGATCCCGGAACATCTGGGGCAGAAGGCCCCCTCACACATATGTTTTTATTGCTCGGGATGGAGGCAGGAGGCCGATCTCGGAATATCTGGGGCAGAAGGCCCCCTCACACACATATGTTTATTGCTCTATTTTGTCATATCATTTTGGATCACCCGTATTAAGTTGTTTATCATGCTTAACCGTTCTTCTCCCCGCCACCTTAGTTAGAGAGGGAAGTCTGCATTCTTAGTTTTAGTATTAATAGGCCTTCCTCTCAGTCAAAATAAAAAGCTGACCTTTCACGCCAATTATGGTTGTTGTATCTTTATTTACTAAGATAAGTGTGCTTGAGTGGCGTGCGAATGCATCTGACGTGTGAAGTTTAAGACTGCGTAGGTCATGAATGTGGCCGAGACAGCATAAACTCACCGGCTGGGCTTTCGGCGCGCCTCTTAATGCATCACTCTGGCACGGAAGGGGTTACAGTTTTTGTGGGAGGAACGTAAGAAAAACTGCCTGGATTGTGATTGGCTGGATTCTGTATAGGGGCTGGTCTGACATACATATAGTCTTCAGACCTAAGACATCCTGGCTCTTTCCTGGTTTTCCGTGAACCACCCTCCCGCCCTGGGGAGTTGGGTTTTTGTTGCTCCAATGGGGTTACTTGTGTCGGCTTTTGGTGGCCGGTTTCTGAACGGTTATTTTAGTGTAACTTAAGGAGTTTATTGTTAGTAAGTTCGGGTGAACTTTTAGGTATTTTATAGTCTTAGTATTAATTGATGGGCACCACCTTACCTGGTGGGGCCCATATGATAGACCATAAACATGTGTGGATATCGGGGCCGGAGGACCAATTTTTTACCCCATAGGGGCGGAGCGTACCTCCGTACCTACAACTGTTGGTGGGCAGGGGTAGTGGCAGAAGGTCGACCCCTGGCCTTGGAGTTTGGATTTCCGATGTCTGGGATGGAGGCAGGAGGCCGATCCCGGAACATCTGGGGCAGAAGGCCCCCTCACACATGTTTTTATTGCTCGGGATGGAGGCAGGAGGCCGATCCCGGAATATCTGAGGCAGAAGGCCCCCTCACACACATATGTTTATTGCTCTATTTTGTCATATAATTTTGGATCACCCGTATTAAGTTGTTTATCATGCTTAACCGTTCTTCTCCCCGCCACCTTAGTTAGAGAGGGAAGTCTGCATTCTTAGTTTTAGTATTAATAGGCCTTCCTCTCAGTCAAAATAAAAAGCTGACCCCTTTCACGCCAATTACGGTTGTTGTGTCTTTATTTACTAAGATAAGTGTGCTTGAGTGGCGTGCGAATGCATCTGACGTGTGAAGTTTAATGCTCTGCCTCTCCTGCCTCACCCCACCGCACGTCACTGGAATGTACACACACTTTGTTTAATGCACAAAGGGCCTAATTCAGAGTTGATCGCAGCAGCAAATTTATTAGCAGTTGGGCAAAACCATGTGCACTGCAGGGGGGCAGATGTAACATGTGCAGAGAGAGTTAGATTTGGGCAGGTTGAGTTCAAACTGAAATCTAAATTGCAGTGTAAAAATAAAGCAGGCAGTATTTACCCTGCACAGAAACAAAATAACCCACCCAAATCTAACTCTCTCTGCAAATGTTATATCTGCCCCCCCCCCTGCAGTGCACATGGGCCCTCATTCCGACCTGGTCGCACGCAGGGGGACTTTTGGACTGCCTACAGGGGTGGGGATAAACGCTGTGCAGGGGTGCGATCGATTGTGCAGAGAGCTGCACAAACAAAAGTTTGTGCAGTCTCTGCACAGCTCAGGACTTACTCAGCCGCTGCGACGATCCGGCCTGGAGGTGACGTCAGGATCCCTCCCTTGAAACGGCCGGGCACGCCTGCGTTCGGCCGGACACTCCTTCATAACGGTGAGTTTACACCCCCAGCCGGCCTCTTCCTGTCAATCTTCTTGCGTTTGCCGCTGCAAACGCTATCTTTGTTCTTTTCGCCGGGCAGCGACACGCCAGCGCATTGCGGCCCGCACGCATGCGCTGTTGAGACCCGATCACACGGCTGCAAAAATCTGCAGCGTGCGATCGGGTTGGAATGACCCCCATGGTTTTGCCCAACTGCTAACAAATTTGCTGCTGCGATCAACTCTGAATTACCCACAAAGTTATTAAAAATAATGGCTAAAATTATCTTCAGGCTGTGTGTATAAGCAGTGTATGAAACATAAATGCATTCTGTGCTTAGACTTAGGTCCCATCACCATGATATCTTATTATGGTATGCAACTATTACAAAATACGGAAAAATCCGATATCCAAAATACTTCTGGTCCCAAGTATTTTGGATAAGGGATACTCAACCTGTACTGTATATTGAAGCCTCCTTTCAAAACTTACATAGTAGGTGACTTGCTGGCTGGCGTTCAAGACTTTGGTTTCATGTAGTAAATATGTCCAAGTGTTTTCTGACAGAGGTGCTTACTGCTGGCTTGTGTCCTCCTGTCAGATTTCCTGCAGGTCCTACGTGACTGTCTACAGGACGAGTTAGAGGAGTCCAGCCTAGATTGCAGCTCGGTACTCTTCACACATTATGAAGTGGCCAATTTACTCGACACATCTGCATTCTATTCCCCCGTCACTAAGGTGAGAGAGCGATGCAAAGCGGATACGTTTGGGTTTAAGCTATTGTCTTCTGTTATCAGACATTACCGGCGTGAAGATTTCCCAGAAAAATGCCATGAGCGCACAGGCATCCACATTGATATAGCTGTCACTTAGAAGTAGTCAACCTGTATCTCTCTAGCTGTTCTGTCTGTGGAGACAGGTGGGATAATTACTGAACCAGCAAAACACAATAACTCACTTGAAATCCAGAAAAAATGACATGTTGGGGGTACTTGAGCTTTAGATTTCATAACCCAGCATTAGTCAAAACATTTTTGTAGGATAGAATAGAAGAAGGGTCTCACATCGGGGCTTTCCATGGCTCTGGCTACCGCATTTACTCCGATGATAAAACTCAATGCATTCCTTTCTATGTTGTCGTATCTCTATGACTAGAGCCCATGATGTTACTCTTCTGTCTATGTGACATACTCGCCTCTAACCAGCAGGAGATGGACGTTCCTCGATTCTCTGATGGCTTAGAGCTGGAGCAGCTGCAGGACGAGGTGTCTGAATTGAGGCAGGAGATTCAGCGGCTGAAGGTGAGCATTGGAGGTCAGGAGTGTCTTATACATGTTGTAGGATACTATTCAAATGGCATTATCTAGTTCAGTGCCCGTGCTTATAGCATTGGGTCAGTGCTTAGGCGTACCGATGTCACCACGTGCTGTGTATGAAAGTACACATGGTGCATTCTATTGTCATGGCTGGCTCTACCATTAGGCAGCTTTAGGCAGCTGCCTAGGGCGCCGGGAACTGGGGTGGTGCCACTGAGTCTCCCTATCACAAAATGAAGGCTGTCTCTGAAAAAAACATCCTTGTACTTAATGCAAGTGGTGTCTGTTGAACTTATAAGTCACACTTTCATCTGAATGGCTGGGAAGTGGGTATTGGTGGTGGTTGGGGGCAGTCGGCTGCATTTTTGCTTAGGGTACCGAGAAACCTTGCACCGGCCCTGGCTATTGTACATGAGCGTCACTTATCAGTGCTATTCCTGTGCTGCTTTGCTCATCCGATCACCTGTTCCTTACCCAGCCTGTCCCTGACCTTGCCTTAGCCCTTTTCTTCTAACTGTGATCACCCCAATACCGTGATTTTGGACTTTGTTTTGTCTTTTAAATGATTGCTACTTTAAAACTTCAGCAAACTCGCTGGAAACCTGCCGTTATCTGCAAGTTGCAGGCTATAACATTTACCTCTAAAGCTCAGCATATGGAATCAGGCAAATTTAAGGTGTCCATAGACTTAAAAGATTCATGTTTAAAAGTTCTAATTTGGGAAGGGTGTCCGTGCCTTTACAAAAATCAACATTTTCCATTTTGGGAACTACTGTTTAGATTAGTAACTGCTCTTAATCATGGCCATAACAGTGGCCCATGTAAGGGCTCCAGTTATACCACATTTAGGTGCTCGTCTACAGATCAGGCGTGGAGTGCTATTCATACATCAGACTCTCACGGATGGGTCATCAATTATCAAAAGTCTCGTCTGATTCCTGCAGGGTGGATGATTTTTTGAAGGAGTTATTTTTGACACAACTCTAAACAGAGTATTTTTGCCACTGGACAAGATCCAGGTGATGAGAAGCCTGTTGGGACTCTACTGGCTGATTTCCATGCGATTTGCCATAAAGCTTTTAAGAAAAAAAGTTTTGATGTTCAGAGCTGTCCAGTTTGATAAGTTCCACTCAAGACAATTCCAGAGAGAGTTGTTATCAGAAGGGAACACGTCTCATCACCAACTGTCCAACCAGGTTGTACACAAAATGTCCCTTCTCTGGTGGTTAAGGAAGGACTATCTCAAAAGAGTTGGGCAGTTTTGATTTGAACTTGGAAAATTGTGACCATGTATGTACACCAGTCTCAAGATTGGGGATGGTGATTCATTAACGTCACTTTCAGGAACTTGGCTGAGACAAGAGTCAAATCGTTCAAAAAGCTCAAAATGTGTTAAAGAGCAGTCCAAAATACAGTTTGAAAGAGCTACAGTAGTAGCATATATAAATCATCAGGGAAGGAGCAATAATCTAGAAGTACACAGAAAAAAGAAAAAGCAGATTCACAGATGCACACTAAGCACTGCTAATCAGAATAATTATAATAAATTCTCCAATATAACATAGACGAAACTGATGGTGGTGCTTAGCATATTTTTGTCCATAAATATATGGGCCCACCTAGCGTGACCAATCGACCTCATCAGGTGGGTCCGTTTCTTAAAGTGCTGAACTACAACCAACAAGGTGCAATGTATTGGGTATGGTTGACCGGTGGCCAGGATCCCGGCAGTCAGCATACTGGCGCCGGTATACTGGCCGCGAGAATGCCAGCAGGGGGGCAAGCGCAACGAAGCCCCTTCTGGGCTTGCTGCGCTCACCACACTGCGGGCCCAATGGCTCGCAGGTTCTATTCCCACTCTATTGATGTCGTGGACTCCCACGAGTGGGAATAGCCCTCGGCCTGCTACCGGTGTCGGCATGCTGACCGCCGGGATCCCGACTGCCAAGATCATGACTACATCCCGGTACAATGACCATGCCATTCCCTTAAATAGACATTTCTTAGTTTGTGTTGCTGCCATAGGGTATATGGAAAATTAGGTGTTAACTAACTCTTTGTGCTAAGGATCACTAGTGTTCAAATATTAGTCCCAACGGACATTAGTGTGAGGGGTCCTAGGTTGTAGGACTTTGTGCCAAAATGAAAAAGAGACTGCTCCAGAAATGGAATTATTTGCTGACAATCAATGGTTTATTCATGTTGGGTATGGGATGCCGCCAGAATGCCTGCACGGGGTCGAGTGCCACCAAGCCCCTTGCAGGGATCCCAGCCACCAGAATGCCTGTAGGGGGGGCCAGTGCAACCAAGCCCCTTGCGGGCTCACCACACTGTGGGCTTGGTGACTCGCTGCGCTTGCCACAGCTTCTATTCCCACTTTATGGGTGTCGTGGACACCCACGAGTGGGAATAGCCCATGTTAGCCGAGATTCCGGCTAGCGGCATTGTCAGTGGTCGGAATTCCGACGTCGATATCCCGACTGCTGGGATCCCGACTGCTGGCAATGCAACTGCATCCCGTTTATTCATATACATTTTTTGAGAAGATAATAAAAATGGGGGTTTTCCATTGTTGTAACGCGTTTCGCTGCTCGCTTCCTCATATAATGGAAACATAGTGTTATTGTGGGTGGAAGGAATCTGGGCTTTGGAACTAATCCTGAGAACTTTTTAAACAATCAATTTAATACATTTTGGCTATGGTGTGCAGAGACGTCAACCTTGCTAGGAATGCCGGGCAGGTATGAGAACTTTAATCAGCACCTTTATTGCTCTAGTATCCCCCAGTGATCGTTTATGTTTATGGATATAGCTTTATCACTTACTAGTGAATTTGACCTTTGTGGTCTTCAGTTTCCTTTAATGATTTTAACACTTTTGGAATTTTCAGGTTCTTCTGAGAGAAACAGAAACTAGTAGGAAGGTAACTGAAGAGGAACTTCATTCTCTAAACCAGGTACGTGCAGACATAAGTCCTCTCGCAACTGTGTGCCAAAAATGTCATGAACTTGTTGATTGCAATGTAAGTTAATGGCGGACTCCTTTACAGAAAGTGCTGGGACTCCTGTCAGAGAACCGATGTCTCCAGAACAAATTGCAGGTGGCGCTAGTGGCCCAGCGACAGTCGCACAGTGCAGAGCATGACTATGAGGAGGTCATTAACCTTCTAGAAACAGAAATCATGGAGCTTCAGAACCAGATGACGGGGAAGAAGAAGCTAATGGCGTTAGAAGTCCATGAGGTGACAAATTACAGCACTTTCAGAAATGCTTAAAGGGTTTCCATTTATTCGTGTGTATAGTATATACCTTCCTGCAACTTTTACTAAATACATTGCTTTATACGCTTTACTTCCTTCTTTGTTTTTCAGACCATTATATTATCCATAAAGGGTTATTTATTTTAGTTACATTTGAATACAACATAAAACAGCTATGTAGACAAATTTATATCCAGTGCAAAATGCAAACAGGTAGAAGCCAGGAAGATGTATTTAGTGGTAGACGGGTGTATCAACCAGTAAACGAAAGTGGGGTTAATTTATCATGAAATTGTCATTTGAGCTACTGTATTAAAGGTGTTTGTGTATTTAGGGTTTGGATCTAAACAGACGGTTGTCTCTGTCAGACTGCCAGCTCCGCAAATCTGAAGTGACTCGCAAACACCTGGAGGTTTCCAATAAGAAACTACTCAGCTTTGTGCAGGTAAACGTTTTGGACATTACTACTACTTCCACCCTCTCGTAACCTCCTCTCCCTTACTGTCAGAGGCAGAACTCTGGGAGGCAATGGAGTCATCTGCCGCCGGCTCCTGCTCTGAAGGAGGGCACCTCTCCTCCCATTCTGTGACACCATTGAAATAAGTTAATTGATAGCTGCCGCTGTCTTTTCAGTGGCCGACTTCCTCACTGGTCCCTGCACCTTACAAATCACACCCTCTTATTATACACATTTTACAAGTATCACACCCAGGATTAGAAACCACACCCTATTACACTGGAAGCAGGAACCTTACTGATGAAGCTGTTTGCTCCTGTATAGGAAATATCAGAATTTTAACTATATGAAGTTACTTCTCTGACAATTACACGTAACTTCATATAGTTAGATTTCTCATGCTTCCTCTACAGGAGCAAATAGCTCCATCAGTAAAGTGTCTGCTGTTAGTGTAACAGGTCATGGCCTGTAATCCTGGGAATGACTGCCACACACACACACACACACACACACACACTTATCTTGATATAGGAAATAGGGGGCACCAATATTTATCTTGCCTCCGGGCAACTGGGACAAACTTACGCCAGTGCTTACTGTACCTTCCGTTATTTCTCAACCACCTCCCCCTTAGTGTACAGGTAGAATATTGTGCAAAAGTTAATTTATTTCAGTAATTCAACTTAAAAGGTGAAACTAATATATTATATAGACTCATTACATGCAAAGTGAGATATTTCAAGCCTTTATTTGTCATAATTTTGATGATTGTGGTTACAGCTTAAGAAAACCCCAAATCCAAAATCTCAGAAAATTAGAATATTACATAAAATCAATAAAAAAAGGATTTTAAATACAGAAATGTCGGCCCTCTGAAAAGTATAATCATGTGTATGTACTCAGTACTTGGTTTGGGCCCCTTTTGCATGAATTACTGCCTCAATGCGGCGTGGCATGGATTCTATCAGCCTGTGGCACTGCTGAGGTGCCCTTTAAGTTGAAATATCTCACTTTGCATGTAATGAGTGTATATAATACATTGGTTTCACCTTTTAAGTTGAATTACTGAAATAAATGAACTTTTGCACTATATTCTAATTTTCTGAGTTTTACATGTATCTTCCACCTTCTCTCCACCACCTCTCCCGTACTGCACCTTCCATCCTTTCTCAACCACCTCTGCCTTACTGTATCTTCCACTTTCTCTCCACCACCTCTCCCTTACTATATCTTCCACTTTCTCTCCACCAAGTCTCCCTTACTATATCTTCCACTTTCTCTCCACCACGTCTCCCTTACTATATCTTCCACTTTCTCTCCACCACCTCTCCCTTACTATATCTTCCACTTTCTCTCCACCACGTCTCCCTTACTATATCTTCCACTTTCTCTCCACCACGTCTCCCTTACTATATCTTCCACTTTCTCTCCACCACCTCTCCCTTACTATATCTTCCACTTTCTCTCCACCACGTCTCCCTTACTATATCTTCCACTTTCTCTCCACCACCTCTCCCTTACTATATCTTCCACTTTCTCTCCACCACCTCTCCCGTACTGCACCTTCCATCCTTTCTCAACCACCTCTGCCTTACTGTATCTTCCACTTTCTCTCCACCACCTCTCCCTTACTATATCTTCCACTTTCTCTCCACCACGTCTCCCTTACTGAACCTTCCATCCTCTCACAGCCATCTCCCATAACTTCAAATTCCACAATTCCTCAACCATGTCACCATAATTACTCCTCCACATTTTCTCAGCTATCTCCCATCACAGCCCTTTGCACCTTGGTGGTTGGATGTGGTATCACTGCTGCTTCCTTGGTGCTATCACTGTCGCAGAGGTTAGGAAATCTCCATGCTATGATGGAGATCCCTGGCCTCTTCCCTCCCCCTAAACAGCAGTGACATGCCTCTGTTTTCTCTTATGTCCTAGAGGATGCTGGGGTCCACATTAGTACCATGGGGTAAAAATGTGCCCGGTGGAGCCGGTCACAGCTAGGGGAGCTCCTAGGAGTTCTTCTGGTTTTATTGTTTTTTTTAAAGAGTTAGGTACAGGGAGGCTGCTGGCAACAGCCTCCCTGCTTCATGGGACTTAGGAGGAGAGTAGGATCCAACCCTGGAGGTTATGGCTCCTATCTCTGCTGAGCTCTTGAGGGTGATGATCGCAAGCCCCTGAGGCAACCGCTTGCTCCCGCAGCACTGCCGCCACCCCCTAACAGAGCCAGAAGATGCAGTGGTGAGTATGACACCAGCGCCCCGGTAAGTGGGGTACCGGCGCGTATGGCGGTACAAGGGTGGAAGCGCAGCTCTGAGAAGCTGCGCTCCGGAGGGCTCAGAGGTACATGTTGTGCGGCACTGTGAGGGTCGCCCTGGGCCAGTGCAATACCCTAACACTGGTCAACTATGCTAACAGGGGCTACTCCTGGCCAGCGCAGCTCCTGCGGCTGGCCGGAAGAACCTCTTCGCTGCCCAGGGTCGCAGCCGCTGCGTGTGACATCACACAGCCGCCGCGCCCCACCCCCCAACGGTCCGGCCACGCGTCTGTTGGCCAGACCGCGCCCCCTAAACGGTGGCTTAAAGCCACTGTCCAACCCTCTTCCACCCAGCGAACGCCTCTGCCTCAGAAGCGATCGATAGGCAACGACGGCTGGCATGCGCCGACGCACTGCGGCACCGGCGCATGCGCAGTTCCGACCTGATTGCTGCGCTGCGATAAACTGCAGTGAGCGATCGGGTCGCAATGACCCCCAATATATAAACTTCACACAGTTAGTGCCATGGTGGGAACTGAACCCATGACATCAGTGCTGGGAGACAGTAATGCTAACCATTACACCATCCATACTGCCCATTAAACAATCTGTACAGCTCTCTCTTTCATTTCTTTATCACTATACCATCCATCTTCTCTTATTCAGCTCTCCATCACTGCCCCTTCACTCTTGTTTCATTCATCTCTCCATCACTGCCCCTTCAATCTTCCCTCATTCATCTCTCCATCACTGCCCCTTCTATCTTATCTCATGCGTTTCTCCATCACTGCACCTTCCGTCTTCTCTCATTCATCTCTGTCACTGCACCTTACATCTTCTCTCATTCATCTCTCACTGCACCTTCTGTCTTCTCTCATTCACCTCTGTCACTGCACCTTCTGTCTTCTCTCATTCACCTCTGTCACTGCACCCTCCTTCTTCTCTCATTCATCTCTGTCGCCGCACCTTCCATCTTCTTTCATTCATTTTTGTCACTGCACCTTCCATCTTCTTTCATTCATTTCTGCATTTCTGTCACTGCACCTTCCATCTTCTCTCATTCACCTCTGTCACTGCACCTTCCATCTTCTTTCGTTCATTTCTGCATTTCTTTCTGTTACTGCACCTTCCATCTTCTTTCATTCATCTCTGTCACTGCACCTTCCATCTTCTTTCATTCATCTTTGTCACTGAACCTTCCATCTTCTCTCATTCATTTCTGTCACTGCACCTTCCATCTTCTCTCATTCACCTCTGTCACCGCACCTTCCATCATCTCTCATTCACCTCTGTCACTGCACCTTCCATCTTCTTTCATTCACCTCTGTCACTGCACCTTCCATCTTCTCTCATTCATCTCTGTCACTGCACCTTCCATCTTCTCTCATTCATTTCTGTCACTGCACCTTCCATCTTCTTTCATTCATCTCTGTCACTGCACCTTCCATCTACTTTCATTCATCTGTCACTGCACCTTCCATCTTCTCTCATTCATCTCTGTCACTGCACCTTCCATCTACTTTTATTCATCTCTGTCACTGCACCTTCCATCTTCTTTTATTCATCTCTGTCACTGCACCTTCCGTCTTCTCTCATTCATCTCTGTCACTGCACCTTACATCTTCTCTCATTCATCTCTGTCACTGCACCTTCCATCTTCTCTCATTCATCTCTGTCACTGCACCTTCCATCTTCTTTTATTCATCTCTGTCACTGCACCTTCCGTCTTCTCTCATTCACCTCTGTCACTGCACCTTCCATCTGCTCTCATTCATCTCTGTCACTGCACCTTCCGTCTTCTCTCATTCACCTCTGTCACTGCACCTTCCATCTTCTCTCATTCACCTCTGTCATCGCACCTTACATCTTCTCTCATTCACTTCTGTCACTGCACCTTCCATCTTCTTTCATTCATCTCTGTCACTGCACCTTCCATCTACTTTCATTCATCTGTCACTGCACCTTCCATCTTCTCTCATTCATCTGTCACTGCACCTTCCATCTTCTCTCATTCACCTCTGTCACTGCACCTTCCATCTTCTCTCATTCATCTCTGTCACTGCACCTTCCATCTACTTTCATTCATCTGTCACTGCACCTTCCATCTTCTCTCATTCATCTCTGTCACTGCACCTTCCATCTACTTTTATTCATCTCTGTCACTGCACCTTCCATCTTCTTTTATTCATCTCTGTCACTGCACCTTCCGTCTTCTCTCATTCATCTCTGTCACTGCACCTTCCATATTCTCTCATTCATCTCTGTCACTGCACCTTCCATCTTCTCTCATTCATCTCTGTCACTGCACCTTCCATCTTCTTTTATTCATCTCTGTCACTGCACCTTCCGTCTTCTCTCATTCACCTCTGTCACTGCACCTTCCATCTGCTCTCATTCATCTCTGTCACTGCACCTTCCGTCTTCTCTCATTCACCTCTGTCACTGCACCTTCCATCTTCTCTCATTCACCTCTGTCACTGCACCTTCCATCTTCTCTCATTCATCTCTGTCACTGCGCCTTCCATCTACTTTCATTCATCTCTGTCACTGCGCCTTCCATCTACTTTCATTCATCTCTGTCACTGCACCTTCCGTCTTCTCTCATTCACCTCTGTCACGGCACCTTCCATCTTCTCTCATTCATCTCTGTCACTGCACCTTCCATCTTCTCTCATTCATCTCTGTCACTGCACCTTCCATCTTCTCTCATTCATCTCTGTCACTGCACCTTCCATCTTCTCTCATTCATCTCTCACTGCACCTTCCATCTTCTCTCCTTCATCTCTGTCACTGCACCTTCCATCTACTTTCATTCATCTGTCACTGCACCTTCCATCTTCTCTCATTCATCTGTCACTGCACCTTCCATCTTCTCTCATTCACCTCTGTCACTGCACCTTCCATCTTCTCTCATTCATCTCTGTCACTGCACCTTCCATCTACTTTCATTCATCTGTCACTGCACCTTCCATCTTCTCTCATTCATCTCTGTCACTGCACCTTCCATCTACTTTTATTCATCTCTGTCACTGCACCTTCCATCTTCTTTTATTCATCTCTGTCACTGCACCTTCCGTCTTCTCTCATTCATCTCTGTCACTGCACCTTCCATATTCTCTCATTCATCTCTGTCACTGCACCTTCCATCTTCTCTCATTCATCTCTGTCACTGCACCTTCCATCTTCTTTTATTCATCTCTGTCACTGCACCTTCCGTCTTCTCTCATTCACCTCTGTCACTGCACCTTCCATCTTCTCTCATTCATCTCTGTCACTGCACCTTCCGTCTTCGCTCATTCACCTCTGTCACTGCACCTTCCGTCTTCTCTCATTCACCTCTGTCACTGCACCTTCCATCTTCTCTCATTCATCTCTGTCACTGCGCCTTCCATCTACTTTCATTCATCTCTGTCACTGCGCCTTCCATCTACTTTCATTCATCTCTGTCACTGCACCTTCCGTCTTCTCTCATTCACCTCTGTCACGGCACCTTCCATCTTCTCTCATTCATCTCTGTCACTGCACCTTCCATCTTCTCTCATTCATCTCTGTCACTGCACCTTCCATCTTCTCTCATTCATCTCTGTCACTGCACCTTCCATCTTCTCTCATTCATCTCTCACTGCACCTTCCATCTTCTCTCCTTCATCTCTGTCACTGCACCTTCCATCTACTTTCATTCATCTCTGTCACTGCACCTTCCATCTACTTTCATTCATCTCTGTCACTGCACCTTCCATCTTCTTTCATTCATCTCTGTCACTGCACCTTCCATCTTCTCTCATTCATCTCTGTCACTGCACCTTCCATCTTCTCTCATTCATCTCTCACTGCACCTTCCATATTCTCTCCTTCATCTCTGTCACTGCACCTTCCATCTACTTTCATTCATCTCTGTCACTGCACCTTCCATCTACTTTCATTCATCTCTGTCACTGCACCTTCCATCTTCTTTCATTCATCTCTGTCACTGCACCTTCCATCTTCTCTCATTCATCTCTCACTGCACCTTCCATCTTCTCTCCTTCATCTCTGTCACTGCACCTTCCATCTACTTTCATTCATCTCTGTCACTGCACCTTCCATCTTCTTTCATTCATCTCTGTCACTGCACCTTCCATCTTCTCTCATTCATCTGTCACTGCACCTTCCATCGTCTCTCATTCATCTCTGTCACTGCACCTTCCATCTACTTTCATTCATCTGTCACTGCACCTTCCATCTTCTCTCATTCATCTCTGTCACTGCACCTTCCATCTTCTCTCATTCACCTCTGTCACTGCACCTTCCATCTTCTTTCATTCATCTCTGTCACTGCACCTACCATCTACTTTCATTTATCTGTCACTGCACCTTCCATCTTCTCTCATTCATCTGTCACTGCACCTTCCATCTTCTCTCATTCACCTCTGTCACTGCACCTTCCATCTTCTCTCATTCATCTCTGTCACTGCACCTTCCATCTACTTTCATTCATCTGTCACTGCACCTTCCATCTTCTCTCATTCATCTCTGTCACTGCACCTTCCATCTACTTTTATTCATCTCTGTCACTGCACCTTCCGTCTTCTCTCATTCATCTCTGTCACTGCACCTTCCATATTCTCTCATTCATCTCTGTCACTGCACCTTCCATCTTCTCTCATTCATCTCTGTCACTGCACCTTCCATCTTCTCTCATTCATCTCTGTCACTGCACCTTCCATCTTCTTTTATTCATCTCTGTCACTGCACCTTCCGTCTTCTCTCATTCACCTCTGTCACTGCACCTTCCATCTTCTCTCATTCATCTCTGTCACTGCACCTTCCGTCTTCTCTCATTCACCTCTGTCACTGCACCTTCCGTCTTCTCTCATTCACCTCTGTCACTGCACCTTCCATCTTCTCTCATTCATCTCTGTCACTGCACCTTCCATCTTCTCTCCTTCATCTCTGTCACTGCACCTTCCATCTTCTCTCATTCATCTCTCACTGCACCTTCCATCTTCTCTCCTTCATCTCTGTCACTGCACCTTCCATCTACTTTCATTCATCTCTGTCACTGCACCTTCCATCTTCTTTCATTCATCTCTGTCACTGCACCTTCCATCTTCTCTCATTCATCTCTCACTGCACCTTCCATATTCTCTCCTTCATCTCTGTCACTGCACCTTCCATCTACTTTCATTCATCTCTGTCACTGCACCTTCCATCTACTTTCATTCATCTCTGTCACTGCACCTTCCATCTTCTTTCATTCATCTCTGTCACTGCACCTTCCATCTTCTCTCATTCATCTCTCACTGCACCTTCCATCTTCTCTCCTTCATCTCTGTCACTGCACCTTCCATCTACTTTCATTCATCTCTGTCACTGCACCTTCCATCTTCTTTCATTCATCTCTGTCACTGCACCTTCCATCTTCTCTCATTCATCTCTGTCACTGCACCTTCCATCTTCTCTCATTCATCTGTCACTGCACCTTCCATCTACTTTCATTCATCTCTGTCATTGCACCTTCCATCTACTTTCATTCATCTCTGTCACTGCACCTTCCATCTACTCTCATTCATCTCTGTCACTGCACCTTCCATCTACTTTCATTCATCTCTGTCACTGCACCTTCCATCTACTTTCATTCATCTCTGTCACTGCACCTTCCATCTTCTCTCATTCACCTCTGTCACTGCACCTTCCATCTTCTCTCATTCACCTCTGTCACTGCACCTTCCATCTTCTCTCATTTATCTGTCACTGCACCTTCTGTCTGTTCCATATCACGTTACAATTTCTTTTACATGTTTAGAACCTTCTCTGCCTATATTTGAAACTTTTTCCATTACAAGTGGCTCCATATTCTGTAGTTCACCCTCTGTCACACAAGTACAAATAGTAAATTAACATGACTGTTATATAGAAAATATAGAGCTAATTTTGTGGCAAGTACTCATCAATAATAACAATAAACTCATCTGGATATTTCTGCTTTGTGGAACCATGAACTGTGGGCCTTATTCAGCCTCAGTTGCAAAATTGCAAATCGTCCAATTATCGTCTGATTGCACATGCGCTGCGACCACATCGTGCGTGCGTGAAGACTGAAATGAGTTTGCAATGCGATCACAGGCCCAGCAAATTGTAATTTTGTGATCATTTGTGGGAGGTTACATGGCGTTTGTTGGGTGTGGTTGGGAAAACGCAGGCATGTTATGGCCATTTTTTCGGCGTGTGCATCTGACGTCAGCTGTAATTGCTGCGATTAAAAACATGGCGCTGCTGCGACTGCAGCCACATATATCCGAGGACATACGCTGAAAATGGAGGGAGGCAGTCTCAGGGGAAATTTAAGGAAAAATTACTTGACAGAAAGGGTAGTGGATAAGTGGAATAGCCTCCCATCAGAGGTGGCAGAACAGTAGAGCAATTTAATCTTGCTTGGGATAGGATATGAATATCCTTACAAAGGACTAAGGTTCAAAAGGGTTTAAGATTACCCAAAGCAGTGCCGTAACTAGATATTTTAGCGCTGGGTGCAAGAAACAGCATTGGCGCCCCCCCCCCCCCCCCCCCATATTTAAAATAGGGCCAGAGCGTGCCGTAGGTGCACGACAAAAAAAGGTGGATGGTGCTTCATCCACCTACGCCTAGTTCCGGTCCTGGGGAGAAGGTTAGGTTTAGGCTGCGGGGAGGGAGGGTTAGGGGAGCATTGGGGTAAGGTAAGTATACTTACCTTCCCCATGTCGGGATTCTAAGCATCGGGATGCCGTGGTCGGTCTTCTGACTGCCGGCATCCCACCTTCTGGCATTTCCTACCCAACGCAACACACAGACTACCATTTTACATGTATATATTGTATCTCTCCCCAGGGCCGGAACTAGGCGTAGGTGGATGAAGCACCAACCACCTACGCCTAGTTCCGGTCCTGGGGAGAAGGTTAGGTTTAGGCTGCGGGGAGGGAGGGTTAGGGGGCATTGGGGTAAGGTAAGTATACTTACCTTCCCCATGTCGGGATTCTAAGCATCGGGATGCCGTGGTCGGTCTTCTGACTGCCGGCATCCCACCTTCTGGCATTTCCTACCCAACGCAACACACAGACTACCATTTTACATGTATATATTGTATCTCTAATAATACTAGCTCACATGGATGTTGTATGCATTTAAAAAAATTCCGGCTGCAATTTCAATGGAAAATTTAACCTTAACTTGAAGGTCCTCAGAGTTTGCAGTGACAGTGTCCATGTAGAGAGTAGCTTTGGCAGTACATTTGTAGCAGCAGCAGCAGACGACAGCACATGCATGCTCCAAAGTGTGTCTCCTATACCGGCCAAGGGTACTGACAAATGAGGGGATTCAGTGAAGAGAAGAAGCCGGGCAATGTCCCTCTCTGGTTCTGCTGCTGTTGCTGCTGTTCCTCTCCCTCGGGGCTCAGGTCTCCGGGGTTAAGCATGAGGCCGATGCAGCGGAGTGGGGACGGTGCCTCTTCAGCCTGGCACCATCCTGCATTGCTTACCCACATTGCGCCGGCCTCGGCAGCACTGTATGTATGTCTCGGCTGGGGCCCCCTTGGGAGTATGATCATGTTGTGTTGCTGCTGCTGGCCCAGACGGTAATAGCCAGATCGCAGCTGCCAGTGCAGCAGCAGAAACCACAGGACCACCAGGGCAGCTGCATTATAAATAATAATTAAAAGAAACTTACTCTAAATGACATGGGGGTACATCCGCAGCGTGCAACCCCCCCCCCCCCCCTTCCTTCTTGAATCCGCCTATGCTTGAACAGGACATCACAAGGAGGGGCGGGCCACATGGAGAGCATGACCTAACACGGTCACTAAACAGTGCGGCATCTAGCACACGGCAAAAAACAGGGTGCACTTCATCTGGCAGCCAGCGAATAACGGGATGGCTGCAGACGGTGCGCCTACATGAAAAGTGCGCGGTGGGCACTGCACCATACGCACACACCTAGGCCCTGACCTAAAGGATTTTTAAAAGGGCAGACTAGATGGGCCAGGTGGTTCTTATCTGCCATCAGATTCCATGTTTCTATATCCTGCGTATGCATGGGTTAACCGGAATACTGGATTTCTGGATATGCGTCGCAATTATGTGGATGCATACGCAAGTTTGCAAATGCATCGGTGGGCATCTTTTACCTTTCTGGGCGGCTCTTCATATACATTTTTAAGCAGAAGCAGTTCTGAGAAAATCACAATTTCTGTCTCAATAGTGATCCAAGCTGCACAGGGCCCTGTGACCCAGTATATAGGCGATGTTACATATCCAGACAATGCCATGTTACATTAGCCAACTGGAATTATTCTGTATTCCCTATCTTATGTTATGTTTATCTACTTTACTAGAAAATCCAGAAATTATTAACCACTTCACTCCAGCTGTCTGACGATAAGCGGTAAGAGAAACTTATTTCACCTCTTTTTCCAAATGTTCTTCTATCTGCAGCATCCTCCATATTCCCAGATGGAGAGTTGGGTCAGTTTCAGATGATGGCTATGATGTACCAAAAGTAGACCCCAAGGGATACAGTCGTTAGTTCGACACAGCTTAGGTCGACCACTGTAGGTCGACATGGTCATTAGGTCGACATGTACTAGATCAACATGAGTTTTTCATATTTTTTTTCATCTTTTGTTTTTTTTCATACTTAACGATCCACGCGTACTACGATTGGAATGGTAACCTGTGCCGAGCGAAGCGAGCCATGCGAGGGGACACGGTGCACTAATTTGGATTCCCCGTCACTTTACTAAGAAAACGACGCCAAAAAAAGTTTTTTAAAAACCACATGTCGACCTTTTGACCTGTCGACCCAACGACCATGTCAGCCTATTGTCCCTGGAGACCTAATGCATGTCGACCTTCCATGGTTGACCTAATGACTGTCAACCTAAGTTGTGTCTACCCAACGACCATACCCGACCACAATCCCCATTTCCAGAGATGCAGTGATGCTATTTGGCTGGGAATATTAGGAGGGAGGTGGGTGGTGGGAGGGTGTAAGGAGGAGGGGGGTGTAAGGAGGAGGGGGGGGGGGGTGTTATGGTGCTGGGGTATCAGTATTACTACCTCAGCTGTCCCTGTTTGCTGTATTATGTATCTCCAAGAGGGTGAGGTGCTTTTATTTAATACCATGGTGCTAGGAGCAATGATGTAATGATGTGTTGTAACCGGTGCTTTTGGCATGTCGCCTCTGGCTTGCTGAAGTGTCTCCCTAGCGTATGATGTAGCCAAGGCAGAAGAGTCTGGTGATACGAGTTACAGACAGGAGTGGCCAATGGCCAATATAGCCGCCAATCAGATGTGAGGTTATGATGGTTTAGCACTTCAATTTTAAGTAGCGTCATATACACGGTGGAGTCACATTATTATGACCACCAGCTAATAGCCAGAGTAATAGCCGTGTGCAGCAGCTAGACGGGCTGACCTGTCATTTTAGACACACGCCTGGTAGCTGCCAGGTTTGTTTTGCCGGTGAGCTGCTCCACTCCACACGCACCTTCGTAGCTGACGTTCACCTCTCACATCGATGGCACGTGGTGCTCCGCAGTTTCCACAATGGTTATTTATAATGGTGCCATTTGTCCAGTCATGATACACCTTCACCACAGCAATACGTGCACAAACTGCGCTGTGTCAGAAATACTGCCGCCCTTGGCCCGACAGGCGATAATCCTCCCTTTTCGAAACTCTGATAATTATCCCGTGACCCATGACAGAAACAAGTGATATGTGTGCAGACGGCCTATCGCACACCTTATATACCCACCAAGCCAGCACACAACACATGAAGTACGTCATGGGCTGCGCGATGCCGACGTCAAATGTAGGATGTGGTCATAATAATGTGACAGTGTATGAACAGTTAAAGGGGTGTAATAAAGGTCATTTGTTTTATTTTGATCAGTGATTGAGGATATGTTACTAACAAAAATAGAAATATGACAGCGTGCATAGACCAATTTCTTTTTCTTTTTTAATGATCTTGTAATTAACCAGAGCTATAGAAAGAATGACAAGATAAAACTATTCATCTTCCACCACAAAATGTTTTTGGGTTTGTATTAATACGTTTTACTGCGTTATGTTAAAAGTAAAAGGCATGTAGGTGGAATTGAATGGCATCACACAGAGCAGCCAGAAACACTTTCGAGTCAGTCCAGCCAGGTGCGAGTTTGCAAAAACGAGTGTTTCATGAGATTCACAAATATCACATGAATGCACGCACCCAAGAGATGCGAGACCCAATTACAGATGCCAACTCCCAGTAGTCACGGCAAGGGCGTGCGACATTTGCACAAAATGTGACCTGTGAGAAGTGTATGAAACAGTGGGGAAACCGCCCTGGACAATAAAAAAGTGACAGCTAAGATAGCAGGGCCATATAGAAGACTATTATTGGGTATAAGAACAGTGTTAGAGATGTTAAATATGTGGCAGATGGTTGATATTTAGTATTGGTTGAAAAATAATAGGAAGCTAGTGTTCTAAAATCTCTTTCCCATCAATTCAACACCTCCACGTACCTGTCCCACATCATTTACACCTCCTGTTACCTGTCCCACATCATTTACACCTCCTGTTACCTGTCCCACATCAGTTACACCTCCCACGTATCTGTGCCACACCATTTACACCTCCCTGTACCTTTCCCACATCAATTACACCTCCACATACCTGTCCCACATCATTTACACCTCCACATACCTGTCCCACATCAATTACACCTCCACATACCTGTCCCACATCAGTTACACCTCCACGTACCTGTCCCACATCATTTACACCTCCTGTTACCTGTCCCACATCATTTACACCTCCTGTTACCTGTCCCACATCATTTACACCTCCTGTTACCTGTCCCACATCAGTTACACCTCCCACGTACCTGTCCCACATTATTTACACCTCCTGTTACCTGTGCCACATCATTTACACCTCCTGTTACCTGTGCCACATCATTTACACCTCCTGTTACCTGTGCCACATCATTTACACCTCCTGTTACCTGTGCCACATCATTTACACCTCCTGTTACCTGTGCCACATCATTTACACCTCCCACGTATCTGTCCCACATCATTTACACCTCCCTATACCTTTCCCACATAATTTACACCTCCACATACCTGTTCGAGATCATTTACACCTCCACATACCTGTCCTACATCAATTAAACAACCACATACCTGTTCCACATCAATTACACCTCCACGTACCTGCCCCACATAATTTACACCTCCACGTACCTGCCCCACATCAGTTACACCTCCACATACCTGTCCCACATCAGTTACACCTCCACATACCTGCCCCACATCATTTACACCTCCACATACCTGTCCCACATCAGTTACACCTCCACATACCTGTCCCACATCAATTACACCTCCACATACCTGTCCCACATCAATTACACCTCCACATACCTGTCCCACATCAGTTACACCTCCACATACCTGTCCCACATCAGTTACACCTCCACATACCTGCATAGCTCCCAACATGACCCTCTCAAGGAGGGACAAAATGCTCTGCTCCTGGACTTTCCTCTTAATGTATGATTACCGGCACCTGTGTTGAACAGGTTAATGGATAAGAAAGGTGTTTCAGCACAGGTGATGGCAATCATAAATTAAGAGGGAAGTGCAGGAACAGAGCATTCTGTCCCTCCTGGAGAGGGTCATGTTGGGAGGTATGTACCTGTCCCACACCATTTACACCTCCACATACCTGTCCCACATCAGTTACACCTCCACATACCTGTCCCACATCAGTTACACCTCCACATACCTGTCCCACACCATTTACACCTCAACATACCTGTCCCACATCAATTACACCTCCACATACCTGTCCCACATCAATTACACCTCCACATAGCTGTCCCACACCATTTACACCTCCACATACCTGTCCCACATCAATTACACCTCCACATACCTGTCCCACATCAGTTACACCTCCACATACCTGTCCCACATCAATCACACCTCCACATACCTGTCCCACACCATTTACACCTCAACATACCTGTCCCACATCAATTACACCTCCACATACCTGTCCCACATCAATTACACCTCCACATAGCTGTCCCACACCATTTACACCTCCACATACCTGTCCCACATCAATTACACCTCCACATACCTGTCCCACATCAGTTACACCTCCACATACCTGTCCCACATCAATCACACCTCCACATACCTGTCCCACATCAGTTACACCTCCACATACCTGTCCCACATCAGTTACACCTCCACATACCTGTCCCACATCAATTACACCTCCACATACCTGTCCCACATCAATTACACCTCCACATACCTGTCCCACATCAGTTACACCTCCACATACCTGTCCCACACCATTTACACCTCCACATACCTGTCCCACATCAGTTACACCTCCACATACCTGTCCCACATCAATTACACCTCCACATACCTGTCCCACATCAGTTACACCTCCACATACCTGTCCCACATCAATTACACCTCCACATACCTGTCCCACATCAATTACACCTCCACATACCTGTCCCACATCAATTACACCTCCACATACCTGTCCCACATCAGTTACACCTCCACATACCTGTCCCACATCAATTACACCTCCACATACCTGTCCCACATCAATTACACCTCCCATGTACCTGTCCCACATCAATTACACCTCCACATACCTGTCCCACATCAATTACACCTCCACATACCTGTCCCACATCAGTTACACCTCCACATACCTGTCCCACATCAGTAACACCTCCACATACCTGTCCCACATCAGTTACACCTCCACATACCTGTCCCACATCAGTTACACCTCCACATACCTGTCCCACATCAATTACACCTCCCATGTACCTGTCCCACATCAGTTACACCTCCACATACCTGCATAGCTCCCAACATGACCCTCTCCAGGAGGGACAAAATGCTCTGCTCCTGGACTTTCCTCTTAATGTATGATTACCGGCACCTGTGTTGAACAGGTTAATGGATAAGAAAGGTGTTTCAGCACAGGTGATGGCAATCATAAATTAAGAGAGAAGTGCAGGAACAGAGCATTCTGTCCCTCCTGGAGAGGGTCATGTTGGGAGGTATGTACCTGTCCCACACCATTTACACCTCCACATACCTGTCCCACACCATTTACACCTCCACATACCTGTCCCACATCAGTTACACCTCCACATACCTGTCCCACATCAGTTACACCTCCACATACCTGTCCCACATCAGTTACACCTCCACATACCTGTCCCACATCAGTTACACCTCCACATACCTGTCCCACATCAGTTACACCTCCACATACCTGTCCCACATCAATTACACCTCCACATACCTGTCCCACATCATTTACACCTCCACATACCTGTCCCATATCAGTTACACCTCCACATACCTGTCCCACATCATTTACACCTCCACATACCTGTCCCACATCAGTTACACCTCCACATACCTGTCCCACATCAGTTACACCTCCACATACCTGTCCCACATCAATTACACCTCCACATACCTGTCCCACATCAGTTACACCTCCACATACCTGTCCCACATCAATTACACCTCCACATGCCTGTCCCACATCAATTACACCTCCACATACCTGTCCCACATCAGTTACACCTCCACATACCTGTCCCACATCAATTACACCTCCACATGCCTGTCCCACATCAATTACACCTCCACATGCCTGTCCCACATCAATTACACCTCCACATACCTGTCCCACATCAATTACACCTCCACATGCCTGTCCCACATCAGTTACACCTCCACATACCTGTCCCACATCAATTACACCTCCACATACCTGTCCTACATCAGTTACACCTCCACATACCTGTCCCACATCAGTTACACCTCCACATACCTGTCCCACATCAATTACACCTCCACATACCTGTCCCACATCAGTTACACCTCCACATACCTGTCCCACATCAGTTACACCTCCACATACCTGTCCCACATCAATTACACCTCCACATACCTGTCCCACATCAGTTACACCTCCACATACCTGTCCCACATCAATTACACCTCCACATGCCTGTCCCACATCAATTACACCTCCACATGCCTGTCCCACATCAATTACACCTCCACATACCTGTCCCACATCAATTACACCTCCACATGCCTGTCCCACATCAGTTACACCTCCACATACCTGTCCCACATCATTTACACCTCCACATACCTGTCCCACATCAGTTACACCTCCACATACCTGTCCCACATCAGTTACACCTCCACATACCTGTCCCACATCATTTACACCTCCACATACCTGTCCCACATCAGTTACACCTCCACATACCTGTCCCACATCAGTTACACCTCCACATACCTGTCCCACATCAATTACACCTCCACATACCTGTCCCACATCAATTACACCTCCACATACCTGTCCCACATCAATTACACCTCCACATACCTGTCCCACATCAGTTACACCTCCACATACCTGTCCCACATCAGTTACACCTCCACATACCTGTCCCACATCAGTTACACCTCCACATACCTGTCCCACATCAGTTACACCTCCACATACCTGCCCCACATCAGTTACACCTCCACATACCTGTCCCACATCAATTACACCTCCACATACCTGTCCCACATCAATTACACCTCCCATGTACCTGTCCCACATCAGTTACACCTCCCATGTACCTGTCCCACATCAGTTACACCTCCCATGTACCTGTCCCACATCAGTTACACCTCCACATACCTGTCCCACATCAGTTACACCTCCACATACCTGTCCCACATCAGTTACACCTCCACATACCTGTCCCACATCAATTACACCTCCACATGCCTGTCCCACATCAATTACACCTCCACATACCTGTCCCACATCAATTACACCTCCCATGTACCTGTCCCACATCAGTTACACCTCCACATACCTGTCCCACATCAGTTACACCTCCACATACCTGTCCCACATCAGTTACACCTCCACATACCTGTCCCACATCAATTACACCTCCACATGCCTGTCCCACATCAATTACACCTCCACATACCTGTCCCACATCAGTTACACCTCCACATACCTGTCCCACATCAATTACACCTCCACATACCTGTCCCACATCAATTACACCTCCCATGTACCTGTCCCACATCAGTTACACCTCCACATACCTGTCCCACATCAGTTACACCTCCACATACCTGTCCCACATCAGTTACACCTCCACATACCTGTCCCACATCAGTTACACCTCCACATACCTGTCCCACATCAGTTACACCTCCACATACCTGCATAGCTCCCAACATGACCCTCTCCAGGAGGGACAAAATGCTCTGCTCCTGGACTTTCCTCTTAATGTATGATTACCGGCACCTGTGTTGAACAGGTTAATGGATAAGAAAGGTGTTTCAGCACAGGTGATGGCAATCATAAATTAAGAGGGAAGTGCAGGAACAGAGCATTCTGTCCCTCCTGGAGAGGGTCATGTTGGGAGGTATGTACCTGTCCCACACCATTTACACCTCCACATACCTGTCCCACATCAGTTACACCTCCACATACCTGTCCCACATCAGTTACACCTCCACATACCTGTCCCACACCATTTACACCTCAACATACCTGTCCCACATCAATTACACCTCCACATACCTGTCCCACATCAATTACACCTCCACATAGGTGTCCCACACCATTTACACCTCCACATACCTGTCCCACATCAATTACACCTCCACATACCTGTCCCACATCAGTTACACCTCCACATACCTGTCCCACATCAATCACACCTCCACATACCTGTCCCACACCATTTACACCTCCACATACCTGTCCCACATCAGTTACACCTCCACATACCTGTCCCACATCAATTACACCTCCACATACCTGTCCCACATCAGTTACACCTCCACATACCTGTCCCACATCAATTACACCTCCACATACCTGTCCCACATCAATTACACCTCCACATACCTGTCCCACATCAATTACACCTCCACATACCTGTCCCACATCAGTTACACCTCCACATACCTGTCCCACATCAATTACACCTCCACATACCTGTCCCACATCAATTACACCTCCCATGTACCTGTCCCACATCAATTACACCTCCACATACCTGTCCCACATCAGTTACACCTCCACATACCTGTCCCACATCAGTTACACCTCCACATACCTGTCCCACATCAGTTACACCTCCACATACCTGTCCCACATCAGTTACACCTCCACATACCTGTCCCACATCAATTACACCTCCACATACCTGTCCCACATCAGTTACACCTCCACATACCTGTCCCACATCAGTTACACCTCCACATACCTGTCCCACATCAATTACACCTCCCATGTACCTGTCCCACATCAGTTACACCTCCACATACCTGTCCCACATCAATTACACCTCCACATACCTGTCCCACATCAATTACACCTCCCATGTACCTGTCCCACATCAGTTACACCTCCACATACCTGTCCCACATCAGTTACACCTCCACATACCTGTCCCACATCAGTTACACCTCCACATACCTGTCCCACATCAATTACACCTCCACATACCTGTCCCACATCAATTACACCTCCACATACCTGTCCCGCATCAATTACACCTCCACATACCTGTCCCACATCAGTTACACCTCCACATACCTGTCCCACATCAGTTACACCTCCACATACCTGTCCCACATCAGTTACACCTCCACATACCTGTCCCACATCAATTACACCTCCACATACCTGTCCCACATCAATCACACCTCCACATACCTGTCCCACATCAATCACACCTCCACATACCTGTCCCACATCAGTTACACCTCCACATACCTGTCCCACATCAGTTACACCTCCACATACCTGTCCCACATCAATTACACCTCCACATACCTGTCCCACATCAGTTACACCTCCACATACCTGTCCCACATCAATTACACCTCCACATACCTGTCCCACATCAATTACACCTCCACATACCTGTCCCACATCAGTTACACCTCCACATACCTGTCCCACATCAATTACACCTCCACATACCTGTCCCACATCAATTACACCTCCACATACCTGTCCCACATCAGTTACACCTCCACATACCTGTCCCACATCAGTTACACCTCCACATACCTGTCCCACATCAGTTACACCTCCACATACCTGTCCCACATCAGTTACACCTCCACATACCTGTCCCACATCAGTTACACCTCCACATACCTGTCCCACATCAATTACACCTCCACATACCTGTCCCACATCAGTTACACCTCCACGTACCTGTCCCACATCAATTACACCTCCACATACCTGTCCCACATCAGTTACACCTCCACATGCCTGTCCCACATCAGTTACACCTCCACATACCTGTCCCACATCAGTTACACCTCCACATACCTGTCCCACATCAGTTACACCTCCACATACCTGTCCCACATCAGTTACACCTCCACATACCTGTCCCACATCAGTTACACCTCCACATACCTGTCCCACATCAGTTACACCTCCACATACCTGTCCCACATCAATTACACCTCCACATACCTGTCCCACATCAATTACACCTCCACATACCTGTCCCACATCAATTACACCTCCACATACCTGTCCCACATCAGTTACACCTCCACATACCTGTCCCACATCAATTACACCTCCCATGTACCTGTCCCACATCAGTTACACCTCCACATACCTGTCCCACATCAATTACACCTCCACATACCTGTCCCACATCAATTACACCTCCACATACCTGTCCCACATCAATTACACCTCCCATGTACCTGTCCCACATCAGTTACACCTCCACATACCTGTCCCACATCAATTACACCTCCACATACCTGTCCCACATCAGTTACACCTCCACATACCTGTCCCACATCAGTTACACCTCCACATACCTGTCCCACATCAGTTACACCTCCACATACCTGTCCCACATCAATTACACCTCCCATGTACCTGTCCCACATCAGTTACACCTCCACATACCTGTCCCACATCAGTTACACCTCCACATACCTGTCCCACATCAATTACACCTCCACATGCCTGTCCCACATCAGTTACGCCTCCACATACCTGTCCCACATCAATTACACCTCCACATACCTGTCCCACATCAATTACACCTCCACATACCTGTCCCACATCAATTACACCTCCACATACCTGTCCCACATCAGTTACACCTCCACATACCTGTCCCACATCAATTACACCTCCACATACCTGTCCCACATCAATTACACCTCCCATGTACCTGTCCCACATCAATTACACCTCCACATACCTGTCCCACATCAATTACACCTCCACATACCTGTCCCACATCAGTTACACCTCCACATACCTGTCCCACATCAGTAACACCTCCACATACCTGTCCCACATCAGTTACACCTCCACATACCTGTCCCACATCAGTTACACCTCCACATACCTGTCCCACATCAATTACACCTCCCATGTACCTGTCCCACATCAGTTACACCTCCACATACCTGCATAGCTCCCAACATGACCCTCTCCAGGAGGGACAAAATGCTCTGCTCCTGGACTTTCCTCTTAATGTATGATTACCGGCACCTGTGTTGAACAGGTTAATGGATAAGAAAGGTGTTTCAGCACAGGTGATGGCAATCATAAATTAAGAGAGAAGTGCAGGAACAGAGCATTCTGTCCCTCCTGGAGAGGGTCATGTTGGGAGGTATGTACCTGTCCCACACCATTTACACCTCCACATACCTGTCCCACACCATTTACACCTCCACATACCTGTCCCACATCAGTTACACCTCCACATACCTGTCCCACATCAGTTACACCTCCACATACCTGTCCCACATCAGTTACACCTCCACATACCTGTCCCACATCAGTTACACCTCCACATACCTGTCCCACATCAGTTACACCTCCACATACCTGTCCCACATCAATTACACCTCCACATACCTGTCCCACATCATTTACACCTCCACATACCTGTCCCATATCAGTTACACCTCCACATACCTGTCCCACATCATTTACACCTCCACATACCTGTCCCACATCAGTTACACCTCCACATACCTGTCCCACATCAGTTACACCTCCACATACCTGTCCCACATCAATTACACCTCCACATACCTGTCCCACATCAGTTACACCTCCACATACCTGTCCCACATCAATTACACCTCCACATGCCTGTCCCACATCAATTACACCTCCACATACCTGTCCCACATCAGTTACACCTCCACATACCTGTCCCACATCAATTACACCTCCACATGCCTGTCCCACATCAATTACACCTCCACATGCCTGTCCCACATCAATTACACCTCCACATACCTGTCCCACATCAATTACACCTCCACATGCCTGTCCCACATCAGTTACACCTCCACATACCTGTCCCACATCAATTACACCTCCACATACCTGTCCTACATCAGTTACACCTCCACATACCTGTCCCACATCAGTTACACCTCCACATACCTGTCCCACATCAATTACACCTCCACATACCTGTCCCACATCAGTTACACCTCCACATACCTGTCCCACATCAGTTACACCTCCACATACCTGTCCCACATCAATTACACCTCCACATACCTGTCCCACATCAGTTACACCTCCACATACCTGTCCCACATCAATTACACCTCCACATGCCTGTCCCACATCAATTACACCTCCACATGCCTGTCCCACATCAATTACACCTCCACATACCTGTCCCACATCAATTACACCTCCACATGCCTGTCCCACATCAGTTACACCTCCACATACCTGTCCCACATCAATTACACCTCCACATACCTGTCCTACATCAGTTACACCTCCACATACCTGTCCCACATCAGTTACACCTCCACATACCTGTCCCACATCAATTACACCTCCACATACCTGTCCCACATCAGTTACACCTCCACATACCTGTCCCACATCAGTTACACCTCCACATACCTGTCCCACATCAATTACACCTCCCATGTACCTGTCCCACATCAGTTACACCTCCACATACCTGTCCCACATCAGTTACACCTCCACATACCTGTCCCACATCAATTACACCTCCACGTACCTGTCCCACATCAGTTACACCTCCACATACCTGTCCCACATCAGTTACACCTCCACATACCTGTCCCACATCAGTTACACCTCCACATACCTGCCCCACATCAGTTACACCTCCACATACCTGTCCCACATCAATTACACCTCCACATACCTGTCCCACATCAATTACACCTCCCATGTACCTGTCCCACATCAGTTACACCTCCCATGTACCTGTCCCACATCAGTTACACCTCCACATACCTGTCCCACATCAATTACACCTCCACATGCCTGTCCCACATCAATTACACCTCCACATACCTGTCCCACATCAATTACACCTCCACATGCCTGTCCTACATCATTTACACCTCCACATACCTGTCCCACATCATTTACACCTCCACATACCTGTCCCACATCAGTTACACCTCCACATACCTGTCCCACATCAGTTACACCTCCACATACCTGTCCCACATCATTTACACCTCCACATACCTGTCCCACATCAGTTACACCTCCACATACCTGTCCCACATCAGTTACACCTCCACATACCTGTCCCACATCAATTACACCTCCACATACCTGTCCCACATCAATTACACCTCCACATACCTGTCCCACATCAATTACACCTCCACATACCTGTCCCACATCAGTTACACCTCCACATACCTGTCCCACATCAGTTACACCTCCACATACCTGTCCCACATCAGTTACACCTCCACATACCTGTCCCACATCAGTTACACCTCCACATACCTGCCCCACATCAGTTACACCTCCACATACCTGTCCCACATCAATTACACCTCCACATACCTGTCCCACATCAATTACACCTCCCATGTACCTGTCCCACATCAGTTACACCTCCCATGTACCTGTCCCACATCAGTTACACCTCCCATGTACCTGTCCCACATCAGTTACACCTCCACATACCTGTCCCACATCAGTTACACCTCCACATACCTGTCCCACATCAGTTACACCTCCACATACCTGTCCCACATCAATTACACCTCCACATGCCTGTCCCACATCAATTACACCTCCACATACCTGTCCCACATCAATTACACCTCCCATGTACCTGTCCCACATCAGTTACACCTCCACATACCTGTCCCACATCAGTTACACCTCCACATACCTGTCCCACATCAGTTACACCTCCACATACCTGTCCCACATCAATTACACCTCCACATGCCTGTCCCACATCAATTACACCTCCACATACCTGTCCCACATCAGTTACACCTCCACATACCTGTCCCACATCAATTACACCTCCACATACCTGTCCCACATCAATTACACCTCCCATGTACCTGTCCCACATCAGTTACACCTCCACATACCTGTCCCACATCAGTTACACCTCCACATACCTGTCCCACATCAGTTACACCTCCACATACCTGTCCCACATCAGTTACACCTCCACATACCTGTCCCACATCAGTTACACCTCCACATACCTGCATAGCTCCCAACATGACCCTCTCCAGGAGGGACAAAATGCTCTGCTCCTGGACTTTCCTCTTAATGTATGATTACCGGCACCTGTGTTGAACAGGTTAATGGATAAGAAAGGTGTTTCAGCACAGGTGATGGCAATCATAAATTAAGAGGGAAGTGCAGGAACAGAGCATTCTGTCCCTCCTGGAGAGGGTCATGTTGGGAGGTATGTACCTGTCCCACACCATTTACACCTCCACATACCTGTCCCACATCAGTTACACCTCCACATACCTGTCCCACATCAGTTACACCTCCACATACCTGTCCCACACCATTTACACCTCAACATACCTGTCCCACATCATTTACACCTCCACATACCTGTCCCACATCAATTACACCTCCACATAGGTGTCCCACACCATTTACACCTCCACATACCTGTCCCACATCAATTACACCTCCACATACCTGTCCCACATCAGTTACACCTCCACATACCTGTCCCACATCAATCACACCTCCACATACCTGTCCCACACCATTTACACCTCCACATACCTGTCCCACATCAGTTACACCTCCACATACCTGTCCCACATCAATTACACCTCCACATACCTGTCCCACATCAGTTACACCTCCACATACCTGTCCCACATCAATTACACCTCCACATACCTGTCCCACATCAATTACACCTCCACATACCTGTCCCACATCAATTACACCTCCACATACCTGTCCCACATCAGTTACACCTCCACATACCTGTCCCACATCAATTACACCTCCACATACCTGTCCCACATCAATTACACCTCCCATGTACCTGTCCCACATCAATTACACCTCCACATACCTGTCCCACATCAGTTACACCTCCACATACCTGTCCCACATCAGTTACACCTCCACATACCTGTCCCACATCAGTTACACCTCCACATACCTGTCCCACATCAGTTACACCTCCACATACCTGTCCCACATCAATTACACCTCCACATACCTGTCCCACATCAGTTACACCTCCACATACCTGTCCCACATCAGTTACACCTCCACATACCTGTCCCACATCAATTACACCTCCCATGTACCTGTCCCACATCAGTTACACCTCCACATACCTGTCCCACATCAATTACACCTCCACATACCTGTCCCACATCAGTTACACCTCCACATACCTGTCCCACATCAATTACACCTCCACATGCCTGTCCCACATCAATTACACCTCCACATACCTGTCCCACATCAGTTACACCTCCACATACCTGTCCCACATCAATTACACCTCCACATGCCTGTCCCACATCAATTACACCTCCACATGCCTGTCCCACATCAATTACACCTCCACATACCTGTCCCACATCAATTACACCTCCACATGCCTGTCCCACATCAGTTACACCTCCACATACCTGTCCCACATCAATTACACCTCCACATACCTGTCCTACATCAGTTACACCTCCACATACCTGTCCCACATCAGTTACACCTCCACATACCTGTCCCACATCAATTACACCTCCACATACCTGTCCCACATCAGTTACACCTCCACATACCTGTCCCACATCAGTTACACCTCCACATACCTGTCCCACATCAATTACACCTCCACATACCTGTCCCACATCAGTTACACCTCCACATACCTGTCCCACATCAGTTACACCTCCACATACCTGTCCCACATCAGTTACACCTCCACATACCTGTCCCACATCAATTACACCTCCCATGTACCTGTCCCACATCAGTTACACCTCCACATACCTGTCCCACATCAGTTACACCTCCACATACCTGTCCCACATCAGTTACACCTCCACATACCTGTCCCACATCAATTACACCTCCACATACCTGTCCCACATCAATTACACCTCCACATACCTGTCCCGCATCAATTACACCTCCACATACCTGTCCCACATCAGTTACACCTCCACATACCTGTCCCACATCAGTTACACCTCCACATACCTGTCCCACATCAGTTACACCTCCACATACCTGTCCCACATCAATTACACCTCCACATACCTGTCCCACATCAATCACACCTCCACATACCTGTCCCACATCAATCACACCTCCACATACCTGTCCCACATCAGTTACACCTCCACATACCTGTCCCACATCAGTTACACCTCCACATACCTGTCCCACATCAATTACACCTCCACATACCTGTCCCACATCAGTTACACCTCCACATACCTGTCCCACATCAATTACACCTCCACATACCTGTCCCACATCAATTACACCTCCACATACCTGTCCCACATCAGTTACACCTCCACATACCTGTCCCACATCAATTACACCTCCACATACCTGTCCCACATCAATTACACCTCCACATACCTGTCCCACATCAGTTACACCTCCACATACCTGTCCCACATCAGTTACACCTCCACATACCTGTCCCACATCAGTTACACCTCCACATACCTGTCCCACATCAGTTACACCTCCACATACCTGTCCCACATCAGTTACACCTCCACATACCTGTCCCACATCAATTACACCTCCACATACCTGTCCCACATCAGTTACACCTCCACGTACCTGTCCCACATCAATTACACCTCCACATACCTGTCCCACATCAGTTACACCTCCACATGCCTGTCCCACATCAGTTACACCTCCACATACCTGTCCCACATCAGTTACACCTCCACATACCTGTCCCACATCAGTTACACCTCCACATACCTGTCCCACATCAGTTACACCTCCACATACCTGTCCCACATCAGTTACACCTCCACATACCTGTCCCACATCAGTTACACCTCCACATACCTGTCCCACATCAATTACACCTCCACATACCTGTCCCACATCAATTACACCTCCACATACCTGTCCCACATCAATTACACCTCCACATACCTGTCCCACATCAGTTACACCTCCACGTACCTGTCCCACATCAATTACACCTCCCATGTACCTGTCCCACATCAGTTACACCTCCACATACCTGTCCCACATCAGTTACACCTCCACATACCTGTCCCACATCAATTACACCTCCACATACCTGTCCCACATCAATTACACCTCCACATACCTGTCCCACATCAATTACACCTCCCATGTACCTGTCCCACATCAGTTACACCTCCACATACCTGTCCCACATCAATTACACCTCCACATACCTGTCCCACATCAGTTACACCTCCACATACCTGTCCCACATCAGTTACACCTCCACATACCTGTCCCACATCAGTTACACCTCCACATACCTGTCCCACATCAATTACACCTCCCATGTACCTGTCCCACATCAGTTACACCTCCACATACCTGTCCCACATCAGTTACACCTCCGCATACCTGTCCCACATCAATTACACCTCCACATACCTGTCCCACATCAATTACACCTCCACATGCCTGTCCCACATCAGTTACACCTCCACATACCTGTCCCACATCAATTACACCTCCACATACCTGTCCCACATCAATTACACCTCCACATACCTGTCCCACATCAATTACACCTCCACATACCTGTCCCACATCAGTTACACCTCCACATACCTGTCCCACATCAATTACACCTCCCATGTACCTGTCCCACATCAGTTACACCTCCACATACCTGTCCCACATCAATTACACCTCCACATACCTGTCCTACATCAGTTACACCTCCACATACCTGTCCTACATCAGTTACACCTCCACATACCTGTCCTACATCAGTTACACCTCCACATACCCGTCCTACATAATTTATCCCATTATTAAGCTTTTTAGAGAAATTCAGAAAGCTGACATTGAAGCTATTTAAACCCTTCCAAGTATGTGATTATTTATTAGGAGGGGTGTGCCAGAGGTTCTGCACTATGGTCCTAATTCAGACCTGATCGCTCGCTAGGGTTTTTTTGGACTGCTGCGAGCAGATAGTCGCTGCCCATTGGGGAGTGTATTTTTTCTTTGCAAGTGTGCGATCGCATGTGCAGCCGGGCGGTACAAAAAAACGTTTGTGCAGTTTCTGAGTTGCCAAGAACTTCCTCAGCCGCTGCGATCACTTCAGCCTGTTTGGTCCCGGAATTGCCGTCAGACACCCGCCCTGCAAACGCTTGGACACGCCTGCGTTTTTGCAAACACTCCCAGAAAACGGTTAGTTGACACCCACAAACGCCGTCTTCCTGTCAATCTCCTTCCCATTGGCTGTTCGAATGGATTCTTCGTTAAACCCATCGCACTGCAATGATCCGCTTTGTACCTGTGCGACGCGCCTGCACATTGCAGTGCATACACATGCGCAGTTCTGACCTGATCGCAGCGCAGCGAAAAACCTTGCGTGCGATCAGGTCTGAATGACCCCCTGGGCCAAATGTAATAGAGGGAGAGTTTCAAAAAGTGAGAGATTTGGTAAGGGTTTGCAATTTTTTTTAAAGTGGCAATCATTTACACAGCAAGATCAACCTGGTTTTGCAGTGTAAATGATTGCCACTTTAAAAAAAGCTGAAAATCCCTACCAAATCTCTCACTTTCTGAAACTCTCACTCTATTACATTTGGCTCCATATGTTCTGACATTTTTACCGTATAATAAAGATATTCTCTATCTTCTCACCTGCACCTGCACAAAAAAAAACAACAGCCATTTCATCCAGAATATCAATGCCAGTTTTCAAATGTAATTTTCACAGAGTTTGCACCTAATTGGATTCTTCCATCTGTTTCTTTTAGCGCTGAGGACCTGGAGGACAGTTACAATGAGAACGCGCTGAACGTGTGCCTGCCCTCTGCGCAGCTGCTGGCTACAGAAGTCAGTGACATTCTAGAGTCATGTACTGGTGAGTTGCTTGTTCCTTACATGGACAACATCCTATGCATTGATTTTTCACATGGAAACATAGAGCCTAATTCATACCTGGTTGCTGCAGCGGCAGCGATCGCAGGCTGAAGCCCAGTGAGGTGTGTGCATGCGAAGGCATCTCACTGGTGCGATCGCCTCTGCCTGATTGACAGACAGAGGCAGTCACGGGGCGTGCCGGAGGAGTTCAAATGGAGTTGAGGGGGATGGGTTGCAGTGGCTTCGTGATGTCACACACAGCCGCTGCTACCAAAACATGGTGGGAAGCCAGCAGCTAGGCGGCATAGGCAGGGAGCTACTCACCAGGTGCGAAAGCATCACCGAAGAGTGATGCCTTTGCACCTCTGCGGGCAGGAAACAGGGTCTGGCATGTGGAGCGGACCCCCGCTTGTCAGAGATTGTGATTGTAGATGTGCGTTTTTCCGCACATCTATGATCAGCTCTGAATTAGGACCATAGGAGGTCATTCCGAGTTGATCGTAGCTGTGATAAATTTAGCACAGCTATGATCATTCACACTGACATGCTGGGGGACAGCCTGCACAGGGCTAGTCCGCCCACATGTCAGTGCCCCCCCCCCCCCCCCGCCCTTTGCATTTCAAGAGTAGCTCCCGACCAGCGCAGCTTTAGCGTGCTCTGCGGTAGCTACTCGTCGATCCCCGGCCCGCAGCAGATGTGTGTGACATCACGCAGCCGCCGCGGCCCACCCCCCAAATGGTCCGGCCACACCTGCGTTGGCCGGACCGCTCCCCCTAAATGGCGGCTCAATGCCGCCGTACAACCCCCTCCCGCCCAGCAATGACGGCTGCCATGCGCCGGCGCACTGCCTGATCTCTGCACTGCGATCAACTCGGAATGACCCCCAAGGTCTTATCATGAAGTAATGAAAAGTGTGAAGTGAGCCAGTAGTTGCTCATGGCAACCAATCAGCTGCTACGTATAATTGCATAGAATGAACTGCTGATATGAATAACACTGTTTTCTCTGACGTCCTAGTGGATGCTGGGAACTCCGTAAGGACCATGGGGAATAGACGGGCTCCGCAGGAGACTGGGCACTCTAAAGAAAAGATTAGGTACTATCTGGTGTGCACTGGCTCCTCCCTCTATGCCCCTCCTCCAGACCTCAGTTAGAATCTGTGCCCGGCCAGAGCTGGGTGCTCCTAGTGGGCTCTCCTGAGCTTACTAGTAAAGAAAGTATTTATTAGGTTTTTTATTTTCAGTGAGCTTCTGCTGGCAACAGACTCACTGCTACGTGGGACTAAGGGGAGAGAAGCAAACCTACCTGCTTGCAGCTAGCTTGTGCTTCTTAGGCTACTGGACACCATTAGCTCCAGAGGGTTCGAACACAGGCACCTGTCCTCGATCGTCCGTTCCCGGAGCCGCGCCGCCGTCCCCCTCGCAGAGCCAGAAGAACAGAAGCTTGAAGATGACGAAATCGGCGGCTGAAGACTCCTGTCTTCATTAAGGTAGCGCACAGCACTGCAGCTGTGCACCATTGCTCCCAGCACACTTACACACTCCGGTCACTGTAGGGTGCAGGGCGCTGGGGGGGGGGGGGGGCGCCCTGGGCTGCAATTGAAGTACCTTTTGGCATAAAAATACATATATACAGTCTGGCACTGTATATATGTAAAAACCCCCGCCATTTTTTCACACAGAAAGCGGGACAGAAGCCCGCCACTGAGGGGGCAGGGCCTTCTTCCTCAGCACACCAGCGCCATTTTCTCTTCACAGCTCCGCTGGTAGCAGCTCCCCAGGCTCTCCCCTGCAGTATCCAGGTACAAGATGGGTTAAAAAGAGAGGGGGGGCACATAAATTTAGGCGCAAATAAGACATATAAAGCAGCTATTGGGTAAATCACTTATTATCAGTGAGAATCCCTGTGTTATATAGCGCTGTGGTGTGTGCTGGCATACTCTCTCTCTGTCTCCCCAAAGGACTTTGTGGGGTCCTGTCCTCAGTCTGAGCATTCCCTGTGTGTGTGCGGTGTGTCGGTACGGCTGTGTCGACATGTTTGATGAGGAAGGTTACGTGGAGGCGGAGCAAGGGCAGATAAGTGTGGTGTCGCCCCCGTCGGGGCCGACACCTGATTGGATGGATATGTGGAAGGTCTTAAATGACAATGTAAACTCCTTACATAAAAGGTTTGATGACGCTGCAGCCTTGGGACAGCCGGGGTCTCAGCCTGCGCCTGCCCAGGCGACTCAGAAACCATCAGGGGCTCATAAACGCCCTCTATCTCAGATGGTTGACACAGATGTCGACACGGAGTCCGACTCCAGTGTCGACGATGATGAGGCACATTTACAGTCTAAAATGACCAAGGCCATCAGATACATGATTATTGCAATGAAAGATGTATTACACATTTCTGAGATTAACCCTGTTAATACCAAGAGGGTTTATATGTTTGGGGAGAAAAAGCAGCCAGTGACTTTTCCCCCATCTGATGAATTAAATTAATTGTGTGAAGAAGCGTGGAGTTCCCCTGATAAGAAATTAGTGATTTCTAAAAGGTTACTGATGGCGTACCCTTTCCCGCCAACGGACAGGTTAAGTTGGGAAACATCCCCTAGGGTGGACAAGGCACTGACAAGCTTATCTAAAAAGGTGGCCCTGCCGTCTCAGGATACGGCCACCCTAAAGGAGCCTGCGGATAGAAAGCAGGAAGCTATCCTGAAGTCAGTGTATACACACTCTGGTACTCTACTGAGACCTGCTATTGCTTCAGCCTGGATGTGTAGTGCTGTAGCAGCGTGGACAGATACTCTGTTAGACGACATAGATTCCCTCGACAGAGATACTGTTTTGCTAACCCTGGGCCATATCAAAGACGTCGTCTTATATATGCGGGATGCTCAGAGGGACATTTGCCTGCTGGGCTCTAGAATTAATGCTATGTCCATTTCTGCTAGGAGGGTCTTATAGACTCGGCAATGGACAGGAGATGCTGATTCTAAAAAACACATGGAGGTTTTGCCTTATAAGGGTGAGGAATTGTTTGGGGACGGTCTGTCGGACCTCGTGTCTACAGCGACAGCTGGAAAGTCGACTTTCTTGCCTCAGGTTTCCTCACAGCCTAAGAAAGCACCGTATTATCAAATGCAGTCCTTTCGTTCCCAAAAAGGCAAGAGGGTCAGGGGCGCATCCTTTCTTGCCAGAGGCAGGGGTAGAGGTAAGAAGCTGCACCATGCAGCCAGTTCCCAGGAACAAAAGTCCTCCCCTGCTTCCACTAAGTCCACCGCATGACGTTGGGGCTCCACAGGCGGAGCCAGGTGCGGTGGGGGCGCATCTCCGAAACTTCAGCAACCAGTGGGTTCGCTCACAGGTGGATCTCTGGGCTATACAAATTGTATCTCAGGGATACAAGCTGGAATTCGAAGCGACTCCCCCCCGCCGTTACCTCAAATCAGCCTTGCCAGCTTCCCCCATGGAAAGGGAGGTAGTACTGGCGGCAATTCACAAGCTGTACCTCCAGCAAGTGATTGTCAGGGTCCCCCTCCTTCAACAGGGAAGGAGTTACTATTCCACAATGTTTGTGGTACCGAAACCGGACGGTTCGGTGAGACCCATTCTGAATTTAAAATCCTTGAACACTTATATAAAGAAATTCAAGTTCAAAATGGAATCGCTCAGAGCGGTTATTGCAAGCCTGGAAGAGGGGGATTTTATGGTGTCGCTGGACATCAAAGATGCTTACTTGCATGTCCCCATTTACCCACCTCACCAGGAGTACCTCAGGTTTGTGGTACAGGACTGTCGTTACCAGTTCCAGACGTTGCCGTTTGGCCTGTCCACGGCACTGAGAATATTTACCAAGGTAATGGCCGAAATGATGATACTCCTTCGGCAGAAGGGAGTTATAATTATCCCGTACTTGGACGATATCCTCATAAAGGCGAGGTCCAGGGAGCAGTTGTTGATCAGCGTAGCACTCTCTCAGGAAGTGTTGCAACAGCACGGCTGGATTCTGAATGTTCCAAAGTCGCAGCTGATTCCTACGACGCGTCTGCTTTTCCTGGGCATGATTCTGGACACAGAACAGAAGAAGGTGTTTCTCCCGGTGGAGAAGGCCCAGGACTTAGCATCTCTGGTCAGGGTCCTCCTGAAACCAAAACAGGTATCGGTGCATCACTGCACGCGAGTCCTGGGAAATATGGTGGCTTCATACGAAGCCATTCCCTTCGGCAGGTTCCATGCGAGGATCTTTCAGTGGGATCTGTTGGACAAGTGATCCGGATCGCATCTTCAGATGCATCGGCTGATCACCCTGTCCCCAAGGGCCAGGGTGTCTCTTCTGTGGTGGCTGCAGAGTGCTCACCTTCTCGAGGGCCGCAGGTTCGGCATACAGGACTGGGTCCTGGTGACCACGGATGCAAGCCTCTGAGGGTGGGGGGCAGTCACTCAGGGAAGAAACTTCCAAGGGCTGTGGTCAAGTCTGGAGACTTCTCTACACATAAATATACTGGAACTAAGGGCCATTTACAACGCCCTGAGTCAAGCAGAGCCCCTGCTTCAAAACCGGCCAGTCCTGATTCAGTCAGACAACATCACGGCGGTCGCCCATGTAAACCGCCAGGGCGGCACAAGAAGCAGGATGGCAATGGCGGAAGCCACAAAGATTATTCGGTGGGCGGAGAATCACGTGCAAGCACTGTCAGCAGTGTTCATTCCGGGAGTGGACAACTGGGAAGCAGACTTCTTCAGCAGACACGACCTCCACCCGGGAGAGTGGGGACTTCATCAAGAAGTCTTCACACAGATCGCAAAGCGATGGGAACTGCCACAGGTGGACATGATGGCGTCCCGCCTCAACAAAAAGCTAAAAAGATATTGCGCCAGGTCAAGAGACCCTCAGGCGATAGCTGTGGACGCCCTAGTGACACCGTGGGTGTACCAGTCGGTATATGTGTTTCCTCCTCTTCCTCTCATACCCAAGGTACTGAGAATAGTAAGAAAGAGAGGAATAAGAACAATACTCATTGTTCCGGATTGGCCAAGAAGGACTTGGTACCCGGAACTGCAAGAAATGCGCACAGAGGACCCATGGCCTCTGCCTCTCAGACAGGACCTGCTGCAACAAGGGCCCTGTCTGTTCCAAGACTTACCGCGGCTGCGTTTGACGGCATGGCGGTTGAACGCCGGATCCTAGCTGAAAAAGGCATTCCGGATGAAGTTATTCCTACGCTGATAAAGGCTAGGAAAGACGTGACAGCAAAGCATTATCACCGTATATGGCGAAAATATGTTGCTTGGTGTGAGGCCAGGAAGGCCCCTACAGAGGAATTCCAGCTGGGTCGATTCCTGCACTTCCTACAGTCAGGGGTGACTATGGGCCTAAAATTGGGGTCCATAAAGGTCCAGATTTCGGCCCTATCCATCTTCTTTCAAAAAGAACTGGCTTCACTGCCTGAGGTTCAGACGTTTGTTAAGGGAGTGCTGCATATTCAGCCCCCTTTTGTGCCACCAGTGGCTCCCTGGGATCTTAACGTTGTGTTGGATTTCCTGAAATCCCACTGGTTTGAGCCACTTAGGACCGTGGAACTAAAGTATCTCACGTGGAAAGTGGTCATGCTGTTGGCCTTAGCATCGGCTAGGCGTGTGTCGGAATTGGCGGCTTTGTCATGTAAAAGCCCATATCTGATCTTTCATATGGACAGGGAAGAATTGAGGACTCGTCCCCAATTTCTCCCAAAGGTGGTATCATCGTTTCATTTGAACCAACCTATTGTGGTGCCTGCGGCTACTCGGGTCTTGGAGGACTCCAAGTTACTGGACGTAGTCAGGGCTTTGAAAATATATGTTTCCAGAACAGCTGGAGTCAGGATAACTGACTCGCTATTTATCCTGCATGCACCCAACAAGCTGGGTGCTCCTGCTTCAAAGCAAACTATTGCGCGCTGGATCTGTAGCACGATTCAGCTAGCTCATTCTGCGGCTGGATTGCCGCATCCAAAATCAGTAAAAGCCCATTCCACAAGGAAGGTGGGCTCTTCTTGGGCGGCTGCCCGAGGGGTCTCGGCTTTACAGCTTTGCCGAGCGGCTACTTGGTCGGGTTCAAACACATTTGCAAAGTTCTACAAGTTTGATACCCTGGCTGAGGAGGACCTTGTGTTTGCTCATTCGGTGCTGCAGAGTCATCTGTACTCTCCCGCCCGTTTGGGAGCTTTGGTATAATCCCCATGGTCCTTACGGAGTTCCCAGCATCCACTAGGACGTCAGAGAAAATAAGAATTTACTCACCGGTAATTCTATTTCTCGTAGTCCGTAGTGGATGCTGGGCGCCCGTCCCAAGTGCGGACTTTCTGCAATACGTGTATATAGTTATTGCTTAAATAAGGGTTATTGTTATGAGCCATCCGTTGAGTGAGGCTCAGTTGTTGTTCATACTGTTAACTGGGTAAGGTTATCACAAGTTGTACGGTGTGATTGGTGTGGCTGGTATGAGTCTTACCCTGGATTCAAATTTCTTTTCCTTGTAATGTCAGCTCGTCCGGGCACAGTTTCCCTAACTGAGGTCTGGAGGAGGGGCATAGAGGGAGGAGCCAGTGCACACCAGATAGTACCTAATCTTTTCTTTAGAGTGCCCAGTCTTCTGCTGAGCCTGTCTATTCCCCATGGTCCTTACGGAGTTCCCAGCATCCAATACGGACTACGAGAAATAGAATTACCGGTGAGTAAATTCTTATTTTTTTCTGTGCTTGTTAGTATCATTAGTCAGTCTGTCCCTCTCCTCTAATTGAAGCCCAGTATCCAAGTATCAAGTACATTTTATTGTCAATCTGCAGAAGGGATGATTTGCCTGAAAAAGCAATCCCCCAACATATAACAGGCTTCTCTTAGGCCAAAGCCACAGTTAGATATGGCACAATGGCCCTGAGTTATCAAGCCTTGGAGAGTGATAAATTCCACTGTGATAAAGCACAAACCAATCATCTCCTGTAATTTTTCAAACCCAGGGGGCACCAGCCAATCGGCTCCTAACTGCCATATTACAGGCTGTGTTTGAAAAATGACAGTTAGGAGCCGATTGGCTGGTACTTTATCACTGTGATATTTATCACTTTTCAGGCTTAGTACATCTGCCCCCCAGTCTGTAACATGACAGTTAGGATCTGATTGGTTGGTACTTTATCACCGTGCAATTTATCACTCTCCAAGGCTTGATAAATCTGGGCCACTGTCAGTGGCGTAACTAGAAATTTTTCTCCCCCAAGCCAAAAAATTCTTCGCCCCCCCCCATCCCCCATAATTGGCACTAGTAAAGGGACAGACATGCGCTCGCCACAAAAAGGGGGCGTGGCTTAGTTGAAATGGACATGGCTTTACATAAAGGGGCGTGGCATTGCAGGAAAAGACTACCTTATACCCCAGTTTTGCAACCTGCACGCCCAGATGTTGGCCACCACAGGAAAGAAAAATAATCCTGATTCATGCCCCTTACATTATTTGTCATTTTTCCTCCTTATAGTAATGCCCAGTTTACATTATGCCACATACTGCAATGGCCCTTAGACATTATGCCACACACAATAATGCACATGACACAATATGCCACACACAATAATGCCCATGACACAATATGCACACACCGTAATGCCCCCGACACATTATGCCACACACCGTAATGCCTGTGACACATTATGGCAGAAATCCCAATGCCCGTTATACATTATGCTACACACTGCAATGCCCCTGATACATTATAGCACATACAATGTCTGTGACACATTATGACACACACCGCAATGTCCGTGATACATTATGCCACACACTGCAATGCCCCTGATACATTATAGCACATTCAATGCCTGTGACACATTATGACACACACTGCAATGACCCTGAGACATTATACCACATACCACAATGCCCGTGATATAGTATACAACACACACCGTAATGCCTGACACATTATGATACACACCGCAATGTCCGTGATACATTATGCCACACACTGCAATGACCCTGAGACATTATACCACATATCACAATGCCCGTGATATAGTATACCATACACCGTAATGCCTGTGACACATACCGCAATGCCCGTTATACCCTATGCCACACACTGCAATGCCCGTTATACATTATGCCACACTGCAATGCCCCTGAGACATTATACTACATACCACAATGCCCGTGATGCCTGTGACATATTATGACACACACCGCAATGTCCGTGATACATTATGCCACACGCCGTAATGCCCATTACACATTAAGTCCTACAGTAAGGCTTCTAATTACTTTTAAATTACCTGCTCGTTGCCAGGGGTTTCATGCTCTTGGTTCCATGCACGGTGCCAGGGGTTTTCATGCTCAGGGTGTCATGCTCGTTGCCAGGGGTTTCCTGCACTGGGTGTCATGCTCGTTACTAGGGGGTAGTGCTTGTTGCTAGGGCTGTGCTCCCAGTGCCACATATGCCCCCAGTGCCAGATATTCCCCCACAGTGCCAGGTACTCACATGCCCCCAGTGCCAAATATAGCCCCCCCCCCCATGTGCCAGGTACACATATACCCCCCAGTGCCACATATGCCCCCAGTGCCAGATATTCCCCCACAGTGCCAGGTATTCACATGCCCACAGTGCCAAATATAGCCCCCCCCCCATGTGCCAGGTACACATATACCCCCCAGTGCCACATATGCCCCCAGTGCCAGATATTCCCCCACAGTGCCAGGTACTCACATGCCCCCAGTGCCAAATATAGCCCCCCATGTGCCAGGTACACATATACCCCCCCAGTGCCACATATGCCCCCAGTGCCAGATATTCCCCCACAGTGCCAGGTACTCACATGCCCCCAGTGCCAAATATAGCCCCCCCATGTGCCAGGTACATATATACCCCCCCCCCCCAGTGCCACATATGCCCCCTCAGTGCCACATATGCTCCCCCTCCCCCGAATATGCTCCCCCAGTGCCAGTTAAATCCCCCCCCCCCCCGCGCTCCCCCGCTGTTTTGTGATGGAGGGACACGGAGGGCACAGAGCGCGCCTCTCCTGTGTCCCTCCTGGGTCTCTGACGTGTCTGTTAAAGGAAGTGCCGGTTCGGGAGCCAATCAGAGCTCACGAACGGCACTTCATTTATTAGACCCGCCGGAGACCCAGGAGGGACACAGAAGAGGCGTGCGCTGTGCCCTCCGTGTCCCTCCATCACAGCAGCGGAGGGTTAGTGAGAGGAGACAGCAGATTGACATGCGGACGCTCGTCCGCATGTCAATCTGTGCTAAATCAGTGGCGGCGCCCCCGCAGCCCTGCGCCCCCAAGCCACAGCGGGGGCAGTAGTTATGCCACTGGCCACTGTTAGGAAAGGGATAGCCTATGTTCGCAGACAATACTTACTTGCCTGCTCACCTGGAACATCTGACAGACTCCCAAATTTGACGGGATCGGGGCAACAGTGCCGTAACTAGACATTTTAGCGCTGTGTGCAAGAAACGGCATCGGCGCCCCCCCCCCTTAACGCAAACCCGGCGTAGGGGTTATAGGGGTGTGGCTTCACAGGAAAGGGGTGTGGCCACAAAATAATACCAATTCATATAATGGTGCACATTATTCATTATTATCCATTATTCAAATTACGCCGCACAGTAGCGCCACTACACCAGGTAGAGCCCCTTTTACACCTTACGGCAGACAGCGTCCTCTTTTTACACATTACGGCAGACAGTCTCCCCTTTTTTACACATTACGGCAGACAGAGTCCCCTTTTTTACATATTATGGCAGACAGCGTGCCCTTTTTACACATGGCAGACAGCGTCCCCCTTTTTTACATATTACGGCAGACAGCGTCCCCTTTTTTACACATTACGGCAGACAGCGTCCCCTTTTTTACACATTACGGCAGACAGCGTCCCCTTTTCACACATTACGGCAGACAGCGTCCCCTTTTTACACATTACGACAGACAGCGTCCCCCTTTTTACACATTACAGCAGACAGCGTCCCCTTTTTACACATTATGCGCATCCCCTTTTTACACATTATGGCAGACAGCGTCCCCTTTTTACACATTACAGCAGACAGCGTCCCCTTTTTACACATTACAGCAGACAGCGTCCCCTTTTTTACACATTATGGCAGACAGCGTCCCCCTTTTTACACATTACGGCAGACAGCGTCCCCTTTTTACACATTATGGCAGACAGCATCCCCTTTTTACACATTATGGCAGACAGCGTCCCCTTTTTACACATTATGGCAGACAGCGTCCCCTTTTTACACATTACAGCAGACAGTGTCCCCTTTTTACACATTATGGCAGACAGCGTCCCCTTTTTACACATTGTGGTAGATAGAATTGATAGAGAGAGAGAGAGATACTTACCATTCAGGGCAGCGCTCCGAGTCCTCTTGGTAGTGTCCTGCTCCTCCATGTACACACAGCTGCCCCATCTTCCTGCAGACTGACCCACCGCCGGCTACAGCAACAGCTTCACAGTCCCCTGCAGCCAGGCCCTTATAGGAACAATCAGCAGCAGCAGCGGCGGCGGTGGGTGAGGGGACACAGGCGCCTCCGCCAGCGGGAGTATGAACACAGGCAGTGCCGGCCGCCAGCGGGACACAAGCGGCGCTGCCAGCGGGAGTAGGGACACAGGCAGCGCTGCACACTGTAGGGCCTAATGACAAGAAGTGCCCAGTCTCCCCCCCCTCCCCCAGCCCCCTTCCTTTCCTGGCAAGTATAAGATAATTTTTAAACATTTATATCTCTACCATCCCCTCTATCAAGTTTCCTGACTGTGGACTTTCTATCTGTCTTTCTCCTGTCACACAAGAACAAAGGTGTTGGATTTTAGAAATGCTGACTTTGCAAAAATGAGATGTTTAAGTGATTCATTGGCGGACTGGGGGGACTTAGAATAAGTGCAGGAGAGGTGGGAAAAACTAAAAAGTGCAATACTAAGGGCAACAGACCTTTGTATCAAAAGGGTTAGGAAAAGCACCAGGAAAAGGAAGCCAGTGTGGTTCACAAAAGAAGTATCAACTAGTGTGAAAGCAAAAAAGATGGCTTTTATGAAATACAAACAGACTCAAAATAATAACGACAAAGAGGTGTATCTTGACAGACGGAAGGATGCTAAGAAAGTGATCAGACAAAGGGAGTCATTCTGAGTTGATCGCTCGCTAGCCAGCGTTCGCCCAGCCACCCCTGCGTTTTTCCTGGCACACCTGCGTTTTTTCCCGTACACTCCCTGAAAATGGTCAGTTGCCACCCAGAAACGCCCACTTCATGTCAATCACTCTGCGGCAAGCAGTGCGACTGAAATGCATCGCTAGACCCTGTACAAAACTACATCATTCGTTGTGCCCGTACGTCGGGCGTGCGCATTGCTCCGCATGCGCAGAACTGCCAATCTTTAGCCTGATCGCTGTGGTGTGAACAAATTCAGCTAGCGATTAACTCGGAATGAGCCCCAAAGGCAGAAGCTGAGGAGAAAATGGCCCGGTCAGTAGATAAAGGGGGCAAAAAAAATGTTTAAGTATAGAAGTGAAAGGAGAAAATCAAATGGAGCAATAATAAGACTTAAGACAGAGAGTGAGCATTTGGTGGAGGGAGGCAAGGCAATAACTGATCACCTAAATAATTATTTTTGCTCAGTATTAGAAGGAGAAGGGAAGGGGCCACAGTTAAGTTGCAAGAACATTCATAAAAATAAGGTAAATGAAAGTACATTTACAGAGGAGAAGGTCCTAGCGGAACCTTCAAAACTAAAAGTGGATAAATCAATGGGACCAGATGGGATACACCCAAGGATCAGAGGCAGAACTCTGGGAGGCAACGGAGTCAGCTGCCGCCGGGCTCCTGCTTTGAGGGGGGGCACCTCTCCTCCTGTTCCGTGTGTTCAGCGACATTAATCAATTAAGTTAATTGACAGCAGCCGGTATCTCTTCCGTAGCCGACTTCCCCACTAGTCACTACACATTACAAATCACACCCTCTTTATTATAACATAGTAACATAGTATCTAAGGTTGAAAAAAGACAATTGTCCATCGGGTTCAACCTATTTGTGGTCTCCTATGCACGATTATTTTGTATAAAATTTTGACTGAAGTTGCTGACTGCCGTTCCGATTAACCCCTCTTTTTTATAATAACCATAGTGCGTGACTATGCCCCGTCACCCTGGATATCCTTATCCATTAGGAATTTATCTAACCCATTCCTAAAGGTGTTGACTGAGTTGGCCATTACAACTCCCTCAGGCAGGGAATTCCAAACACGTATCGTCCTTACCGTAAAAAAGTCTTTACGCCGTATTGTGTGGAATCTCCTCTCCTCTAACCTGAGCGAGTGTCCACGAGTTCTCTGTGTTGATCTAACCAAAAACAGGTCCTGCGCAAGATCTGTATATTGCCCCTTTATATATTTGTAAATGTTGATCATGTCCCCTCTTAATCTCCTCTTTTCCAGTGTAAACATGCCTAGTCTTGCAAGCCTTTCCTCGTATTCCAGCGTCTCCATACCCTTAATTAGTTTGGTCGCCCGCCTTTGAACCTTTTCTAGCTCCAGGATATCCTTTTTGTAGTAAGGTGCCCAGAATTGTACACAGTATTCAAGGTGTGGCCTCACAAGTGATTTATATAACGGGAGTATAATACTCTCGTCCCTAGCATCAATTCCCCGTTTTATGCATGCTAATATCTTATTAGCCTTCTTTGCTGCAGTCCTATTTTGGGTACTACTGCTTAGTTTGCCATCTATGAGGACACCTAAGTCCTTTTCCAGTACAGAATCCCCTAATTTTACCCCATTTAGTAGGCAGGTGTTATTTTTGTTCTTGTTACCACAGTGCATTACCTTACACTTGTCTGTATTGAAGCGCATTCTCCATTTCGCTGCCCAAGCTTCTAATTTAACTAAGTCATTCTGAAGCGACTCAGCATCCTCCTCCGCATTTATAACTTTACACAATTTGGTATCATCTGCAAAAATTGACACCATGCTCTCTAGACCTTCTGTTAGGTCGTTAATGAAAATATTGAACAATAGCGGTCCTAATACTGAGCCTTGCGGCACACCACTTAACTTCAGTCCAAGTTTAAAAAGATCCATTAACCACAATGCGCTGCTCCCTATTATCTAACCAGTTTTTGACCCAAGTGCATATTGTGCTTCCTAGCCCTGATTCTTGTAGCTTGTAGATAAGTCTCATGTGTGGTACAGTATCGAATGCTTTGGCAAAATCTAAAAAGATTACATCCACCTCTTTACCCTGATCTAGGTTTGCGCTTACTGTTTCATAAAAGCCAAGTAAGTTGGTTTGACAGGATCTGTCCTTCATAAACCCATGTTGATTCCTTTTAATGACCTTATTGACTTCAAGGAACTTCTGAATACTATCTCTTAGAATTCCTTCCAATACTTTCCCCACTATAGATGTAAGACTAACTGGTCTATAATTACCTGGTTCAGCTTTACTTCCCTTTTTGAATATAGGCACTACTTCCGCTATACGCCAGTCTTTGGGAACCATATCTGATATTACTGAATCCTTAAAGATCAAAAATAGCGGTTTTGCAAGTTCAGAATGAAGCTCCATTAGAACCCTTGGGTGAATACCATCGGGACCTGGTGACTTATTAATCTTTAAATGTTTTAATCGGTCACAGACTACTTCCTCGCTTAAATAAGTACCTATCAGTGGGATATTCTCATTATTGAGATTATATGTTAGTCCCTGAATTGGGTCCTCTCTAGTAAATACTGTTGAAAAAAACTAATTTAGTGTGTCCGCTATGGCATTATCATTTTTGCTTAAGACTCCCAACTTGTCTTTTAAAGGGCCTATACTCTCCTTCTTTAATCTCTTGCGATTAATGTATTTAAAGAATTTTTTGAGGTTCACTTTGCTTTCCTTTGCTACTAGTTTTTCAGTTTCTACTTTAGCCGCTCTTGTTTCCTTTTTGCATATTTTGTTACATTCCTTATAGTGCTGAAATGACTCTGCTTCCCCGTCAGATTTGTATTTTTTAAATGCTCGCCTTTTCCTGCCCATAAGTTCCTTAATCTTTTTGTTAAGCCACATCGGTTTATGATTTTTATTCCTTTTTTTGCTGCTCGTAGGAATAAATTTGAGTGTATTTTTAGCTAGCAGGAATTTTAGTACCTCCCATTTCTCCGTAGTATTTTTTCCTAAAAACAAACCTTCCCATTCAATATCCCTGAAAAATACCCTCATCTTATCAAAATTTGCTTTGCTAAAGTTTAGAGTCCTAGTTGAGCCAGTATAGGGCTGTTTATGGAAACTGATAAATACACTGGAAGCAGACAACTTACTGATGAAGCTATTTACTCCTATAAAGGAAGCATGAGAATTCTAACTATATGAAGTTATTTCTCTGACAATTACAAGTAACTTCATATAGTTAGAATTCTCACACTTCCTGTGCAAGAGCACATATCTCCATCAGTAAGGTGCATGCTTCCAGTGTAAAAGCTTGTGGGTTCTAATCCTGGATATGACACTTGCAAATTACTTGTCAGAGAAATAATCAGCATTGAGAGTGACTGAGCAGATCTATGTTAAAGTGTGGCTGGACCCCTACATAGATCTGCCTAGTTGCAATGGTTTTGTGGTAGCTACATATAGTTAGAATCTGCAGGCTTGCTATGCAGGAGCAAATGTGTGTGTGTATATATATATATATATTTATACATATATATATATATATATATATATATCATACTTACCGACATTTCAAATCTCCTCTCCGGGAGATGCCCGGAGAGGAGAAGCAGGTGTGCGGTGATGAGGGCGGAGCTGAGATAATGACATCATTAAGCCCCGCCTACTCGCCAGGAAAAGTCTGCAGTTGGTTAATATTTGCATAGGGGGAGGAGCTAAAATGACGCGATTAGCACATAATCGCATCATTCGGCTCCACCCCCTCCACCAGTCCGCGATTTTGCTGTGTCTTTCTACACATTCTGCCCACTTCACTAGGAAGTGGGCAGAATGCGGGAGGTGTGCCCACTCTTCCGGGGCTGTGGGGGACTACTCGAAAAACCGGGTGTCTCCCGCAGAATCCGGCAGAGTTCTTGACAAAGGTCAGAACTATGACCGAAACGTCGACATAAATTGTTTGCTACTGATGGCTTGAATAAACTTGTTTCTACTTGAAGACTGGTGAGTGCTCCACTAATTTGGAACTGTATTGGAGTGGGATTTTTCCCTCATTGGATGTCACCCCAGCATTGTGTATACCCAAACGTGAGTGTGGACCCTCTGCCTGTATATATATATATATATATATATATATATATCACACACAGAACGCAGGCACTCGGTCCGCCCCCTGGGCTAACTTGCTGCTGGTGCCTTCCACTAGGGTGTTACCCCCATATTCATCCATTAAAAACGAGGCGGCACTCAGAGACTTCAAGCAGCAAAACAAATTTAGTGCAAAAACTGCAGTGAAACAATCAACGTTTCGGGGTATTTAACCCCTTCATCAGGATAACAATACAGTGCAAAAACATCACCTTATATAGGTGCACTCACCCCCTGGCGTCTTCCCCATGCCTGGCTGCGCCGGTCCGGTCCCGTCATCCGGGTGGGCGGACCAATATTTTCCTTGCCTCCGGTCAACTGGGTCAAACTTACGCCACTGCCAAGGATGCTAAAAGAGCTAAAAGATGTGCTAGTGGCACCATTAACAGAATTATTTAACGTGTCACTAAATGCAGGTGCCATTCCAGAGTACTGGAAAAGAGCAAATGTAGTTCCACTGTACAAAAGTGGAAGCAAGGAAGAAGCAAGTAACTACAGACCAGTAAACCTTACATCAGTAGTAGGGAAAGTAATGGAAAAACTATTAAAAGAAAGAGTTGTGGAATATCTTAAATCAAACAACTTACAGGATCCAAAACAGCATGGATTTACTGGTGGGAGATCATGCCAAACAAATCTTATTGACTTTTTTGACTCTGTGATGAAAATAATAGATCAAGGGGGAGCTGTAGATATAGCATATCTAGACTTTAGTAAGGCATTTGACACTGTCCCACATCGCAGACTGCTAAATAAACTTGAAAGCATAGGGGTGGATTATAAAACATTTAAATGGATAAGAAGCTGGTTGCAGGATAGGAAACAGTTGTAGTAAATGGAGTGCAGTGTTACCAGTGGAGTACTCCAGGGATCTGTACTTGGACTAGTTCTCTTTAATATCTTTGTTGGTGACATTGCAAATGGTATTGAAGGGAAGTATGCCTTTTTGCAGATGTTACAAAGATATGCAACAGGGTAGACACACCGGGAGGGGTAAAAAAAAAGGGGCAGACTAGATGGGCCAAGTGGTTCTTATCTGCCGTCAAATTCTATGTTTCATTGTATGTTTCTAGATAGTAGAAGGAGCTGGGTCCACCCAACAGCACAGAGTTGTGATCTGAGGCTTCTGCACCCTCATACATCTATATAGTCTCGTCACACCAGTTATATCACCAATTCCATGCAGCATACTCCAATGTTCCTATACTGCCCTGGCCTAGACATATTTGTTCTGAGAGCTCCATTGTGTTTGTCATTTCAGCCTGTCCGTTCTCCTATGGCGATTTCCACAGGCACAACAGAGGGTCATGCCAAGCAGGGTGAGTGCTGGTGTAACACTGGACGGATGGGATTACCATTGTAACCCTCTCTCTCCATATGCTGTTCTGTGGGAACCCATTTTTGAAGTTAAGTTACCTGCGATTCCTTATTAGAGAACAGTATAATGGGAATAATTAAACCCCGACTGCAACAAAAACAAATATTACAAGCCTGGGCCAATGACCATATAAAGAGGTCAGACTGATTGCTATTAAACAGGTCACAGAACCCGGGCGTAATTGCCAAAAAACTGTCAATTTTGCAGCAGTTGACACGTTACTCCTTATAATACAGCTTCAGTTTATATTTTACAGCCATAAGATCTCTACTCACCAGTCACATTTCTCAGATTTTCCCACATATATTCCTGCCACTTCCATATCGTAATCTAGATTTTACTTCCAACAGATCCTCCAGCGAGAACGTGAGCTGGCCCTCACCGCCGTCCCCGATTTCAACACACAGCCTGAGCCACAGTGAAGAGCAACTGTACCCGGCCAAAGCGTCAAAGGACAGGCCTAAGTAGGAGAGCCCTGGCTGGGACAGTGTGGCACAACGGCATGGACGTATGAGAGGGGCGAGGAGATGGTCGCTGGAGGGATACTTACAGTTATGTTTCCCAAAGCGGGTCCCTGTAAAGGAACGGAGAGATTGTGAACTCGACAAAACTGCTGCTCTATTGCTTACAGCGCAGGACAAACGTATAACTACTTCTTCCAATGAGTGAGATAAACCAGGAAAAGACTTGTGTTATTACACAGAATGCAATGACGCAGAAAGACGCAGTAATATCACTGAAGGCCGTCATTTTATTCTCATCCTTCTTAGCTTGTTTCATACTAGTTTCTAATCACAGGAAAAGCTGTTCACACCAGGATCAGTGACATCATCTACTAGCACAAGAGACGGGTCACGTCTCACAGATCGCGGTCATGTCTCAGGACAAATTATTCTGTGACGCTGTACACTGTAACCCTGCCATGCCTGGGGGGTTCTCAACCTTGCATGACTGGACCAGTCTTTCGCATTTTCGTTTTAAATCGAGAATAAACTTTTTTATTACTTGAAGTATCACGTTATTTTATACTGGAGGTGAGACTTAAGGAACTTTCTCATAGTGTTAAAAAAAATATTTTTCTTTACTTTAATTAGGATTTTTTTTTAAAGAAAACATAAAAATTTTATTCTACCGATGATAATATTAAAACAGCTTTAATCACCAAAATATCTAACGATCTGTTAAACTGAGCTTAATATTACAATAATTATGGGAAATATTAAAGCCGTGTACACATAACAACCATGGGGATGGTATCGGGATCCTGACGCACAGGATCCTGACACCTAACTGGTAATTATACTATCTTCAATCCCTAAACTCCATAACCCTCCTTCCCTGCAACCTAACCCTCCCCTGGGGTGCCTAACCCTAACCTCCCCGCACCCTAACCCTCCCCTGGGGTGCCTAACCTCCCCTCCCCACACCCTAACCCTCCCCTGGGGTGCCTAACCCTAACCTCCCCGCACCCTAACCCTCCCCTGGGGTGCCTAACCCTAACCCTCCCCTGGGGTGCCTAACCTCCCCTCCCCACACCCTAACCCTCCCCTGGGGTGCCTAACCTCCCCTCCCCACACCCTAACCCTCCCCTGGGGTGCCTAACCCTAATCTCCCCACACCCTAACCCTCCCCTGGGGTGCCTAACCCTAACCTCCCCTCCCCGCCCCGCACCCTAACCCTCCCCTGGGGTGCCTAACCCTAATCTCCCCGCACCCTAACCCTCCCCTGGGGTGCCTAACCCTAACCTCCCCTCCCTGCACCCTAACCCTCCCCTGGGGTGCCTAACCCTAACCTCCCCTCCCCGCACCCTAACCCTCCCCTGGGGTGCCTAACCCTAACCTCCCCGCACCCTAATCCTCCCCTGGGGTGCCTAACACTAACCCTCCTCATAGCCTAACCTTAACCTCTCTCACCCCCCTCCCCCACCAGCCCAACACCCCCCCCCCCCCTCCACACACACACACTTCCGCGCGGCATTCAGATGCATGCTGTCGGTTGCTGGGACGTCCCATCTGATGTGCAGAACAGCAGATGGGATGACCCTGGTGGCTGGTGGGAGCGGGCGATCATGGGTACACAGGAGACGATATGACGCTCCGATCTGCGGGATAGGATGACATATTGTCTGATGTGTACCCAGCCTAAATCATTTTGGACTTACCCATGTAAAGGCCTCTTTACATGAAACACTGTGCTATCTCTGATTTCTCTATACAAACGAACTTACAGTATATTCCTTATGAATAAAGTTCCCTGCAAGAAAAGAACTACCCCAGTGACTGTCACCATGTAGCTGAGACACCTTATACCTTTCTGTTCTATATATAAACCCTCAGTGGTGCTGAGGGGGGGTATTCTAATTACCCGGGATCTCCCGACTTCTGTCCTGTAGCCTCTCTTCTGCGGAGGGGGACAGTAGAAGTGATTGACCCCCTTTCCCCCATTCTGCCCCTGGCTGAGAGGCCACGCCTCCACAATTAGGCCATGACCTCTACACTACCACTCTACATGCCCTGGTGACTAGAATGGTCACAGCTCTATAAAAAGAAAACACTATGAGGTCATATAGCTACAGGGTGTGTTGAAAGGGGGCAGAGCCTCCAGCTTCACCATGTCAGTCTAGGAGTTTAGCCCTGGTCGATGACATGATTGCTCAGCACTACATTCCCAGCCTATCAGTGACATTAGATTCTTAGGGAGAAGCTGGCGGCTGCTGCTCCCCCATGCTAGCGGCTTACTTCTAATTTAAATCCTGGTTGAAGCTGTGTTTAAAGTTTAAAGTTCCCCCTAAGCTGGGTGATTGTAGAGCGGTAGCTCTTGTGCTGATGGTTGGCTACAGGTAACCTATCCACTGTATCGCCATACGGCTGTTTGTAACCATATTTGAAGAATGAATGCAATAGGCACTCTGACCCTAGTCAAACACACCAACAAATGGCGGGCACATCCTTTAATTAAACATTGCATTGTTACCTTGAATGTTGCTTGGTGGTACTGTGGATGGAGGGATAGATTCAGTTGGAAAGCAAATAATGTAATGTGAGGATGCATGTAAATATGTGAGTATGTGGCATGAGCCTAGTGGAAAGGCAGTAATGTTTACAGAATACTGATCAAATACAGGGCCTGATTCCGAATCAGATGCAGCGGTGATGTTGGACGCAGGGAACAATGGTTTCTGTCTGCACAATGGTGAGAGATGCAGTACTGATTCACGTACAAAGAATGGTATAGGCAGTATATGGGTCCTCCTGGGCAGAGGTAGGGTGGTAACGGGGTGGCTAAAAAGACGCACCAGAGGTAGCATCTTATGGGAGTGACAGTGGCATGTCGCTGAGATGCTCATCTGCTCATATCAGAGGCCAAACTCAGACAGAGAAACTGCACCTGCCATAGGGCCGCTGCAAGTTTTCATGGTGACTGCTGACAGTGGGTGCCTCAGTGCTTGCACAATGGATGTACATGAGGAAAGGGCTCTTAGCAGTATTATTATAAAGTGATCAAAGACTTGTCTGTGGTAAGAGTCACAAACACCGCCGTGGCTGCTAATACAAGGCCTGCTGGTGTAATATCAGACACACATAACCTGAGCACACAACAAGGAAGGACGAAAGACAACTGGTCTAGCAATAGTTTAATTCATTACGAAATGTTGACCTGAGGTCAATCTGAAAAAGGCCAATGTAAATAAATTAGGTAGATAAAGATTCAGACTTAGAAAAGAGCTAAAAGTGCTGGCAGTTATTAAAGTCTATACACATCGGGCCTGTAGCCATCGCACAAGGCCCTGTACAGTGATAACCTGGTAATTGCACTCATCCAATATCCCCCCACAACTCGGAGGCACCGCTGAGAACTTCGGCCATGTTAGCGGTGGCATTGCCGTGACTTTCAGCCAAGTTAGCGGTGGTACCTATGTCATCAATTAACAAGCAAGCTTATGAAGTACGTGATGATGAGTTAGTGGTTTCCATGTTACTCCTTGGTATTTGGTTTAGATAAATATCACAATAATCATGATTCCAGTGATATCTCCATGAGGTCCCTGCAGTCTATGAATGCTCCACTTTCCTTGAGCTTGTTTTACAGTATTTGCTGGTGGCACAGCATGGGTGCAGGGGAGCCGCTCCTCATCTGTCCAGATAAATAAGGCCATCTGTGGGTTTATGGTCCAGGTGTTACAGGGAGCAGGGTCCCTGCAGCCTATGTTATCTGGAGATCAGGGAACCACTGTGAGACTTGTTGGAGTTGTTGGTGATCCCGCTAAGCTGAGAGAAGCCACTGCAAGATTCCAGGCTGGACATAGACCCTCTGGAAAAACAAAATAAAAGAAGAAACAGATTATGGACACGGGCGCTTCTCTAATAATACCTGCTGGGGTGCTTTAATCATCCCATTTGTACACAATAGTGGCCTCTGCTGTGCAAATGTGATGGCACACTTTAAGAAATAGAAGCATTTGTGTATTACACACAAACAAGGTCATATAAATCAGCTTTATACTACATATACTATAAATAACTTTAACCACTTCAGTGCAGACGAAGATTGGGACTTGTCATCAGCATATAGCTCAACTAAGAAATGATCACAGGTCACTGATGTCATGAGGGGGCGGGGCTTTCCCTGCACTACAGCTAAAATAAAATTGCAATAAGGGAGCTCCAGTGGTGTACCCCCCTTCATCATGGCCCTTAGGAATATGGGGGAACCCTTGTTTAAAAGAGAATGCTTCCCACTTTCTTCAAACTATGTACCATAGAAGTTATTGCCTGGTGATCAGTGTGCTCACCAGACAATTTTCCCCTCACTGCAGGATCCTAAGGAAGACCATCGAAGGGGGAAGAGGGAGGTGTGTGGACTGGGGGATCAAATACCCATCTCTCTCCCATGTCATTTCATGTAGTGGTTTCTCAAAGCACTCTGTGCTATTACAGATATGGCCGTGTGTCTGTGTCAGTGGTGAGAAGCGCCATTTAACTTTTTGCCTCAGGCAGAGGATATGGGTTATGCAAGAATACAGTGCAAACTCACGAAGCTGTATTTTTTATTTGACCTCACTTCCTAACTTTCTTGTAAGTAAATATATTCATGAACTGACTTAATTTAAAGTGCAGATTGACCTCACAATGTACTGTATCTCTATCTGCTGCTAAAGTCACATCTTGAATTTAATGGTCATTACCTGAAGTCCTCTGATGCCAGCACTTCGAAGTAATACATGACTTTACACTTGTGACTGGTTCCCTGAAGCGAGGCCAGAACATCGTCCACTCTGGCTATGCTGGACCCAGATGATGAGCTGTTCATCTTCCACTGGAGGACGTAGAACCCAGGCCAGCGCGTGACATGAGAACCCTGGGAAAACAAAGAGGGTTCTGGGTAATGTCATGTGAACAGCACAAATATCAGAAATCCTTATCCCATAATGTTTCTACTTTAGTATTTAATAAGAGTGCACTTTACACATTGGAGGTAATCATTGTGTGAGTTGCAGGGAACCCGTGACTGCTGCATTGTGGCTGCATAACGTCCATGAATGGAAAGTCCACATTCTCATGTTTATGCTCACAAAATGGCTGCCTCCACAATGTCTCAATGACAAAGTATTAAAACTGCAGAGACAGCACGCAAAATACAGGTTTGATGGCACTAAGCTCCTCCTCCCATGATTACCACCAAAGAGTGTGTCGGAGAGGGTGATGATGATGTTTCAATGCGAAGTATGGAACAGATGTAACATGTAGCAGAGTTTATGGAACTGGGATAAAGTGGCCGGGATGGTTCATTAATGGTACGTTCCCTGTGAATTCAGCGTCAGCCCTGAACTGGTTTTGTTCTATAATTTTAATGGGAAGAATTGTACAACTTCCAGTTGCATTTTGTTGGGGAAGGTGAATTTTGGGCACACTTTGGCAAGTGTAAACCCCCGTTCATCAAACACACAAATGCCTTCCGGCAGTAAAGTTACCTAACAGCAACTTTTACAAGCCGTCACTTCTCAGTACTGATATTAAAAACAAAAGTCTAACCAGCCAGGAAGTGCTTAGTAAATTTACCCTGTGGAGGCTACACTCTGATACACAGTGCATTTTTTCTGCTTCTCTTAATACCTGGATGCACTTCTAGTTTGCAGAGAGTGCGTGCCCGCCTTGATATGCACTGGAGGGACCACCTACAGCAGGGATATTCAACATGCGGCCCTCCAGCTGATATGAAACTACACATCCCAGCATGCCATGACAGTTTTAGTATGCCCTTATATCAAAACGGTGGCAGGGCATGCTGGGATGTGTAGTCCCACAACAGCTGGAGGTCCAAATGTTGAATGCCCCTAACCTATAGGTACCGGTGCAAAACAAACGCAATTTAAGAAAATACGGTCCTCTATGTGCAGGTGACAGATGTACATTACCAGGGGAAACTACAGTTAACTGTTTTACTTTTCAGCTAGACACACTATTACACCATTTTTGTTAATACACAATCCTTAATATTATGTTTTTATACCTAATACTCATGTGCACGTTGTCTATTTTACACGTTCAAATTTGTTACAGACTAGACCGAGTGGGGAAACTACAGCTAATAGTACAGTAGTCCATTAACCATATATCGAGGCGCAGCACATTTTACAGTCTTTAAAACCAGTCACATAATATCAGCGTGCTTTGCAGTCAGCGGATCATATGGAAAATGTGCATGGTGGAAAAGATACAAACATCATAGGACAGACTACTAATACATCCCTTCCATGCTGTATAAACAGGTTTTTCTCATTATATACTGCTCAGTTTAGCCTTATTCATGGCTTAATTAATTATAAGTGAGGGGATGTCAGCTCTTTATTACATGTGGCACTTTGTGCATTCAAAGCTAGTTATTACATTGATACAGATAGGTTATACATTGGCCAGACTATTCATACAGCACATGAATCGCAACACTGACATCTACAGACTACAAATGAGTACTGCATTCAGTCAAAGAAATACTAAACACGATACTGAATCATAAGAAAAACATAACCACCTATACATTTTTCTCTATCTATGGACCATCGAACTACTTAAACTGAACAAGTGCTTTCATATGTACCTAGGCATATAACGCAGATTACAGATCAATTAGGTTTCTTAAAAATATTTAATTTTAGAATACAAACATTACAAACCTGGATGCTTTCCCCTTCCTTGCAGACAAGCGGCGCCTCCAACCTCCTGTAATCAACCCCCAGAACCCAGTTCTTGTCGATCACCTGCACATTGATGCAGGAGGTTGTAGGAGTAGCGACAGAGGCGGAATCCTTTTGATGGACCTCTGGTGCCCTCTTGGAATGGAAGAGGCTAAACACAACATCCCCGCGGAGGACATCAAAGTCCCAGGTGATAACAGACTCCACCTCAAGGATTTCGGCAGTGAGCTGCAAGAAACCAATGTAGCATGAAGGTGTCAGGAGTTACTATGGGGGTCTCATGTCATCTGGAGCTTCCCTCTACAGTAATCTATTGCAGAGTGCAGGTTGGTTAGATGCCAGGAGGTTCGGTGAGAACCTTGTCTCTGCCACTTCTAGGATGATGCTACTCTAGTCCAAGTTCTCCCCTTGCCCTCATGACATATACTGTAGATCAGGTATGTCTATGGAGAGATGTATTATAGAACAGGGGTAAGCGGAGCATACTTCTTCCCATCCCTACTCATACCCCAGCTTGCTAAACTATCTTGGTGGCCTAGCGTATTGATCTCTATGTCACGCAATGTCTCTTGCCCGCTCCTCTACATCACTTTAAACTGATCTGACAGAAATATGTTTGTTTATTTAGCCAATGGATCTTCATATTTAGTCTGTGTAAATTACCCACTAGAGACATCAGGCACGGGAAATTCCTAATCTCGGACACTTGGGTTCCCTCTTCACATACCTCATGTGGTGCTCCCTTGTAGACGTAAGAGGAGTGGTAAATGGTTTCAGTCCACAGCCGGATATGGTCAGAAGTCTCAGCATCGTCATCAGATTGATACATTGATTTGGGGACCAGTCCCCCCTCTGGAATATTACACTGGAGGGTACAACAAGTACTTGTGTTATCATTACATGTAGCAGGCAAATCCACCACAAACTGAAAATGCAGTTTTGTACCATGTTTGAGGAGATAAAGTGCATAACTAAGGATAATTTATATCCTACACCTAGATGGGTGTGATGGTCCTCAGCCGCTCTCCACTGTTCCCTTTTCCTTCAGAATAAAGAGTCCATTCTTACCACGCACTCTCCACCAAGGAAATCTGGGATTATCTCTTTGTCCAGGTAATCTGCTATCCCACCAGGACCCTGGTAGTTGTTGCCGCTGTAGATCAGAAACTTCCGCCTGGAGTTCTCGTTGATAAATGGGCTGACCTAGGGACAGAAGGTTTAGATTAGCTTGGTGTGATGACCTCTAGCAGTGGTGAAGATACAGAACAAGGGGTGAGGTGGCTCAGAAACTGACATGAAGAAATGCAAAGACTGTAGCGGTTATCTAGAAAGAATCAGTCCATCGGTTCACTTACCAGTGTCCATAGAACGGGAAAGACTCGCGGCGCCTGTACAATCAGCATTCGTCCCAGTGTCTCTGGGTAATTGGCCTCAATCACCTCTATAATCCTGAGCAGGGCCTTCACACCAGGCCTCCAGAGATGTCTCATGTTCAGTCCTTCCAGGTCCACAAGGCAGGTCCAGGACCTAGGACGGAAAGTAAAGAAGGAGAATAGGTGAGGGGAAGTGAAGACAGTTTGCACTTGTGACGTACTTTGAGATGGTGGAATTTTTCCTTACGTATGACCCAGAAATACCGCTACGAACTACTGACGGTAATTCCAGATGAATTTCTGTATGTAGATCAGTGACTCCTGAATTCCTAGCACTACTCTGGCCCACACCCATAGTGCACACTCCCCACCTCACTAACCTGATTGGAGAGCTGAACTGATGAGTGTTCTCCTCGCATCGTCTCTGTCCTTCTTCATTAATGGAGAGAACCTGTCATACGAAATACAATATACAGCTGAAACAAACTCCATTCCACCCATCCCCAGTCCCCAACAAGGCTTCTGTGTAATATGATCTATGCTGCACCCCCAATACACGGCATCTTCTACCACACAATCAGTACAACAAGAAAAAGTGCATCAAAATGTTCCCGGACAGAAACACTGCAATATTGTATTATGTATATAATAAAGTGTTTCCCCATTTTCTATAGTTTGGATGGTGCAGCTGTTTTACTACTGTGAACTGTTATGGGGGATTCGGACATTTCACCTTTTAAGTGTTTAGCTTGGGTCATGTTGTGCTGTATATTTCCAGGCAACCAAATGTAGACACTCTGCATTATAGATTTAAATATAATTTACTACTATATGTATCTATCCAGTACAATGGTGGTACTCAGATTCCCAGGACTGTGCTGAGCTAGCCACATTGCCTCACAGGGCAGGATACATCACTGGGACTAGACAGGAGCACCCATTCTCTCCACTGACTGGTTACACTGCGGTCATTTGGGGATAATGTAAAGTTTGTAGGTGCCAATCCTTGGAACGTTGGGATTTGGGTTATGTCCAATCATTATGCTAGTTGAGGGTTGTAGGCCAAACCCACAAGCCCACTGCCTGTAGTATTAGGAATAGGTAATCATGTATACAGACTACAAAGAAGGATGCACTGATTATGATGATAATAACAGGTTGGCTCTTATGTCAGACACTCACGTGGCGTAAGATGGCCTCCTCACCCACTGCTTTCAGCAAGCCCTTGGTGTCCACTTGCCCCAAGCGCAGTATATACAGGGGGCGACCATCTGCAACACAGATAACCAGAGTCATTAGGTTGATGTCATGTAATACGTCAATGTTACATCAGAATGGAGCATTAATGTGGGTCTGGGAGACCATTACAGCATTCTGCCCTGTGGTAGCCTCCATGTGATACTGAGCTCAGCGGCGGTAACTTAACAACACTGCACAAAGGGGCACATTTGCACTAAGCCGTTACAGCCAATCAGACATTTGCTTTCATTGTCTGACTAGCAATACACAAATCAATGCTGATTGATTATTGGTTGCTGGAAGTATGAGCAATGTTAGTAAATATTCAATAAAGCTGCAATGTATCATAAAGAGAAATGTAAATAAAATGTATAATGTGTTCGCAATACGGGTTCTTTTTCTCTACTCTAGCCCACAGGACCTAATGATGGTGACACATGCGCCGATCCAGCTGCCTGGTCCAATCTCACCTTACGCAGATGGACAGATAGGATGAGAACCGGCTATATAGTGCGTGGACTGATTGCACAGATCACTTTGCTTTCACGGTCAGGGTTATGCAGATAAATAGCGGTCATGTCCTGATTGCATTTTCCAGCATGCCTGATAATCATCCTATCAATTTCAATAGTAGCATTACCATTAGATATGTTTCCTGATATCTATGCCAATCTCATAGGACGTGTGTGGACAGCTTAATAGGGAAGCTCTGTGTATTAGATGAATGAGTGGCTTCTGATTCAGCCTTGGCCTGCTTCTAGCTATTACACAATACAGGACACAATACTGGCCTCGGTCATGGTAGTGCCACCCTCCAGCGTAGTACTCTTCCAGGATCGGGGGCGGTTGCCACGTCTGGAGGATGTAATCCACCTGGTATTGCTTGCGCCAGGACAGGGACTGGCAGAGCATCTCCCGGGCTTTCTCCATGTTAAAGTCGCGTGCCCGCAGGAAGCGCAGAATGTGGTCATCGTTTGGGATCTGTATGCGGAGAACGAACAAGTGTGGGTAAATAAAAGTCAGTGTCTGTACATGTGTAGTGTGAGTGTGCAACACCTGGTAGTATAATCTGATTGGTTGCACAATACTACATCATATTCATACAAATACACCCTACTAAAATCCGCAACTCCGTCCTTCCATGTACAGGGCTTCTACAGCTGAAATACTGTATTACGCTTTAAATAAAATACTCTTAAGCAGAGTTTTAAAGGCAAATATTTTCTTCAGTGCCCAGATCCAGGCTGCTTAGGACAAAGGACGTTGCATTTACTGTTAATGCTATAGGCACTCTTTCACTGCCAGCTGGTGCAGACGTTCATGTCTATGGAAAGGACTGGTCACATGTAAAAAGCTTTTCCAAGACAATGGCAAATGCAAACCTGCAGCTGTATTATATGAATAGCAAGCTTAGGCACCTACGAGTGGCCAAATCGGTCACTGGCCTTTCCCGCTACATCAGCTTGTGACTGCCACTCACCTTCCCCTTGTGGGTCTCCTGCAACCACTGGCGGAGGTGGATCAAGGCACTCTCCTGCATGGGTGTGAGCTGTCCCAAATAGCGCTGTATGTAATCGGCCTCTAGTTTATCACCTGACAAAAGAAGATACAACATTTCACCGCGGCACAATATGTCCTATGCGCTCCTCAAATGAGAATACAGGCTAAGAAACCGACACTCGGCCTGATGTGTTACACCGGTATACAGAAGACAAGAACGAAAGACCCTTTGTTGGTGCACTCGTTAAGAAAACTATATAGAAGTCAGAACCTAACTTTTAATTAGATCCATATAAACTCATTTATGTTGAAAAAAATATCTTTTTAAATAAGTCCTTTGTCCACTATACCATGCAAAATTATATATTCTATCATTTGCATATCCCTGGTAAACAGACAATCTGAGAGTATAAAAATAATTAGGGCATAATAGCCTAATATGCAGCAGAATATCAATAACTCAATATTATGGAACTGGACAACGGCGCCCTCCGGGTATGTTGTAAATCCTATCACTTGATTGGAAATTAATTCCAAGTTCGAAATTTCGACCAACAGTATCAGAGAACAATAGGTGTGAAGTAGAAAAAACGGGGGAAATAAGGAAACAAGTATGAATCTGCTGTCAACATTAGGCTGGCTTCTACATTTGTCTTGGTCTACTACACCGGATATTATGCAAATGATAGAATAGATAATTTTTTCAACATAAATGATTTTATATGGATCTAATTAAAAGTTAGGTTTTAACTTCTATATAGTTTTCTTAACGAGTGCGCCAACAAAGGGTCTTTCGTTCTTGTCTTCTGTATAGTGACTAACCAGTAGTACCCTACTGTACCCTTGGTGCACCACCAATCCTAGATAACTGACAATATAAGTACTCAGAAATTTTAAAGTTGGTTTCTTTCATATCATACTATTCTTTGTTTTGATTGTTTATTGGTGCGGAAACATATCTATACTTCAAGAAGTGTTACACCGGTAGCCCCACACCAAAGTGAAGATAGGGGCTCCATTAGCATAGATGGATGATGATGATGATGATGATGATGATGACGACGACACAGGAACAACAGTAGCGGTTATCTGGACAAACGATTACATTATCTCTGCAATTGACTGTCAGCTAAGATGCATGCAGATGTCGCATTTGTGCCATTTTATTGCAATGGCCAACAAGAGAGGCCCCATGCGATTGTACAGCCTTTCCAATAAATGGACATAGGAAAACAAAGGTAATGGAGTAATAGAAAATACAGATATCCAGACTATAGATCATTCATAAATGTACCACGATATAGGAATGTTTACTTCTATCACTTGCTAACGGCACAAGATACAAGGATTCACCCCCAATGTAAGCACATCTAGATTAAGGATCGACGAGTGGCCAAAGGGTGTGAGACCCGTAAATCAGGCCTAGGTGTGAGGTTCAAGGACACCTGGCTGATAAATGAAATGCTCCTTCTAGCCAGGAACGGAGAAGAGCGGAGATGACACTTACAAACCCACACCGCCCACATCTACACACAGTAATTGGTGGCTTCTGGCTTCAAGACTTACCATCAGGGTCTGATCCGAGATTGTGGCCACCAGGCTCTGCTGTGAGTAGCCCCGGCACTGTCGACTGTTCCAGTTCAGCTCCGGTCCCCTCCATGCCGCAGGGATGTCCGCTTGTAGCGTTTCTTAAAACATTATGATAGCCCCCTGATGCTCCAGGGGTCCATCTGGGGATGCGAGTGATGCCCTGAGATATCAGCTCGTTCAAGTAAAATTCAATGACCTCCCTACCCTATAAAAGAGAGCATACATCATAGCATAAAGCGGAACTCTTAGCAAGGTCACTCCGGACTCTATGGTGTACTGTACTCTCAGTATTTTGGCAAATACAAGGGCTGAGGAATATCCAACAAATACTTTTATTTTCCAAAAGAATATTATACTGGAAAGAATCTTATTTTAAAACAAAAGTTTTCATTTTTTTTCTGGCTATTCATGCTAATGAAAAATCAAGTGTGTTGTCCAATAGTTAAAGCTGATTTCAGGCGATTACTTGGTAGGATTATCTTCCTATTGTCTGTTCCATGGGACTCAATATAGAAATCAATCAACCACACAGCAAAAATTTAAAAAACTAAAAACAAATCTGCAATACTCTATAAAATAAATAAATAAATGCAAAACGGAAGAGCATTCGGCCACAATTCTGGTGATGAATATTTGGGAGGGGACACTCACTCTCTTTATGTTGGCAGTGTACTGTTTCATTGCAATCTTTTCCACCGTGCTCTCAAAGCCGAAGAACGACTTGATGTCCAGAGATGCTGTCTGCTCAAAGCACGTCCACTCCTCATTGTCAGGGTGAACCTAGAACCCAGCAACAAATGTCACAGTGGTACACTACAGCCAGTATTGTGATATCAATCTTGCGCAACCAATGCCTCTCCAGTTTTTTGGAGAAACTATAAGTCACAGCATTCAGTGTCATCGGACTTGGTATGTTCCACAACTCGTAAAATGTTTCAAGCCTTAGATGTTTTTGTGCAAAGTTAACCCCATAGAAGACAGTGTGGGAGATTTATCAAAGCCTGGAGAGAGTTAAGGTGGAGAGAGATAAAGTACCAACCAATTAGCTCATAACTGTCATTTTTCAAACACTGTGGGGCAGATGTATTAACCTGGAGAAGGCATAAGGAAGTGATAAACCAGTGATATGTGCAAGGTGATAAAGGCACCAGCCAATCAGCTCCAATATGTAAATTAACAGTTAGGATCTGATTGGCTGGTGCCTTTATCACCTTGCACATATCACTGGTTTATCACTTCCTTATGTCTTCTCCAGGTTAATACATCTGCCCCACAGTCTGTAACATGGCAGCTAGGAGCTGATCGGTAAGTACTTATACTTGCCTACTCTCCCGGAAGTTGCGGGAGGCTCTCGATTTTTGGGGTAGCACCCTGCACCACTGGAAGAGCAGGCAGATCTCCCGCATCCTGCCTGCACCCTAGTGAAGCGGGCAGGATGGACTCATCCGGCAGTCGGATGTCCGTGAGGAGGGGGAGTGGCTAAAATGAACAGAATTGCGTCATTTTAATGATGTCAGAGCCTGTCCCTGTCCCCGAAGGTCCCTGCAACGTCTCCTCTCCGGGTTTCTCCCGGAGAGGAGAACTCGAAAGTAGGTAAGTATGTAAGTACTTTATCTCTCTCCAAGTTTTGATACATCTCCCCCAGAGACAGAACAGCTGACAGCTGTCGGGGTTGGTTGCATCTGACTTTAACAGTTATAATGTTATCACAAACTGGTCTCTAGTTATATTTTATAGTTCCATGTTTCAACTCACATTAAAGGGACATTATAAGGTTAATTCTAAAACTTTATAGATATTTTTGTCAATTAAAAATATATTGTTATATAAGCTGTTACTTCTAAAACTTGGCCTTTCAGAGTATGACTGGAACAGCACCATGTGGTTAGCAGTATGACCACTAGAGGGCGCTCTGTACTTTTGTGCATGAAAAGTTTTAACAAAAATGACAGATGCTGTTCAAAGTAACTTTGGGCCTAATTCAGATCTAATCGCAGCAGCAAATTTGTTAGCTAATGGACAAAACCATGGGGGTCATTCCGAGTTGTTCGCTCGCTAGCAGTTTTTAGCAGCCGTGCAAACGCACTGTCGCCGCCCACCGGGGAGTGTATTTTCGCTTTGCAGAAGTGCGAACGCCTGTGCAGCAGAGCGCCTGCAAAAACATTTTGTGCAAAACAAGACCAGCCCTGGACTTACACTTCGTGTGCGTTGATTCTAACGTTGGGGGGATGGCTTTTGATGTCACACACCCGCCCAACGTTCGCCCAGCCACGCCTGCGTTTTCCCTGGCACGCCTGTGTTTTTCCAAACACTCCCAGAAAATGGTCAGTTGACACCCAGAAACGCCTACTTTCTGTCACTCTTCTTGCGGCCGCCAGTGCGACTGAAAACATCGCTAGAACCTGTGCAAAACCACAATTCTCTTTATACCCGTACGTCACGCGTGCGCATTGCGATGCATACGCATGCGCAGATTAGCCGATTTTTACACTGTTCGCTACGCAGCGAACAACGGCAGCTAGCGATCAACTCGGAATGACCCCCCATGTGCACTGCAGGGGGGCAGATATAACGTGCAGAGAGAGTAAGATTTGGGTGGGTTATTTTGTTTCTGTGCAGGGTAAATACTGGCTGCTTTATTTTTACACTGCAATTTAGATTTCAGTTTGAACACACCCCACCCAAATCTAACTCTCTCTGCACATGTTATATCTGGCCCCCCCTGCAGTGCACATGGTTTTGCCCATTTGGTAACAAATTTGCTGCTGCGATCAGATCTGAATTAGGCCCTTTGGGGGTCATTCCGAGTTGATCGCTAGCTGCATTTGTTCGAAGCGTAGCGATCAGGCTAAAAAATGGCACTTCTGTGCATGCGTATGTGGCGCAATGGGCACGCGCAACGTACGGGCACAACGAACGATGTAGTTTTGCACAGGGTCTAGCGATGCATTTCAGTCGCACTGCTGGCCGCAGAGTGATTGACATGAAGTGGGCGTTTCTGGGTGGCAATTGACCGTTTTCAGGGAGTGTTCGTAAAAATGCAGGCATGCCAGAAAAAATGCAGGTGTGGCTGGACGAACGCAGGGCGGGTTTGTGACGTCAAAACAGCAACTGAACAGTCTGAAGTGATCGCAAGCGCTGAGTAGGTATTGAGATACTCTGAAACTACACAAAAAAACTTTGTAGCCGCTCTGCGATCCTTTCGTTCGCACTTCTGCTAAGCTAAAATACACTCCCAGTGGGCAGCGGCATAGCGTTTGTACGGCTGCTAAAAACTGCTAGCGAGCGAACAACTCGGAAATTAACACCTTTATCCATTGCCAAATAACACCTGCAAGAGACTCTGATCACTCCATTACTTGACGTGAGGCTCCTTACTTATACCAACAGTGCTGGGGACGAGTCAACACGCCTTCACAAGTTAAGACAATAAGGCTAATTTATTAACATTACATTTAGGTCCATAATTTGCACTGAACCACAGCAACTAATCAATTGGCTCTTACCTTTTAGCAGTCTAGGCAGACAATGAAAGTAAGCAAGTGATTGGTTACTATGGTTCATTTATAATTTTTGCATGTTGAAATGCTAAACCTTGATTATTATCACAGCCTGACTCCCCTGCTTGGGGCCAGTTGGGACGTTGCTGTGGAATGTGATTTATAGCAGCACAGATCCAGCTAGAATTGCTTTTTTCCACCTATTACAGAAACTGTAACTTGTAGTTCTGCATCAGCTGGCGTGCTAACAGATGCCCAAGCGGCCTGCTCTTACACGTTACTCATTCCTGCAGTACTTATTGGGTCACTGACAAAAAAACGTATCCCCATATGCCTATTAATTGAGCTTATATGGAAAATAATCTATTCAAGATACAGTATTAGACATAGCAGCAGGAAAATGCAGTAGGTGTGGCCATTGAGTGACCATTGATAGTTGGCAACCATCGAAAGTCTGATGGTGAGTGGCTTAACCATCAATGATAGGTCACTGGTGGTAAAACATCGGCGGCTGTCCCCTGATGGTGACTGCTGGCCCAACCATGCACATGTCCGGAGCTCCGTCTGCACATAGCCTAGCAATCGATGGTTAATTGCCGATGTAAGAAAACCACTGACCATTAATAGCCATCGCTAAAGTGCAGTAAGCAGCTGTATCATGTGACAGCCGCTCAGCCAGTCAGCAGACGGCTCCCCCAGGACAAAATGTCTTCCAGGCTTGTCAATCATGAATAACTCAAATGCTGGAGTCTTGTGTAACTAGATTACTGCGAGCAAATAGTTTAGTGTTATTTTTATTTAGCCAGATAATTATAGGCACTGTCTTGTTAATCCTGAAATGACCTTTCAGTCAGGCGAAAAAGCCAGAGGATAGGGTTTACTGCACTGTAACAGTAAATGTCATCCACTCACATGTTCTGTCAATATAGGCATTTTAGTAGCCTTTCATATAATGGGTTGTGATTTTTTGTTGCTAAACTTACAGAGTAACTGCAGGTCTCGTTCACCAAGACCCGGGTGGAGAAGGTCTCGTTGTGGGCCTCGATCAGCAATGTTCGGTCCTTCCAGTTCAGTGTGTTCTTCTGGATGAAAAATACAAACTCTACGCCCGCAATCTGCAGAGAAAGGAGATTCCGTCATTGGTGACTAGGTCCCATGGCCATTACATGCAGGGTCAAGGAGACAGAAAATGATCATCAAGGAGATCTACTGTAGGTCATCAGAGGGCAGACAGCACACTCTTGTGTCCATAGATGATGGCAGGCATAGAGAACACTTAGCATATACAGCAACTGTCCATACCAGGAAGGCCATAATGGGCCCTATTCTACCAATGGCCCACTAGAACTCTATCATTTGGTTTTTAAATTGCCATAAATAGAATATGCCACGTTTTTATCCAGACAGAGTAATATGGTCCACAATCAGCAGAAAACCTTACAAATTAGAAGTCACTGATCTAGCAGGACATTAAAATATGAAGTTCATTAAGAAGTACTTGAAAAGCTAAACAGATATGAGGCCTGATGTTCAGAGTGCGTGAAACTTAGGGTTTTGCCCCCATCTCCTCTGCCCCCCTATCCGCCTATCGAAACCACAACCCTGGCACTCCAAACTGACCCGGTTCCTACAAATATGCTCACACACTGCTCAGCGCCTCTGGAAGAAATCTTGCTCTTTGGCGGACTTCCTCCATTTTTAGTATATCCTATCCCCTGGACTCACACCCCTCTCGCCTCGTCCACTCCCTCTCCCCCACTGGCTGTTCCCACCTCGCTTACCTCTTCAACCTATCACTCTCTTTTGGCATCTTTCCCGCACCGTTCAAACATGCTCTTGTCTAGCCTATTCTTAAAAAAACTCAACCTGCTTTTGGCCAAATTCAGGGGTCACTTTTCTCTGCTCATCTTCCTGGACCTCTCCGCTGCCTTTGACACTGTGGATCATCCTCTCCTTCTCCGCACCCTCCAGTCCAATGGCCTCTCTAGCCCTGTCCTTGCCTGGTTCAACTCTTACCTCACCAACCGCTTCTTCTCTGTGTCTACTTCTGACTTCATGTCACCCACTTCCGTCCTTTCCATTGGGGTTGTGTCATTGGCCCCCTTCTCTTCTACCTGTACACCTCTTCCCTGGTGTACTCATAAGCTCTTCGGCCTCCAATACCACCTATAAACCGACAACACGCAACTATACCTCTCCTCTCCCCCTTTGTCCTTTCCCAGGTATCCAGCTGCCTCTCCGCCATCTCCTCCCAGATGCTCCCTGAAGCTCAACATGGACAAAACCGAACTCAGCATATTCGCCCCATCAAGAGTCTCCCCCCCCCCCCCCCCCCCCCGCCCCATATCTCTATCACTGTTGATAACACCATCATCTCCCCTGTTTCCCAACTCCGTTGCCTGGGTGTCATTCTTGATTCCACCCTCTCCTTCGCCACCCATGGTCAATCTCTAGCTCAATCCTGTTGGTTCCAGTTAAGCAGCATTGCTCGCATCAGGCCATTCTTCTCCCAGTATGTGACCAAACTTACGTATGATCTACTCACTGGTCATTTCTCAGCTCGACTACTGCAGCCTTTCCTCGCTGGCCTCCCCCTTTCCCATCTTGAGCCCCTCAAATCTGTTCTTAATTCTGCAGATAGACTTATCTTCCTCTTTCGCTGCTCCACATCTGCCACTCCCTTTGCCAAAACCTCCATTGGCTCCCCTTCCCCTACAGTGTCCTCTTCAAGCTTCTCACCCTCACTTACAAGGCCATCTCTAATTCCACTGCTCCCTACATCTCCAACCTCATCTCTCTACATACTCACTCCCGCTCTCTCCAGTCGGCCAGTGACTCTTATCTCTCGTCCAAACTAGTCACTGCATGTCACGCTCTAATTCAAGATTTCGCCAGTGCTGCCTCCTTTCACTGGAATGAGCTGCCTCGCTCTATCAGACTCTCCCCGACCTTGCAAAGCTTCAATCGGACACTGAAAACCCACCTGTTCATCAAAGCGTACCCTTACACCACATAACAAGTTCCAGGGTCACTCTCCTAACCCCCTGCCTCGTGCCTTGGCCATCTCTACCCTGCTTACTACCTGCCCTCAGACTTGCTCATGCCTCACGTCACCTGTCTTCACTCCCCCCTTGATTGTAAGCTCCTTGGAGCAGGAGCCTCTTCCCTCCTGTTCTCACAGCCCTTTTCTCGCACATTTCAACTACAGCCCTCACTTACCCAGCGGCCGTCTAACCCGCATCTCCTCTCACTCATAGCCATTCATCTCTCCTAATGGCTATACTCACCTACTAGTGTACCAATTACTCCTTTGCTTACCTTACATCCCAGCTGTATTGTGTATTGAGATTTGTAGTGCTAATTGTTACTTGTGCTACGTTTAGTTTTGGTTACTGTAATGTGATGTCATGTTTACCCTGTATTGTTGTAATGTGTGCTGTATGTACGGCGCTGCAAACCACTTGGGGTGCTTTATAAATAAATGTAATAATAATAATAATAATAATAATAATAATAATAACAACAATCATATGGGTTTTTCCGAAATTTGGAGAAAAAATAGGAATTTAATACCTACCGGTATTTACTTTTCTCGTAGTCCATAGTGGATACTGGAGAATAGTATATTACCATGAAGTATAGATCGGGTCCACTGGAGCCTGGCACTTTAAGAAATCAATAGTGTGCGCTGGTTCCTCCCCTCTATGCCCCTCCTAGCAGACTCAGTCTAGGAAACTGTGCCCGAGGAGACGGACATACTTTGAGAGAAGGATATAACACATAAAGCGATGAGGTAACGAACCGACACACAAACAATAAGATAGCAGAGCTAACCAGAACAGAGGAAAGCAACGCTAACTATAGAAGGGTAGCAACGCTAACCAAACATGGAACAGGGAAGGCAAAAGCCATCCAACCAAGAACACTTTCAACCAGGTAAGCAGGAAAACGAAGCACTGAGGCGGGCGCCTAGTATCCACTACGGACTACGAGAAAAGGAATTACCGGTAGGTATTAAATTCCTATTTTCTCTAACGTCCTAATGGATACTGGGGAACAGTATATTACCATGGGGACGTTCCAAAGCTCCCAGAACAGGTGGGAGAGTGCCAAGACCCCTGCAAAACCGCCTGACCAAACTGAAGGTCTTCCTTGGCCAAGGTGTCGAACCTGTAGAACTTAACGAACGTGTTCACACCAGACCAAGTAGCTGCACGGCACAACGCCCCGGGCAGCCGCCAGGAATAACCCACTGACCGTGTGGAGTGAGCCTGAACAGAACTCGGCAACGGGAGAGCCGCCGAAGTATAGGCTTGTTGGATAGTCAATATGAGCAATGGACTGCTTGGAGGCAGGACGATCAATTTTTGTAGCATCATAAAGTACGAAAAGCGAGTTAGACTTCCTGTGACGAGCAGTCCTTTTGATGTAAATCTTCAAAGCCCTCACAACGTCCAGGGACTTTGGAGCAACAGAAGTGTCAGATAACACAGGAACCACAATAGGTTGATTCACATGAAAGGCTGACATCACTTTTGGCAAAAATTATGGGACGAGTTCTGAGCTCCGCCCTATCCTCATGGAGCACCAAATATGGGCTCTTACAGGACAAGGGCCCCAATTCTAACACTTGCCGAGCCGAAGCCAAGGCCAGTAACATAGTCTTCCACGTTAGGTATGTCAAAACATCCCTATAACGGTTCAAACCAATCTGATTGGAGAAAGGTCAATACCACACTGTCCAGGCAGGCTGTTTTTGTGAATCCGTTGGACTCAGACCAACCAGAGGAGTAGATGCTCCTGAGTGCAGGAAAAAAGGAGGACGAAGATAATTCCTTTTCATATATTTATTAACGGCAACAAAACAGGAGAAAGCGGTAGGAAGTCAATACTAGTTCGGGATTGATAAACTGTAGAGAATGAAGTCTCTGAACTCCTGAAGGGAGTGGTTGGTGCTTGCAGAGAGAGATGGTTTGAAGAAAGGGCAATGAGAATTGCCTGAACTCTTTCCTTTTTGAGTCTTTTGAGAACTCTTGGGATTAGAGGAATTGGAGGAAACAGGTAAACGAACTGGTAAGTCCATGGCATCGTCAGAGCGTCTACCGCCACCGCCTGCGGGTCCCTCATTCTGGACCAGTAACGATGGAGCTTCTTCTTGAGATGAGAAGCCATCAGGTCTATCTGTGGACAACCCCACCGGTGAACAAGTTGTTGAAACACCTGAGGGTGGAGGCCCCATTCCCCCGGATGGAGGTCGTGCCTGCTTAGGAAGTCTGCTTCCCATTTGTCCACTCCCGGAATGTAAATGGCTGAGATGGCCCTTGCGTTGGCTTCTGCCCAGAGGAGTATTCTTGACACCTTTCGCATTGCGGCCCTGCTTCTTGTTCCTCCCTGTCGCTTGATGTATGCTACTGCCATGGCGTTGTCCGACTGCACCTGGATGTCCTGATTCCGAAGGAGGGATGAGGCCTGTATTAGAGCATTGTAAATTGCCCTGGGTTCCAGGATGTTGATTGGAAGAGCAGATTCCTGAAGTGACCATGTCCCCTGGAACTGCGCTCCCTGAGTCACAGCCCCCCAACCCCGGAGGCTGGCATCTGTTGTCAACAGTGTCCATGACTGTGTGTTGAAACTCTGACCCTCCACCAGATGGGGGACCTGTAGCAACCAAAGCAGGGATATCCGTGTTTTCGGTGACAGGGTTATGTGCTGATGCATGTGCAGATGAGATACCGACCATTTGTCCAACAAATCCATTGAAATGGTCGTGCATGGAACCTGCCATACTGTATCGCCTCATGGGAGGCTACCATCTTGCCCAGCAAGCGAATGCACAGATGAATTGAGACCATGCGAGGTTTCAGCACCGACCGGACCATAGACTGAATAGTCAAAGCCTTGTCCATGGCAAGGTAAACCTTCTGAGACACCGTATCCAGGCTCTTCCCCAGGAACTGAATTCTCTGAGATGGTTCCAAGTGAGATTTCGGAAATTGAGTATTCATCCGTGATCAATAAGCAAACGAGTAGTCAAGTCGATACTGTGCAGCAGCTGATCCCTGGACACAGCTTTTATGAGGAGATCGTCCAGGTACGGAATTGTTTGGACACTCCTCATGCGCAGTTGTAGCATCATTTCCGCCATGACCTTTGTGAATACCCTTGGGGCTGTGGAGAGACCAAAGGGTAAGGCCTGAAACTGGAAATGCTGGTCCAGAATCGCAAACCTGAGGAACACTTGGTGAGGAGGCCAAATCGGGATATGTAAGTATGCATCCTTTATATCCAGGGACACCAGAAACTCCCCTTCTCCAGATTCGCTATCACTGCTCTTAGAGATTCCATCTTGAATTTGAACACCCGAAAATATGGGTTCAGGGATTTAAGGTTCAAGATCGGTCGTACAGAGCCGTCTGGCTTCGGAACCACAAAGAGACTTGAGTAAAACCCCTTTGTGTGCAGCTGAGGAGGTACTGAAAGAGTAACTCCTGTAGAAAGCAGCTTTTGAACTGTCTGCTGTAAGGAAACCCTTGCTTCCTGTGAAGCTGGTAAGCCTGTCCTGAAGAATCTGAGAGGAGGGAGTTCCTGGAATTCCAGCCGGTATCCTTGGGATATGAGGTCCCTTACCCAAGGATCCTGGCAGGACTCTGCCCATATGTGGGCGAAGTATTGAAGGCGAGCACCTACCTGAAAGTCGTCTTGCTGCTGGGGCCAACCGTCACGCGGAGGGCTTCGTGGAAGAGGATCCTGAGGTCTGGTCTGCAGGTTCAGCAGCTGCTGGTTTACGGGATTTACCATGAGTTCCTCTAGCAGCATTGGAGGCGCCTCTGGCTTTGCCTCTGAATCTAGCCACCCGAAAGGACTGCAGGGAGGGTCCAGGATAGGGATGCCTGGCAGGTTGCGGGGCAGACGGCAGATATGTAGATTTACCTGCAGTTGCCTGAGATATCCACTTGTTCAGCTCTTCCCCAAACAAGGCATCACCTGTAAAAGGAAGGTTCTCAACCGTTTTTTTAGAATCAGCATCTGCTGACCATTGTCACAGCCACAGGGCTCTATGAGCCGATACTGCCATAGCAGTGGTGCGGCCATTAATGATACTAAGTTCCTTAACAGCCTCACCCATAAAGTTTGTAGCATCTTGGATGTGTTGGAGTAATGTAACTATCTCTTCCTGAGGTAGTGTAAGCAGCCCCTTCAGAATCTCATAAGACCATTTTACCATGGCTCTAGAAAACCAGCCACAAACTATGGTAGGGCATTGGGCTATACCAGCTGCAGTGTAAATTGATTTAAGAGTGGTTTCAATTTTGCGATCAGCTGGGTCTTTAATAGAAACAGCCCCAGGTACAGGTAAAACAATCTTACATGACAGCCTAGACACAGAAGTATCCACTTTTGGTGGGTTTTCCCAGATTTTCCTATCCTCTGTTGGGAAAGGGAATGAATTTAACACCCGGTTAGAGGTAATAAACTTTTTGTCAGGATTTATCCATGCTGCCTTAGCCAGGGAATCTAATTCTTTAGAAACCGGGAAGGTTGCAGAGGACTTTGGTTTCACATTAAAAAACAATTCCTCTGTATCAGGGATATTGAGCACCTCTCTAATGGCATAAATGAGGGCTTCAACACCTGTGGAAAGGGAATTATCCTCGTCCACCTCAGCCTCTCCCCCATCAAACTCTGGTAGTTTAGAATCAGAGTCAGATTGTAATAATTGAGGGAGAGTGCGTTTGTGAAAGACCAACAGGGGGGGGGGGGGGGGGGGCTGAAGAGCCTGTCTGTATTCTGCAGCAGCAACCATATACGTGTCCATAGTTTGTTTCAGGGTCTGTCTTTCTTGTTTAGCCGTCGCTAACTCTAAATTAATACTGGTAATCATAGTTTTAAATGATTCCATCCACTCAGGTTCCTGCACTTCCCTGTGAAGGAATAGAGCACTGGGTACACATGAGGGGCCCCTGTGAGGAAGGTGTAAACCTAGCCTTGCAACCTAGCCTTGCATAAAGTACACACAAACTTATTTGCAGACATGCTTGAGCAGAAAATACACAGTTAGTATGAAAACACAGTGCAATATTAGTGAGATAGCACACTTATCCCAGACTACCCTGAATGGAGTGACACAGAGAGAATTGGAACCAGCACACTACACCACAAACCGAGCAGAACCCCGCTGGGTGTCTTCTATGTGTAATTTTCCACACAGCAGTATAACCGCAGGTTATGCGCTCCCCCCTCACTGTAACCCCCTGGTACGAGTTACAGTGGTGATTCAGTGGGTCCTGTGGAGGAGCAGTCTTCGGATGCAGCCTGTATCCAGCAGCAGCAGCAGGAAATGGCGCCGTTTAGCCTCTGGTCCCACTCTCCGGGAAGCCCCGCCGCTATAATGGCGCACGGTCCCTGTATATTGGCTTTCTCCATAAACTGTGAAAACGAGTGTACGCATCCCCTATTCACCATGCTGCCAATCTGGGTACTTAGTGGGCACCGCGGCCCGGGTGTTCACTGTCCCTTCATGCCGCCAATACGCACTGGGGACCTGCTAACCAGGTCCCCGGTGTAACACTCACCGCACCGCGTCGACTTTGGCATCTGTTAAGGGCGGCATGCTGCCGGTGTGGCCTCGGAAGCTCAGTGTCCTGTCAGCTGGGATTACGAACCATTAACTTTGAGGAAGTTGGTTCGGTCCCCCCCTAAGTCCCACGACGCAGGCAGACTGGTTGCCAAGCAGTGCTGCCTGAAAATATCAAACTAAAAGAAATGTGTGAAGAAAACTATCTGAAGAGCAATAGAATGCACCCGGCTCCATGGGTACTTTTTCTAAACTGAGTCTGCTACGAGGGGCATAGAGGGAGGAGCCAGCACACACTATTGATTTCTTAAAGTGGACCTGATTTATACCCCATGGTAATATACTATTCCCCAGTATCCACTAGGACGTTAGAGAAAATACCTAAGTATACTTCAATACATTAAAAACAAAACGTAGCTCTTTTGCCATCCATAGGTGGACGCAGTGCCGATGGCTGCGCAGTTGGCCAATGCTTTTGTACTGTGCATTGTACACTGTCACACTGAGCATGTTTCACAATGGTTTTCCAACATTTCTTTAGTGCTTCTCACAGTGACTATAGTAGAAATGCTCTTTGATCCCACGGCTGTGTCACTTAGGCATGGATGGCAAAAGAGCAGGCAGTATGGTATGTATTGTACTGGGTCACACATGGTAGCCTCCTTCTCTTGCAGACAGAGACATGCCCTAGGAAAAGAGTGGGCCACCCTTGGCTACTCCAGCTCAGGTCCGCGGCTTACTGTATGCAATGTCGGACTGGGGCATGTAGGGCCCACCGGGGAATGCAGTGGTTGGGGCCCATGCTTAGAGGTGTGGCCAGTCTGCAGAGGGGGGGTGGCCTGCCACCTCATTGGTTTGACCAACGATTAGAGAGTGCAACGCCTGGGCCCTTTCATAAATATATACAGTAAATTCAGCTGCTGCATGCATGATAATGTACCAGATTACTTATCAGCAATACACTCTAGAAAATGCACTATAGTCCAATATAAGGTAACATATGTATAATGTATAATTCAAGTGCAGTCTGGAACCTGATCCTTAGAGCAGGAGGAGGGCGCCCAGGCAGTGGGGCCCTCCGGTGGTTTCCCCTGTAGCCCTGTGGGCCAGTCCAAGCCTGACTGTATGTCCCACCCACCTTTAATATACTCTGCCACTGCTGCCGGCAGACACACAGCAGATGGGCCCAAGCCGTCAGGAGAGGGAATACAGACATCTTATTAACTCTCATGCCTCATTACCTCTGCATTCCTTTCTATAGCTGTCAACCACAAAAGACAACATTTCTGTGACAGCAGCCCAACTCACCTTCTTCAGGAGCCTTGGGGCATCCACGTTCAGCTTACAGCTACGCTCCACCATGTGCAGTGAGCCATCCTCGCTCTTGTGTTCGTGCATGATGTCACTGCCAAGGAACACCGGGATGAGGGGACAAGTAGGAAATCGCCTCTCATAGGCCTGCAAGACAAAGGGGGGAAAAGAGAGAAGTTTTATAGAAACACGCTGTGTGGTCGTTCCTCGACCGAATCATCGTTCCACATTAAAATAGAGTGTGAAATGATCCTGCCTGAAGAGAATGGGACAGAAGTTTTTTTGTCTATTTAGCAGAGCATGGTGTGAAGTTGTATAATTGTTCCATTAAAGACAAGTTTTCAGATGCCTCCCCTACAGTATCATAGAATACCCCCAACAACAGTAACAGCAAAAGATCACCATTAGGCAATCTAGGCTCCAGCCTAGGACCAAGTGGCCTTTGATGGTCGCAGATTACGCTAACATTTTTCATGTGTGGAGGTTTTCAGAAAAGGACGGGGCAAAGGGGCCCTACAGGTATTAATCAGACTCTAGTAACACATCTGGGCCCCAAGGAATGCTAAGCCTTTGTGTTACACATCAGGTCCCACACCTTCAAAGCTGGAGCAGTGGTTGAGATTAAGTAATCATAATAAACCTCTCTTACAGTCTGATAAATTCCGTGCTGAATGAGATGACGTAAAGACAAGAGTCACAGAAGGCAGAGCTTCCAATGACATGACAAGTCAAATTGGCATGCCTTCTCTGAGCTGGCTAATCCTCTACAGAACTATGTTTGTCTTCAGCATTCCTCAAAACGTTTATAACACGGATCTAAGGTGGCTTATACATTCTATACATCCGTCACATTAACAGTACATTTTATTGCATGCCTGGGTATTCCACTCCCACAAACCTGGCTGGTGGACACCAAACACCAGAAATAGCAAATACAGCAGCCAGGAGGAGAGTGCGGTACAGATTGGCCATGGTGTTTCCCACATGGAGAGATGAAGAGAGTGGTAGCACTGTTTTGAAAGATGAGGAACTAGAAATGCAGCCCAGTGCTTCCCCACTTCAGTCCCCAAACTTCCTATATTACATGCTTACAGCTGTAATGCCCGCATAGTAAAAACACCCAAAGTACAGGGTGAGGCAAAAAAACTCCTAGATTTTAAAACTTAACAAAAAAGGCATGGTAAATACTATTCAAAATGTCACTACATAATGTAAAAGTGCATGGAGTACAGTTTATTTTCAATTGGTTTTGAATATGATGGTGGCAGTCATTCGTGATACACATTTGTAGCCGATTACTGACATGTCACATCACTCGGTGGCTCATTTCCGGCGTTATCGCTGCAGTTTCCTCACGAAGCTCACGCTGGCTATGGTAACAACCAGAATTTTCCTTACTGGGCAGAAAACCATCCTCACCAGCTTCATGACAAGCCTCTACACAGCCAGTGGGGCCATCTGAGGGCTGCAAACTTCCACCAATAACCATTAATGAACTGAAGGTTGCTATATGCCAAGAAATGACCATATCATACTCAAAACCAATTGAATATAAACTGTATGCCATGCACTATTACATTATGTACAAAATATTTGAGTAGTGTTTACTATGCTTTTTTGTTAACCTTGAAAATCTGGGAGGTGTTTTTGCCTCACACTGTATCATTTTTACTGTGTTGGGATAGTGCCACCGGCAATGTAGTCACTCGACAAAGTGACAACGACCTAATTTATGTATCCAGTCTTTCCACTTAACACTTCATCAGGGTTTATAGCTATCTGTATAAATAGTGGGTGTGGTATTGATAGTCGACAGTAACTAGGTCGACAATGTCTAGGTCAACCACTATTGGTCGACAGTAACTAGGTCGACAGGGTGTCTAGGTCGACAGGGTCTTTAGGTCGACATGTTCTAGGTCAACAGGTCAAAAGGTCGACATGAGTTTTTAATGTTATTTTGGTGTCGTTTTCTTCGTAGAGTGACCGGGAACCCCAATTAGTGCACCGCGTCCCCTCGCATGGCTCGCTTCGCTCGCAATGCTTCGGGCATGGTGCCTTCGCTCCACTACCGCTTCGCTCGGCACAGATTACCGTTCCAATCGTAGTCCACTTGGATCGTTAAGTATGAAAAGGTTCAAAAAAAGAAAAATATTTGGAAAAACTCATGTCGACCCTTTGCCTAGAACATGTCGACCAAAAGACCCTGTCGACCTAGACACCCTGTCGACCTAGTTACTGTCGACCAATAGTAGTCGACCTAGACATTTTCGACCTTCAATCCGGATACCATAAATAGTGCCTACTCATCTATTTAATTGAGTCACATACATTTCATTTAGAACAGAGCTCCTCAGGGCCACATTCAGAGCCGCAGATAACGTCGATATTCACATAGTTGAGCAGTTTTTTGCAACTGCGCATATGTGAAAATGTCTAAAGCCTCCACCAGCAGATGCTTTACACACGGTGTATGCACAAAGGTGCTGCTGCAATCGAGCCGCACAGTATCAGAAATGTTGTTTGGCGTCCTGGGGCAGCAACTAGAAAGAAAAGCAAAAGTGGGTGTGTGGTGCAAGTGTTGGGGGCGTGTCCATGCAATCGTTACATTCACAGATACACAGCCGCAAGTATAGGAGATAGACGGAGACACTGCACCTGCCACAGAGGTGGTGCAAGGGTCCATGAAGCGACTGATGGTGGCGTATAAGGACGCACCAATCAGTATTACAGCGTGCACAGACGGATGTGCAAGAGGGAAGGAGTTTATAGTGGCATTTGCATAAGGCTCTTAAAGTAGAAGTGCACCAAATCTATCTAGTACTCGGTTGAGGATTTACCGAATATTAAATTGCCATCCTGATTTCCTTCCAGTTTTAATGCAATGAATATATCAATTCCACAATATACAATTATAAATAAGACTTTATCATTAAGGTAATTGCAACTAAATAAAATTATTTTGTACAATTGAAATCCTCACAATTGGTACTATAATTTATTGGCATACCTCCTGATACTTGAAATTGTCCTTTTACCTGAAATTACCTGTTGAAAACTCAAAAAACAACCTTTGTTGCCATGTAACAGAAACTTATCTCCCAGGACAATAAACATAACCATGGAAACTTACTGTGGCTTCTTAGTTACAGTTGTTGCTAAGAGAGATAAGTTATTCACAACTGTCAAACAGTTAACAGTCAATTTCAGGATGAAGCCACATTTCAGGTATCACTAGTTACTGCAGTAGATTGCAGCATCCAGCATAATTATTTTTAATGTGGCAATGTCAATTTGTAGCGGCATTGCTCTCTAAATTCATCATGCAATTATGGATTACACTTGTTTACGTCGTTTTCTGAATCTTCTGTAAACGGATACCGACAAACTCTAAACAATGCATCCTAACTTTTAACAGAATAGGACAGCAAAGTACGGATGGCGTAGTGGTTAGTTTTTCTTCCTCACAGCACTGAGCTCATTAGTTCAATTCCTGACCATTGCCCTATATGTGTGGAGTTTGTATGTTCTTCTCATGTTTGCCTAGATTTATTCTGGGTGCTCCAGTTTCCTCCCATACTCTAAAAACATACTGATAGGTTAATTGGCTTCTGTTCCCTACATGTTTGTACATGTTGTAGGGAACTTAAAGAGTGTCAGCTCCACTGGGGCAGAAATATTTGCCATAGAGAGCTGAGGAATATGTGTGCGCTATATAAATAACCATTAATACTAATAACATTTTTTTCTTCATGCTCTCACGTTTCACAGCAGATAGTGTCCCACCACAGGACTCAGGCATTCCCAGAATGCAGGCCCCAAATGTCAGTTCTTCTTATCATGTGGAACAGTGTGTAGTGGGTGTGAAAACAGTGTCGCGTGCTGGGCTACAGGAAGACTCTGCATATCATACAGCTTACAAAGCATTCCACGAGTGCCAGTCCTACTGCTGGACAAGTGTATGACGCCCCACGCGAATGGACATATCCTACTGATGAGTACTGAGAAAGTCAGGGAAGTCGCTTCTCCTGGGAGCTGCACCCAACACACTCAGTTAAAGCCACAGGCACATATTAAACACAGAAAGGCAATTCGTAAAACAAGGTAGCTCCATAAAATATCACAGGACAATACAATTAAGGAAAAGTTTAGCCACCAGTGAAGCACGGTAACCTCAGAACCTATCTGTGCTTATTTGTGCCTAGCACAAGGGGGAAATGCAGTTAAATTGTCGGCAGTCGGGATCCCAGCGGTCAGGATACCGACGCCGGAATCCCGACTGCTGACAATGCCGCCAGCCGGAATCTCGAGCTCACAGAGGCTATTTCCACTCGTGGGTGTCCATAACACCCATAGAGTGGGTATAGAACCATTGGCAATAGTGGCGAGCCAGCGAGGCCGCAGCATGGTGTGTGCAGGGAGCCTGCAAGGGGACTCTCTACGCTCGCCGCGCTGTCGGCATACTGACGGCAGGGATGCTGTTGTCTGTATACTGACAGCCAGCATACCGACCGTTGGTAACACATACTGATCCCGACAAGGGAATGTACAGATGTGTCCTCAAACGGGATGTAGTTACGTGACTGGCGGTCGGGAGGTACACACGGAGAGATCAGTCCTTAAAATCTAAGCAATCTTACCAGATTGCTTAGAAGTTAAGCATGGATCTCTCTTGTGTATGCCCCCCAGCGATAGCACATCGCTATCGCCGGTGTTAGATTAAGCCCATGCAGGCTAAATCTAGCAGGTCGCTCACTTCAGCGCTGTGTGAAGTGAGCGTCCCCTCGTCGCCCCCCTCGCTCAGCACACATTGCGCTGTGGTGAGCGGGGGGAGAGATGTGTGCAGAGCGGTCTGTGATAGATCGCTCAGCACACATCTCCCCGTGTGTATTGCCCTTTAGGCTACTTCACCGTGCATGCTATGAGCGTAGTAAGGGATAAGAAGGGAGTTGTGGTTCTGCCAGCTCTTTCGGGGCATCCCCTCCAATTACAGCATGTATATACTGTATCTTGTCAGCAGGCCACAACCTCACACCACTGTATTGTGAGAGGACTACTTCACTGACATAAAAGATAGGGAAGGAGTTGAGAACGGATTTTTAGTAAGAGAAGTCAAGCAGCTGAACTATACTGAATGGTGAAGTCTACTAGCAAAGGCACCACCAAAGAAAGTAGGTAAAAAGCCTGTAGAATAATATTTAATTCAATCATGCCTTAATATTTACATAGGCAAAATCTACAAAATAATTGAGAATGGCTCAGTAGGTGTGGGAACTCCCAGGTAACATCACTGCCGGCGGGGGAGGGGGGGAAGGGGTGTTGTCAGGGCTGATTGCATGGATCTCCGTTCATGGACGCAAATAGCGTGTTTCTGTATACAGCACGTGCGCAGATGTGGATTTATATATTTTTGTGTATGTCTGTCTAACATAACAAGTCTTTCCATGCAATAGAGAGTTTCGGGGACAGCAATGAAACAGTGGTAAAGTGATCGCATGTATCCGCCCTGACTTGTTGGCGTTATGGGAGTATGGCGTGTGATTCTGAGTACAGGGAAACAGATTCACACACAGGGCGTCATTGGTCTCTGCTTGCACAGGCACAAGCCCCCACATTAGTTGTCTGGATATGTGCATTAGCACAAGGAAGTAAATTAGGCTTCCGTGGCTGCCCGCAACTACAGCCACTTTGTGTATGACTCAAAATCAGTTCCGACCGCCTGTCTGTTATGTGGCGGATACTAAATAAAGGTGTTTGTGGTCACTCCTTTCCATGACGCCAATTTCCAGTGGAAAGGGGGGGGACCACTGATGAGGCAATTCTTAGACATGCTTTGTGAAACTGTATGGCCGCCAAACAACAGCAACTGAACCGAATGTGATCACTCTGATCACCCATTACATCTCCTACAATGAAAGTATTTACTGTATATATTTATACTGTCATCATGGGCCAGGTCACTCACCCTTCTTCCCCACTACCTTGATCAATCATTTGCCTGCAATACGCTATTTGGACACTTGCTCTGCATGTCCACAACACACACAATGCGCCATGACGTGCAGTGAACGTGGCCACTGTCGGTTGGACATACTTTTATTATTATTATTATTATTATTATTATTATTATTATTATTATTAACAGTTTTTTATATAGCGCAGCATATTCCGTTGCGCTTTACAATTAGAAACAACGGTGATAAAACAAAACTGGGTAATAACAGACAGTCACAGAGGTAGGAAGGGCCCTGCTCGCAAGCTTGCTATCTATTGGGAAATTAGCTTTGATATCTTTAGCATAATGGTCCACCAGATTGCAAAGGTCTTGGTGGGCTGTATTATATGGTCACACAGCAATGTTGGCCTGGGGTCAGGAGAATGGGAAAGTGAAGAAAGAGATAATATGGAGGATATGCGTGGACTGTACAGTAGGGATGTAATTGGATGGAAACGTTTATGAAGGTTATGTGGGAGGTCAATATTTGTCATGCAGTTTACATGCTTGCCTACTCCCTCCCCTCATACACAATAATATAAGGTTAGAGTCCCTTTAAAGAGACTCTTAAACTGCACTGGGAATAAGTTGCCAGAAGCGCAGAGAGGTGTTAGAATAGACAGGTGCAGGTGGGGACCAGGGTCGTATTAACACATGGCTGGTCCCCTAGCATTTCCGTTTTGAGAAGCCCCTAGTCCCTGCAGGGCCCCTAGGCTTCAGCCTAGTCAGCCTTATGGATAATACGGCCCTGGTGGGGACAGTCTAACCATGCTGGCATATACTACCCATAGCCTCTTAATGCAACTTTACTCTAAACTCTGATTCTTTCAGCACATGTTCATGAAAGTCTTGTTATGGCTCTTGAAGGATTCCTTTTATAAAGCAAGGTAGATGGTCCGAGCTTTGACCAGGTCTTCCATGGTTAATGCATATATCATGTCCCACACCTCATCCTCTATGACTACACTATCTTTAGCAATGTAAAGGGTTCTGCAGTGTAAGCTGTGGTCACTAGGAGACTTAGAAGTCTATTTATGGCGCAGTGATAACCCCACTCTCTGGTTCTGTTATGGGTTATCACAGCTTCCCCCTATTCAGTAACAGGGACACTGAAGATAAATCATCGATATCTCCTGTGATCCATGTATTTCGCAGTTTGCTGTGTCCTCATAGCCTGCTATGTGGAGTATGGCGTCTGATCAATCTAATGAAGAAGAAGACTGTATTCCATTGTAGGGCACTCACTGCGGCTGGTTATTGATAAATTACCTACTGCATGCTACCGAGTAGAGAAAACCCTAGAGGAGGTGAAAACGGAGCCCGGGATTGGTAATTTCCACCGCTACTGAAATCTGCATTGCAGCGATAAAGACATTCAGCTGGTGCACGATCTACATAAATAATACTTTATTCACCTCTGTATTTCGGATGATACTAAAATGTGACTGAAGGAATGGCTGCATGGATTGGCTGGAAATCCCCGGGGACATTGCTCATCTGTCACTTAAGGTGTTACCAGCATCCGCAGCTCTTCCTAAATAACAGATAAGCAGCTCGGTATAATCCGCATTACCGTGCGCTAAAAATACAGACAGTGCGATCACAGTAAGGTTCTGTTCTGTGGAACCTCGCTGTCACGTATACAGCTCAGCAATGTTATGTCTGACCGGCTCTCCGCACTAGTGGGGTACAGTAATCAGAGGGGTGGCTTTAGGGGCACAGTCAGGGTGCTCCCAGATAACTGGTGCAATATGTTAGGGTGGCCATCAGGCTACACAGCTTGGCTATATTATACAAGAGGGGGAGACAGCCTGGACTATTGCGGTACAGGACCCGTTACCCATTACACTGGGTCACTTTAATGCCAACAGAGGGGCGTTCATCAGCTGAGCATTTTCATTACAGGTTGCCCCAGGCTAAAGAACACAGCATCTTGTTACAGGGTCCTGGTCTGACAGCATTACAACGTTTGGTTTCTAACAGGCCTGGTGCAGGAGAGGGGCTGTGCGGACTCTCTTATCTCCGGCTGCCAACATTTCCCTGCTCACTGTTACTGTCACCACTGCAGACTATTCTTAGCTACAGCCACAGTAGATGCACTCTATTTGGCTCCTTCCAAGTAGCAATACAGGGTGTAATTCAGACCTGATCGTTGCTGTGCGTTTTTGCACAGTGGGCGATCAGGTCTGTACTGCGCATGCGTATGCACCACAATGCGCCGACACGTCATTGGTGCATAGCGACTTGATGGTGCGAAAAAAGCAATCGCACGGGCGATCGCAAGGTGACTGACAGGAAGAGGGCGTTTGTGGGTGGCAACTGACCGTTTTGCAAGAGTGTCCAGGAGACCAGGGGGTAAATTTACTAAGATGGGAGTTCTATTTAAAATGGGATGTTGCCCATAGCAACCAATCAGCTTCTACTTCTCATTTATCTAGCACCCTCTAGAAGATAATACCTGGAATCTGATTGGTTGCTATGGGCAACATCCCATATTAAAATAAGAATTTACTCACCGGTAATTCTATTTCTCGTAGTCCGTAGTGGATGCTGGGAACTCCGTAAGGACCATGGGGAATAGCGGGCTCCGAAGGAGGCTGGGCACTCTAGAAAGATCTTAGACTACCTGGTGTGCACTGGCTCCTCCCACTATGACCCTCCTCCAAGCCTCAGTTAGGTACTGTGCCCGGACGAGCGTACACAATAAGGAAGGATTTTGAATCCCGGGTAAGACTCATACCAGCCACACCAATCACACCGTACAACTCGTAATATGAAACACAGTTAACAGTATGAAACAATAGAGCCTCTCAACAGATGGCTCAACAATAACCCGATTTAGTTAACAATAACTATGTACAAGTATTGCAGACAATCCGCACTTGGGATGGGCGCCCAGCATCCACTACGGACTACGAGAAATAGAATTACCGGTGAGTAAATTCTTATTTTCTCTGACGTCCTAGTGGATGCTGGGAACTCCGTAAGGACCATGGGGATTATACCAAAGCTCCCAAACGGGCGGGAGAGTGCGGATGACTCTGCAGCACCGAATGAGAGAACTCCAGGTCCTCCTCAGCCAGGGTATCAAATTTGTAGAATTTAGCAAACGTACCACAATAGGCTGGTTCAGGTGAAACGCTGACACCACCTTAGGGAGAAACTGGGGACGAGTCCTCAATTCTGCCCTATCCATATGGAAAATCAGATAAGGGCTTTTACATGATAAAGCCGCCAACTCTGACACTCGCCTGGCTGAAGCCAAGGCCAATAACATGACCACTTTCCACGTGAGATATTTCAGATCCACGGTTTTTAGTGGCTCAAACCAATGTGATTTTAAGAAACTCAACATCACGTTGAGATCCCAAGGTGCCACAGGAGGCACAAAATAAGAATTTACTTACCGATAATTCTATTTCTCGTAGTCCGTAGTGGATGCTGGGGACTCCGTCAGGACCATGGGGATTAGCGGCTCCGCAGGAGACAGGGCACAAAAGTAAAAGCTTTAGGATCAGGTGGTGTGCACTGGCTCCTCCCCCTATGACCCTCCTCCAAGCCTCAGTTAGGATACTGTGCCCGGACGAGCGTACACAATAAGGAAGGATTTTGAATCCCGGGTAAGACTCATACCAGCCACACCAATCACACTGTACAACCTGTGATCTGAACCCAGTTAACAGCATGATAACAGCGGAGCCTCTGAAAAGATGGCTCACAACAATAATAACCCGATTTTTGTAACAATAACTATGTACAAGTATTGCAGACAATCCGCACTTGGGATGGGCGCCCAGCATCCACTACGGACTACGAGAAATAGAATTATCGGTAAGTAAATTCTTATTTTCTCTGACGTCCTAAGTGGATGCTGGGGACTCCGTCAGGACCATGGGGATTATACCAAAGCTCCCAAACGGGCGGGAGAGTGCGGATGACTCTGCAGCACCGAATGAGAGAACTCCAGGTCCTCCTCAGTCAGGGTGTGCCCCTGACCAAGTATCAGCTCGGCAAAGTTGTACAGCCGAGACCCCTCGGGCAGCCGCCCAAGATGAGCCCACCTTCCTTGTGGAATGGGCATTTACATATTTTGGCTGTGGCAGGCCTGCCACAGAATGTGCAAGCTGAATTGTACTACACATCCAACTAGCAATCGTCTGCTTAGAAGCAAGAGCACCCAGTTTGTTGGGTGCATACAGGATAACAGCAAGTCAGTTTTCCTGACTCCAGCCGTCCTGGAAACCTATATTTTCAGGGCCCTGACAACATCTAGCAACTTGGAGTCCTCCAAGTCCCTAGTAGCCGCAGGTACCACAATAAGCTGGTTCGGGTGAAACACTGACACCACCTTAGGGAGAAACTGGGGATGAGTCCGCAGCTCTGCCCTGTCCGAATGGACAATCAGATATGGGCTTTTTGAGACAAACGCCGCCAATTCTGACACTCGCCTGGCCGAGGCCAGGACCAACAGCATGGTCACTTTCCCTGTGAGATATTTCAAATCCACAGATTTGAGCGGTTTAAACCAATGTGATTTTAGGAATCCCAGAACTACGTTGAGATCCCACAGTGCCACTGGAGGCACAAAAAGGGGGTTGTATATGCAGTACTCCCTTGACAAACTTCTGGACTTCAGGAACTGAAGCCAATTCTTTCTGGAAGAAAATCGACAGGGCCGAAATTTGAACCTTAATGGACCCCAATTTGAGGCCCATAGACACTCCTGTTTGCAGGAAATGCAGGAAACGACCGAGTTGAAATTTCTTCATGGGGCCTTCCTGGCCTCACACCACGCAACATATTTTCGCCACATGTGGTGATAATGTTGTGCGGTCACCTCCTTCCTGGCTTTGACCAGGGTAGGAATGACCTCTTCCGGAATGCCTTTTTCCCTTAGGATCCGGCGTTCAACGGCCATGCCGTCAAACGCAGCCGCGGTAAGTCTTGGAACAGACATGGTACTTGCTGAAGCAAGTCCCTTCTTAGCGGCAGAGGTCATGAGTCCTCTGTGAGCATCTCTTGAAGTTCCGGGTACCAAGTCCTTCTTGGCCAATCCGGAGCCACGAGTATAGTTCTTACTCCTCTACGTCTTATAATTCTCAATACCTTGGGTATGAGAAGCAGAGGAGGGAAGACATACACCGACTGGTACACCCACGGTGTTACCAGAACGTCCACAGCTATTGCCTGAGGGTCTTTTGACCTGGCGCAATACTTGTCCAGTTTTTTGTTCAGGCGGGACGCCATCATGTCCACCTTTGGTCTTTTCCAACGGTTCACAATCATGTGGAAGACTTCCCGATGAAGTCCCCACTCTCCCGGGTGGAGGTTGTGCCTGCTGAGGAAGTCTGCTTCCCAGTTGTCCACTCCCGGAATGAACACTGCTGACAGTGCTATCACATGATTTTCCGCCCAGCGAAAAATCCTTGCAGTTTCTGCCATTGCCCTCCTGCTTCTTGTGCCGCCCTGTCTGTTTACGTGGGCGACTGCCGTGATGTTGTCCCACTGGATCAATACCGGCTGACCTTGAAGCAGAGGTCTTGCTAAGCTTAGAGCATTGTAAATTGCCCTTAGCTCCAGTATATTTATGTGGAGAAAAATCTCCAGACTTGATCACACTCCCTGGACATTTTTTCCCTGTGTGACTGCTCCCCAGCCTCTCAGGCTGGCCTCCGTGGTCACCAGCATCCAATCCTGAATGCCGAATCTGCGGCCCTCTAGAAGATGAGCACTCTGTAACCACCACAGGAGAGACACCCCTGTCCCTGGAGACAGGGTTATCCGCTGATGCATCTGAAAATGCGATCCGGACCATTTGTCCAGCAGATCCCACTGAAAAGTTCTTGCGTGGAATCTGCCGAATGGAATCGCTTCGTATCGTAATAAGCCACCATTTTTCCCAGGACTCTTGTGCAATGATGCACTGACACTTTTCCTGGTTTTAGGAGGTTCCTGACTAGCTCGGATAACTCCCTGGCTTTCTCCTCCGGGAGAAACACCTTTTTCTGGACTGTGTCCAGAACCATCCCTAGGAACAGCAGACGTGTCGTCGGAAACGGCTGCGATTTTGGATATTTAGAATCCACCCGTGCTGTCGTAGAACTACTTGAGATAGTGCTACTCCGACTTCCAACTGTTCTCTGGACCTTGCCCTTATCAGGAGATCGTCCAAGTAAGGGATAATTAAGACGCCTTTTCTTTGAAGAAGAATCATCATTTCGGCCATTACTTTGGTAAAGACCCGGGGTGCCGTGGACAATCCAAACGGCAGCGTCTGAAACTGATAGTGACAGTTCCGTACCACGAACCTGAGGTACCCTTGGTGAGAAGGGCAATTTGGGACATGGAGGTAAGCATCCTTGATGTCCAGGGACACCATATAGTCCCCTTCTTCCTGGTTCGCTATCACTGCTCTGAGTGACTCCATCTTGATTTGAACCTTTGTATGTAAGTGTTCAAAGATTTCCCATTTAGAATAGGTCTCACCGAGCCGTCTGGCTTCAGTACCACAATATAGTGTGGAATAATACCCCTTTCCTTGTTGTAGGAGGGGTACTTTGATTATCACCTGCTGGGAATACAGCTTGTGAATTGTTTCCAATACTGCCTCCCTGTCGGAGGAAGACGTTGGTAAAGCAGACATCAGGAGCCTGCGAGGGGGAGACGTCTCGAATTTCCAGTCTGTACCCCTGGGATACTACTTGTAGGATCCAGGGGTCCACTTGCGAGTGAGCCCACTACGCGCTGAAACTCTTGAGACGACCCCCCACCGCACTTGAGTCCGCTTGTATGGCCCCAGCGTCATGCTGAGGACTTGGCAGAAGCTGTGGAGGGCTTCTGTTCCTGGGAATGGGCTGCCTGCTGCAGTCTTCTTCCCTTTCCTCTATCCCTGGGCAGATATGACTGGCCTTTTGCCCGCTTGCCCTTATGGGGACGAAAGGACTGAGGCTGAAAAGACGGTGTCTTTTTCTGCTGAGATGTGATTTGGGGTAAAAAAAGTGGATTTTCCAGCTGTTGCCGAGGCCACCAGGTCCGATGGACCGACCCCAAATAACTCCTTCTGCATCACCTGACCACTGTCGTGTCCATAAACATCTTCTGGCAGATATGGACATCGCACTTACTCTTGATGCCAGAGTGCAAATATCCCTCTGTGCATCTCGCATATATAGAAATGCATCCTTTAAATGCTCTATAGTCAATAAAATACTGTCCCTGTCAAGGGTATCAATATTTTCAGTCAGGGAATCCGACCAAGCCACCCCAGCGCTGCACATCCAGGCTGAGGCGATCGCTGGTCGCAGTATAACACCAGTATGTGTGTATATACCTTTTTAGGATATTTTCCAGCCTCTCAGCTGGCTCCTTGAGGGCGGCCCTATCTGGAGACGGTACCGCCACTTGTTTTGATAAGCGTGTGAGCGCCTTATCCACCCTAAAGGGTGTTTCCCAACGCGCCCTAACTTCTGGCGGGAAAGGGTATACCGCCAATAATTTTCTATCGGGGGAAACCCACGCATCATCACACACTTCATTTAATTTATCTGATTCAGGAAAAACTACAGGTAGTTTTTTTACACCCCACATAATACCCTTCTTGTGGTACTTGTAGTATCAGAAATATGTAACACCTCCTTCATTGCCCTTAACATGTAACGTGTGGCCCTAAAGGAAAATACGTTTGTTTCTTCACCGTCGACACTGGAGTCAGTGTCCGTGTCTGTGTCGACCGACTGAGGTAAATGAGCGTTTTACAGCCCCTGACGGTGTTTGAGACGCCTGGACATGTACTAATTTGTTTGCCGGCCGTCTCATGTCGTCAACCGACCTTGCAGCGTGTTGACATTATCACGTAATTCCTTAAATAAGCCATCCATTCCGGTGTCGACTCCCTAGAGAGTGACATCACCATTTCAGGCAATTGCTCCGCCTCCTCACCAACATCGTCCTCATAAATGTCGACACACACGTACCGACACACAGCACACACACAGGGAATGCTCTGATAGAGGACAGGACCCCACTAGCCCTTTGGGGAGACAGAGGGAGAGTTTGCCAGCACACACCAAAAACGCTATAATTATACAGGGACAACCTTTATATAAGTGTTTTTCCCTTATAGCATTTTAATATATATATACATATCGCCAAATAAGTGCCCCCCCTCTCTGTTTTAACCCTGTTTCTGTAGTGCAGTGCAGGGGAGAGCCTGGGAGCCTTCCCACCAGCATTTCTGTGAGGGAAAATGGCGCTGTGTGCTGAGGAGAATAGGCCCCGCCCCCTTTTCGGCGGGCTTCTTCTCCCGTTTTTCTGAGACCTGGCAGGGGTTAAATACATCCATATAGCCCCCAGGGGCTATATGTGATGTATTTTTAGCCAGAATAAGGTACTATCATTGCTGTCCAGGGCGCCCCCCCCCCAGCGCCCTGCACCCTCAGTGACCGCTGCTATGAAGTGTGCTGACAACAATGGCGCACAGCTGCAGTGCTGTGCGCTACCTTATGAAGACTGAAGAGTCTTCTGCCGCCGTTTCTGGACCTTCACTTTTCGGCATCTGCAAGGGGGGTCGGCGGCGCGGCTCCGGGACGAACCCCAGGGTGAGACCTGTGTTCCGACTCCCTCTCGAGCTAATGGTGTCCAGTAGCCTAAGAAGCCAATCCATCCTGCACGCAGGTGAGTTCACTTCTCTCCCCTAAGTCCCTCGTAGCAGTGAGCCTGTTGCCAGCAGGACTCACTGAAAATAAAAAACCTAACAAACTTTTACTCTAAGCAGCTCTTTAGGAGAGCCACCTAGATTGCACCCTTCTCGGCCGGGCACAAAAATCTAACTGAGGCTTGGAGGAGGGTCATAGGGGGAGGAGCCAGTGCACACCACCTGATCCTAAAGCTTTTACTTTTGTGCCCTGTCTCCTGCGGAGCCGCTAATCCCCATGGTCCTGACGGAGTCCCCAGCATCCACTTAGGACGTCAGAGAAATGGGGGCTGAATATGCAGCACTCCTTTCACAAATGTCTGAACTTCAGGTACTGAAGCTAGTTCTTTTTGAAAGAAAATTGACAGAGCCGAGATCTGTACCTTAATGGAGCCCAGTTTTAGGCCCATATTCACTCCTGCTTGCAGGAAATGAAAAAATCGACCTAGTTGAAATTCCTCTGTTGGGGCCTTTTTGGCCTCACACCATGCAACATATTTCCGCCATATGCGGTGATAATGCTTTGCTGTAACATCTTTCCTGGCTTTAATAAGCGTAGGAATAACTTCCTCCGGAATGCCCTTTTCCTTCAGGATCCGGCGTTCAACCGCCATGCCGTCAAACGCAGCCGCGGTAAGTCTTGGAACAGACAGGGGCCCTGCTGCAACAGGTCTTGTCTGAGCGGCAGAGACCAGGGGTCCTCTGAGATCATCTCTTGAAGTTCCGGGTACCACGCTCTTCTCGGCCAATCCGGAACCACGAGAATTGTGCTTACTCCTCGCTTTCTTATTATTCTCAATACCTTTGGTATGAGAGGTAGAGGAGGGAACACATAAACTGACCGGTACACCCACGGTGTCACTAGAGCGTCCACAGCTATCGCCTGAGGGTCTCTTGACCTGGCGCAATACTTCTCTAGTTTTTTGTTTAGGCGGGACGCCATCATGTCCACCTGTGGACGACCCCATTGATTTACAATCATTTGGAAAACTTCTGGATGAAGTCCCCACTCTCCCGGGTGGAGGTCGTGCCTGCTGAGAAAGTCTGCTTCCCAGTTGTCCACTCCCGGGATGAACACTGCTGACAGTGCTAGTACATGATTCTCCGCCCATCGGAGAATTTTTGTGGCTTCTGCCATCGCCGTCCTGCTTCTTGTGCCGCCCTGTCGATTCACATGGGCGACTGCCGTGATGTTGTCTGACTGGATCAGCACCGGCTGGTGTAGGAGCAGGGATTTTGCTTGACTTAGGGCATTGTAAATGGCCCTTAGTTCCAGAATATTTATGTGAAGGGCAGTCTCCTGACTTGACCATAGTCCTTGGAAATTTCTTCCCTTTGTGACTGCCCCCCAGCCTCGTAGGCTGGCATCCGTGGTCACCAGGACCCAGTCCTGTATGCCGAATCTGCGGCCCTCCAGAAGATGAGCACTGTGCAGCCACCACAGACGAGACACCCTGGTTCGTGGAGACAGGGTTATTAAACGATGCATCTGAAGATGCGATCCGGACCACTTGTCCAACAGGTCCCACTGAAAAATTCTGGCATGGAACCTGCCGAATGTAATTGCTTCGTAAGAAGCTACCATCTTTCCCAGGACCCGCGTGCAGTGATGCACCGATACCTGTTTTGGTTTTAGGAGGTCTCTGACTAGAGAAGACAACTCCCTGGCTTTCTCCTCCGGGAGAAACACTTTTTTCTGGGCCGTGTCAGAATCATTCCCAGGAACATTAGACATGTCGTGGGGACCAGCTGTGACTTTGGGATATTCAGAATCCAACCGTGCTGGCTCAGCACTTCCTGAGATAGTGCTACTCCCACTAACAACTGTTCCTTGGATCGTGCCTTTATTAGGCGATCGTCCAAGTATGGGATAATTAAAACTCCCTTTTTTCGAAGGAGTATCATCATTTCCGCCATAACCTTGGTAAATACCCTCGGTGCCGTGGAGAGTCCAAACGGCAGCGTCTGGAATTGGTAATGGCAATCCTGTACCACAAATCTGAGGTACTCCTGGTGAGGATGGTAAATGGGGACATGCAGGTAAGCATCCTTGATGTCCAGGGATACCATGTAATCGCCCTCGTCCAGGCTTGCAATAACCGCCCTGAGCGATTCCATCTTGAACTTGAATTTTTTTATGTATGTGTTCAAGGATTTCAAATTTAAAATGGGTCTCACCGAACCGTCCGGTTTCAGCACCACAAAAAGTGTGGAATAGTAACCCCGGCCTTGTTGAAGTAGGGGTACCTTGATTATCACTTGCTGGGAATACAGCTTGTGAATCGCTGCTAGCACCGCCTCCCTGTCTGAGGGAGCAATCGGCAAGGCGGATTTTAGGAAACGGCGGGGTGGAGTCGCCTCGAATTCCAGCCTGTATCCCTGAGATACTATTTGAAGGATCCAGGAATCCACCTGTGAGCAAGCCCACTGATTGCTGAAATTCCTGAGGCGGGCCCACACCGTACCTGGCTCCGCCTGTGAAGCCCCACCGTCATGCGGCGGACTTGGAAGAGGAAGCGGGGGAGGACTTTTGTTCCTGGGAACCTGCTGTTTGCTGCAGCCTTTTTCCCCTCTGTGGAAACTAGGTCGGAGAGACCATCCCCAAATAATTCCTCCCCCTTATAAGGTAAAACTTCCATGTGCCTTTTGGAATCTGCATCTCCAGTCCACTGGCGAGTCCATAAGCATCTCCTAGCAGAGATGGATAATGCACTTACTTTAGATGCCAGCCGGCAGATTTCCCTCTGTGCATCTCTCATGTATAAGACTGAGTCTTTGATATGGTCAATTGTTAGCAGGATCGTGTCTCTGTCTAACGTGTCAATATTTTCTGACAGTTTATCTGACCACGCAGCGGCAGCACTGCACATCCATGCTGACGCAATAGCTGGTCTGAGTATAATGCCTGAGTGTGTATATACAGACTTCAGGATCGCCTCCTGCTTTCTATCAGCAGGTTCCTTAAGGGCCGCCGTATCCTGGGACGGTAGTGCCACCTTTTTAGACAAACGTGTGAGCGCTTTATCCACCCTCGGGGGTGTTTCCCAACGTAACCTATCCTCTGGCAGGAAAGGGAACGCCATTAGTAGCTTCTTAGGAATTACCAATTTCTTATCAGGGGAAGCCCACGCTTCTTCACACACTTCATTTAATTCATCTGACGGGGAAAAACTACAGGTAATTTTTTCTCCCCAAACATAATACCCTTTTTTGTGGTACCTGGATGTAAATCAGAAATATTTAACACCTCTTTCATTGCCTCAATCATGCAGTGAATGGCCTTAACGGGCATTAAATTTGACTCATCGTCGTCGACACTGGTGTCAGTATCCGTGTCGACATCTACTTGTGCCACCTGAGATAGCGGGCGTTTCAGAGCCCCTGATGACTTTTGAGACACCTGGACAGGCACGAGCTGAAGACTCGGCTGTCCCACAGTCGGCATGTCGTCAAATTTTTTATGTAAGGAGTCTATACGTGCACTCATTTCCTGCCATAATACCATCCACTCAGGTGTCTGACCCCCAGGGGGTGACATCCCTGCTAAAGGCATCTGCTCCTCCTCCACCTCATTATCCTCCTCAAACATGTCGACACAGCCGTACCGACACACTCCACACACACAGGGAATGCTCAAACAGAGGACAGGACCCACAAAAGCCCTTTGGGGGGACAGAGTAAGAGTATGCCAGCACACACCAGATCGCTATATATATATACAGGGACTAACTGAGTTATGTCCCTAATAGCTGCTTTTCAATATAATATACTGTATACAGTGCCAATTTTAATGCCCCCCCTCTCTTTTCCCTCTTACTGTACTGTAGAATTGCAGGGAAGAGCCAGGGAGCTTCCTTCCAGCCAAGCTGTGAGGGAAAAATGGCGCCAGTGTGCTGAGGAGATAGGCTCCGCCCCTTTTTCGCGGCGTATTCTCCCGCTTTTTATGTGATTCTGGCAGGGGTATTTACCTCATATATAGCCCCAGGGGCTATATATTGAGGTATTTTAGCCAGCCAAGGTGTTTTTATTGCTGCCTCAGGGCGCCCCCCCCAGCGCCCTGCACCCTCAGTGACCGGAGTGTGAAGTGTGTATGAGGAGCAATGGCGCACAGCTGCAGTGCTGTGCGCTACCTTGGTGAAGACAGGATGTCTTCATGCCGCCGATTTTCCGGACCATCTTCTTGCTTCTGGCTCTGTAAGGGGGACGGCGGCGCGGCTCCGGGACCGAACATCAAGGCTGGGCCTGCGGTCGATCCCTCTGGAGCTAATGGTGTCCAGTAGCCTAAGAAGCCCAATCCGGCTGCAAGCAGGCGAGTTCGCTTCTTCTCCCCTTAGTCCCTCGCTGCAGTGAGCCTGTTGCCAGCAGGTCTCACTGAAAATAACAAATTCTAAGACTATAACTCTCTAAGAGCTCAGGAGAGCCCCTAGTGTGCATCCAACCTCGGCCGGGCACGAAATCTAACTGAGGCTTGGAGGAGGGTCATAGTGGGAGGAGCCAGTGCACACCAGGTAGTCTAAGATCTTTCTAGAGTGCCCAGCCTCCTTCGGAGCCCGCTATTCCCCATGGTCCTTACGGAGTTCCCAGCATCCACTAGGACGTCAGAGAAATAGAACTCCCATCTTAGTAAATTTACCCCCAGGCGTTTGGAGGGAGTGTTTCTGACGTCAGCTCAGGCCCCGATCATCGCAGCGGCTGAGTAAAGGCCCGTACACACTGGTCGATATATTGGCCATTCTCCTGAATGGCCGATATATCGCGGGACCGTCGGCCAGTGTGTACGGCCGATACGCCTGTGAACTCCGTCGTTCACAGACGTATCGCGTCGGCCCCGCAGCACAGCCGACGGCCAATATATCTACCAATATATTGGCGCGTCGCTGTGTGTGTACGGGGCGGTCGGCCGACCGCCCGTACACATGCTGCGGCGGCCGGCGGTGATTGACACATGAACTGGGCAGGCGTGCATACACGCCCGCCCAGTTCATGACGTCAGTCCCCGACGAATCGGTAGTGTGTATGCTCAACACACTGCCCGATCCGTCCATAGATATATCTGCAGATCAATTGATCTGCAGATATATCTATTAGTGTGTACCCACCTTAAGTCCTGGGCTGAGCAGAGACTGCACAAACTCATGTTTGTGCAGCTCTCCAACAAATGCGATTGCACACTTGCACACAGCTAATACCCTCCCCCTGTAGGCGGCGACTACCTGATCGCAGGGATGCAAAAATACGCACCCTAGCGATCAGGTCTGAATTACCCCGACAGTGTCCTAGAGAAAAGCACCTGGACATGTAAGAAATTGTCCCCCTCCCCTCGTGCACAACTGCTTCTTGTTTTAATTGGTCTTTAAAAAGCATCTGTATGTGATAGAAGGCCTGGGTATAGGCTGCCTCTATTTAGCAATCATGACGGCAAATATTTATTCTTCACTTTGTATAAAGGTGGGTACACACTATTAGATATATCTGCAGATCAATTGATCTGCAGATATATCTATGTACGGATCGGGCAGTGTGCTGTGCATACACACAGCCCGATCCGTCGGGGGACTGACGTCATGAACTGGGCGGGCGCTCGCGCCCGCCCAGTTCACCTGTCAATCACCGCCGGCCGCCGCAGCATGTGTACGGGCGGTCGGACGACCGCCCCGTACACACACAGCGACGGGCCAATATATCGTTAGATATATTGGCTGTCGGCTGTGCTGAGCGGCCGACGCGATACGTCTGTGAACGACGGAGTTCACAGACGTATCGCCCGTACACACTGGCCGACGGTCCCGCGATGTATCGGCCGTTCAAGAGAACGGCCGATACATCGACCAGTGTGTACGGGCCTTAACACTTTCATCTGTTCCATGCTTATTACACACCTGATTCTGAGGATGCATGGGGGACTGGGAGGTGGCAGGGTGTGCCAAGGGTTATGGAATGAGGAGCAACTTTAATTACACCCTCATTTTGTTTTCTCTCCCTTGTCGCTGACTTCCCTTTTCCCTCCCTGCCACTCCCAAGTACACTATTTCTAAATACAGAAATAAAGACTATTGAAAAATAATAATAATAAGCTGTGCCACTAAGCAATGCCGCATTTAGGAAACAGACACACTTACTCACTGACGCTGAGCAGGCTTAGGTAACTCATGTGACAGGAGAATAAATAGGAATGGATAATAGTGTTATATTGGACAGACATTGGTGGTCATTCCGAGTTGATCGCAGCCAGCAACTTTTAGCTGCTGCTGCGATCAATAGTCCACGCCTATGGGGGAGAGTATTTTAGCTTAGCAGGACTGCGATCACTTGTGCAGCCCTGCTAAGCAAAAAAATATTCAAGCAGAACTTGACCAGCCCTGCAGCTACTTACCCTGTGCGACGATCCCTGCGATGCTGAAGCTGCTTCTGACGTCAGACATCCGCCCTCCATTCTTCTGGACACGCCTGCATTTTTGCAATTCACGGCCGCCAACGCTGTGGAGACGCCCAGGTACGCCTTCTTCCTGTCAATCTTCTTAGCGGTCTGCTCTGTGACCGCTTTGTTCTGTAGACGCGACGTAACCCGGCGACCCCTGGCGCCAGGCAACGCCGCGCACGCGCACTGCGGCCGCCGCGCATGCGCATTCCGCACCCGTTTGTACAGCAGCGAAAAACCGCTGCGTGCGAACGGGTCGGACTGACCCCCATTGTTCTGTGATTTAACACACCATGTAGATATATCAGTTTGTTTGTGCTCTTGCTAAATGACAAGAATAATCAAACCATACCAACACAGATGTGTTCTCATACATCTAGCATTAATATGCCGCACAATCCTAACTGTCATGTTACAGGCTGAGTTAGGAGCTGGTTGGTTGGTACTTTATCTCCATTCACTTTATCTCTCTCCAATGCTTAGTAAAGAGACCCTTCAGTAGCACACAATATACAAGTGTCACATAACAAATTACTCAGCACCGTCTCCTGGTGCATCCTAGCTTCATCGCGCTGCAGCTAAGACACATTGTACTTGGTTCCATAACCAAGTACAAGAAAACATCGAAGCCCATCACAATGCACCAAGATCTAGCAGACGAGCTGAACCACTTTTATTGCAGGTTCGCAAAAGAAGTCCCCTGCGACCCAAACAATCACCTCCACGATGCCCCAAGCACCGACGGCCAACTCCAGGCACTGCAAGTCGCTCAAGGCAGTGGGGACCACCGGGAGTTACCCCTGTGGGCCAGTCAGATATTAAGGGTGCTGGAAAGGTGTGTATATGTGGTGATTAGGACAGGTGCTGGAAAGGTGTGTACAGGTGGTGATTGGGACTGGTGCTGGAAAGGTGTGTACAGGTGGTGATTAGGACGGGTGCTGGAAAGGTGTGTACATGTGGTGATTAGGACGGGGGCTGGAAAGGTGTATACAGGTGGTGATTAGGACGGGTGCTGGAAAGGTGTATACAGGTGGTGATTGGGACTGGTGCTGGAAAGGTGTGTACAGGTGGTGATTAGGACGGGTGCTGGAAAGGTGTGTACATGTGGTGATTAGGACGGGTGCTGGAAAGGTGTGTACAGGTGGTGATTAGGACGGGTGCTGGAAAGGTGTATACAGGTGGTGATTAGGACCGGTGCTTGAAAGTTGTGTACAGGTGGTAAATAAGACGGGTGCTGGAAAGGTGTGGTGATTAGGACGGGTGCTGGAAAGGTGTGTACATGTGGTGATTAGGACGGGGGCTGGAAAGGTGTGTACATGTGGTGAATAGGACGGGGGCTGGAAAGGTTTATACATGTGTTGATTAGGACGGGTGCTGGAAAGGTGTGTACAGGTGGTGATACAGTGCATCCGGAAAGTATTCACAGCGCTTCCGTTTTTCCACATTTTGTTATGTTACAGCCTTATTTCAAAATGGAATTAATTTATTTTTTCCCTCAAAATTCTACACACAATACCCCATAATGACATGAAAAAAGTTTTTTTTAGATTTTTGCTAATTTATTAAAAATAAACAAATAAAAAATTCCATGTACCGTATATACTCGAGTATAAGTCGACCCGAATATAAGCCGAGGCACCTAATTTTACCCCAAAAACCTGGGAAAACTTATTGACTCGAGTATAAGCCTAGGGTGGGAAATGCAGCTCTAGCCGTACACAGCCCTCATACTGCCAGATATGCCCCCACAGTGCCAGAAATGTCCTCATAGTGCCAGATATGCCCCCACAGTGCCAGATATGCCCTCATACTGCCAGATATGTACCCGCAGTGCCAGATATGCCCTCATACTGCCAGATATGCCCCCACAGTGCCAGATATGCCCTCATAGTGCCAGATATGCTCTCATACTGCCAGATATGCCCTCATACTGCCAGATATGCCCTCATAGTGCCAGATATGCCCCCACAGTGCCAGATATGCCCTCATAGTGCCAGATATGCTCCCACAGTGCCAGATATGCCCTCATAGTGCCAGACACGCCCCCACAGTGCCAGATATACCCCCACAGTGCCAGATATGCTCTCATAGTGCCAGATATGCCCCCACAGTGCCAGATATGCCCTCATAGTGCCAGACATGCCTCCACAGTGCCAGATATGCCCTCATAGTGCCAGATATGCCCTCATACTGCCAGATATGCCCCCACAGTGCCAGATATGCCCTCATAGTGCCAGACATGCCCCCACAGTGCCAGATATGCCCTCATACTGCCAGATATGCCCCCACAGTGCCAGATATGCCCTCATGCTGCCAGATATGCCCCCACAGTGCCATATATGCTCTCATAGTGCCAGATAAGCCCTCATACTGCCAGATATGCCCCCCCCCCAAGTGCCAAATATGCTCCCCCAATGCCAGGTACAACTTACCCTCCGCCGCTCCCTCGCTGTCTTGTGGAGGGACACGGAGGCTACAGCGCGCGCCTCTCCTGTGTCCCTCCTGCGTCTCCGTCGGCAGCGGCGTGTGTGTGTGTGTGTTAAATGAAGTGCCGGTTCATGAGCCAATCAGAGCTCACGAATGGGTACTTCATTTAATAGACCCGCCGCTGCCGCCGGAGACGCAGGAGGGACACAGGAGAGGCGCGCGCTGTGCCCTCCTTCACACTGACTCGAGTATAAGCAGAGGGGGCTTTTTCAGCACAAAAAAAAGTGCTGAAAAAGTCGGCTTATACTCGAGTATATACGGTACATAAGTATTCACAGCCTTTGCCATGAAGCTCAAAATTTAGCTCAGGTGCATCCTGTTTCCACTGATCATCCTTGAGATCTTCCTACAGCTTAGTTGGAGTCCACCTATGGTAAATTCGGTTGATTGGACATGATTTGGAAAGGCACACACCTGTCTATATAAGGTCCCAGATTAGTACTGGTGCTGGAAAGGTGTGTACAGGTGGTGATTAGGATGGGTGCTGGAAAGGTGTGTACAGGTGGTAGTTTAGCAGCGTTAATGAACGCACACGGAATGTTGCTTAACCAGGCAGTGTGGTTTATTGAGCAAGTAATAGTACAACCGTACTCACTGTTACACTGGTACTGTTACAAGAGCAAGAAGCGGCGCTTGTAGTGGAGCAGGGTTCAGACAGATTGCCAGCCCGTCACTGTCTCTGGAATGCGGCAGCGGTGCAGGTGTTGGAACATCAGATTTTGTGGGTGATAGCGTCTGGGGTCTCAGGAACTAAGGGGGCGCAGCATAGGCGCAGAAGTCCAGTTAGTCACTCTGAGCACATCTTAGGGATTTGCTCCTTGTGGGTGCTCTTTGATACATGTCACTGATGTATCTGCATATTGGATTGCGATTTTGGGCACTAATATTGCCCCCAGATCGCAATGCAAATGCGATTATGGATAAATGGGCCCCTCGGTCTTCAATACCATTCTCTATGTCGAATACACCTAATTCTCTATGTTCTCCCCGACCTCTCCTCCTCAGAATGTAAGGTCTTGCAAGCAGGGCCCTCCCTCCTAACGTTTCTAACCTGGTGCACGATCACCGACAGCTGATTTGTGTCACTATTATCCATTATACGTTTGCATTATGCCCACATGTGTTAAGTGTCCGTTTTTACTCCCACGTTTGCTGTATGCTTGTGTTTTTACTATTCTTTTTTTATTATGTGTCAGATTTTTGCTCCCAACTGTTACTGTTTATATCTGTTATTACTGTTTCTTGGTTTACTACGCCGTGAAAATGTTATAATATTAGTAATCATTCTCGGGCAGATGACACTGGCAAGTTGGATCAATGGAATTTTATGGCTTCATTGCATACTTGCCTACCTGACCCTCTCCATGAGGGAGAAAATGCTCTGTTCCTGGACTTTCCTGGTAATGTAGGATTGCCATCACCTGTGGTGAGCTAGTTAATTGATAAGAAAGGTGTTTCACCACAGGTGGTGGCAATCATCCATTACCAGGAAAGTCCAGGAACAGAGCATTTTCTCCCTCATGGAGAGGGTCAGGTAGGCAAGTATGCTTCATTGGTATCCACACAAAGTGGTACAAATTTACAATACTTATGCATTGAGAGTTTATTAGCAGTGCTCTTCTGAATGTCATTATTAAAGTTGCTTGATATCACTTATTCGTAATGAGGGTATATGTTTATTTACATTTTTTAATAACGCTATATAAAAGTATTCAGCCTTTTGGAGCATTTTCAAATTTTAAAAATTGGACTCTGCAATGTCAATTTAAAAGAAAAAAAGAAGAAAAAAATGTAAATATATATATATATATATCTCTATCTGTCAATAGAGCATATATAGGGGGCGCTCCATAGTGCATAAAAACTTTTTATTTTTAAAAGTATACACAAAGTGTTAAAACAACTGTCTTATATTCGTACCAGAAGGCAACCAGTGTGGGCTGGTTACCACGTGATTCCAAACAATGATCAATAGGTATGGCAGGAACAAGTGTCAGGCAGTCGTACCGGAAACCTCCACCCGCCGGCGGTTGATTTCCCCAGACTCACGGGCAGGAATCACACACGTCCCCGACTCCTCGCGTTGGGGCGGAGTCTGGTGACGTAGAGGATCGTTGGTATAGCTGAGCGAGGAGTCGGGGACGTGTGTGATTCCTGCCCGTGAGTCTGGGGAAATCAACCGCCGGCGGGTGGAGGTTTCCGGTACGACTGCCTGACACTTGTTCCTGCCATACCTATCGATCATTGTTTGGAATCACGTGGTAACCAGCCCACACTGGTTGCCTTCTGGTACGAATATAAGACAGTTGTTTTAACACTTTGTGTATACTTTTAAAAATAAAAAGTTTTTATGCACTATGGAGCGCCCCCTATATATGCTCTATTGACAGATATCTTTTCTCCGGAGGAGTTCGGATTGTTGGAAGGGGAGCTGCGGTCCTAAAATTATCACGAGGATCTAGTGCACATCTTTAGCATGAATAAGAAGTTGCTGTGATTATACTACAAGGACACACGTTAAAGTGTATATATATATACACATCATTTACACTTGCTAAATACTCTGGATAATACTAATCAGCGCTATATCACATTTGTCTATATATATATATATATATGCAGACAAATGCCCGGCACTCCACCTTGTGGATAACATCAACCTAGGTGACCTCCAAAAGCAATGCATAGATGGTTGGAATAGGCGGCACTCATAGGAGTTTTCAAAGCAGAAAATAATCAGACCAAGCAGTCTATGTAGTCAACGTTTCAATTTAGTAAATAAATTTTCGTCAGGACATCAATAAAAACATATATGCTCACCTTTTAAAGCTTCACCCAAGTGCACAGTTCATGCCGCCGCGTCCCGCGCTGGTCACGTCTGACGTCATCATTGCGCGCCCGTCCCGGGTCTCCTGACGTCAGGTTGCCAGGTTACAGGGAAGCATAGCGGCCAGTGTAAACAAACCCCTCACCATCAGATACTGTAAGAAAATGTGACAACATTAAAGGTTCTATACTTCGATTGTATCTTCAGCCAGTGTATAATCAATTAATTTGTTAAAGCAGCAATATACATGAAAAGATTTTTCTGGTAATTAAGACTATATCACAATCACTAAATTTATATGAAGCAATGGAGGCTAAGCTGATCGTTAAGTCCATGAGGTTTTACTGTATTTAACTCATAAATCCAGCGTGCCTCACGCTGCAATAATGTTCTTGCTCGGTCACCTCCTCTGGGGCTTTCAGGAACAAAATCAATCATTTTATACCGGAGTGTTGAAAGGTTATGCTTAAACTCCTTAAAGTGCTTTGCGACCGGCTGGTCGATTTGTTTTCCATCCAGCGCTTGGCGAATGGCACTTCTATGTTGCGCTATGCGTTCACGTAAAGTACAAACTTTACGTGAACGCATGGCGCAACATAGAAGTGCCATTCGCCAAGCGCTGGATGGAAAACAAATCGACCAGCCGGTCGCTAAGCACTTTAAGGAGTTTAAGCATAACCTTTCAACACTCCGGTATAAAATGATTGATTTTGTTCCTGAAAGCCCCAGAGGAGGTGACCGAGCAAGAACATTATTGCAGCGTGAGGCACGCTGGATTTATGAGTTAAATACAGTAAAACCTCATGGACTTAACGATCAGCTTAGCCTCCATTGCTTCATATAAATTTAGTGATTGTGATATAGTCTTAATTACCAGAAAAAATCTTTTCATGTATATTGCTGCTTTAACAAATTAATTGATTATACACTGGCTGAAGATACAATCGAAGTATAGAACCTTTAATGTTGTCACATTTTCTTACAGTATCTGATGGTGAGGGGTTTGTTTACACTGGCCGCTATGCTTCCCTGTAACCTGGCAACCTGACGTCAGGAGACCCGGGACGGGCGCGCAATGATGACGTCAGACGTGACCAGCGCGGGACGCGGCGGCATGAACTGTGCACTTGGGTGAAGCTTTAAAAGGTGAGCATATATGTTTTTATTGATGTCCTGACGAAAATGTATTTACTAAATTGAAACGTTGACTACATAGACTGCTTGGTCTGAATATTTTCTGCTTTGAAAACTCCTATGAGTGCCGCCTATTCCAACCATCTATATATATATATATATATATATATATATATATAAAACAGAGGTGCACATAGTACCTGTGTCGCTTGCAGGTAAATTGGCTCCCACGTAGGCACGCAGCCCGGCCAGGACATATACTCTAAGCTTTGAAGCTATGATGAGATGCCTTCATTGGAATGGAAACGTATGGCACCAGAATATACCACAATGCACAGTTTATATACATTTTTTAGAATTGAAATGAAATGAACAGAACGGGGCAAGTGGCCAACTAGTAGGAAGGTTTAGACGGGGAAACTGGCTTTGCACAAGATGAGAATGGAAGCCTCCACTCCCCAGCAGATGGAATAGCAGGACTTTGATTTCACGCCAGATGGCATAACACATGCAGAAGAGAAGAGTAAATGTGGCATAAGGACATCGGAATCAGTTAGAACAAAAGGATCTGGGGAAGTAACATAAGCTGGCACAGCGAGGACTCCTTTCTAAAGGAAGGAAGAGATTGTGTAAGATGCAACACAACATGACAAGTTGGGCATGTGCCGAAATGTAATATCACCAGCGACACGTTACTATCAGTACACAAGTGACGGCAGGATCAGGGGGGAAGGGAACAAATGATTTACATAAAAGCAAAGTCTAATGCCATCCAAGGTGAACCTAAATGTAAAGAATCTTGGGTTTCATGGACAGAAGTGACAGACAGAAAGCTTCTGAAGTGCTTGGAGAGGGCCTCGGGTGACCATATGGGGATTATACCCATCCAGGGCCGTCTTAACAGCAGTGACTCTCTAATTTTTTATCCCATGCAAAGCTAAGAAATCTTTTTCCAGGAACTTGAGATATCTGCAATCAAGCAAGCTGCCCTCTCACCAGAAAATTATGAAACTGGGCACAGCAATACACTGGGGCCCCTACCCACCCTCCATGGGTGGGGGTGCTATCAGCGGCAGCTTTGATGTCCCACGGGCGGTAGGGGGTGTTCTATCTTCCGCTCAGCATGTAGGACCTGGAGCAGTCATTTCTGCTAATTACTCCTTTACTGCACAGATGGTGGGAGATGGGGCGGGAGGGAGAGCCCAAAACTGTAGAAGGGGGCATTGGACTGAATGAAGGGGCCTAGGTACATGACTTCTAGGGTGGTAGTGGGTGTTTAATATGTAAGGGAGGGGTGGATAGTGGAGTGGTCTTAAGTTTCATAATTTTCTGGTGAGAGGGCAGCTTGCTTGATTGCAGATATCTCAAGTTCCTGGAAAAAGATTTCTTAGCTTTGCATGGGATAAAAAATTAGAGAGTCCCACCTTTCAGGAGGTACTGGGGACACCTTTCAGAAGGTATTGGGGACACCTTTCAGGAGGTACTGGGGACACCTTTAGGGAGGTACTGGGGACACCTTTCATGAGGTACTGGGGACTTGGAGATCAGAGTTCAGGAGCCAGAGCAATCCACCAACAAATATATAAAACTGCATATTAGGCGTGTGGAGATTGAGCAAGGACCAGCTGCTTGAAGGCTGATATCTCTGGTTCTGGGCATAGTAGAGACAAGCTGCTAGAGTCCACTGAAAGTGGAGAGTCCCAGCTCAAAAAACTCTAAGTCATACAGAGCCTGAGATATCTGGCTGGGAAGAGCAATTAAAAGGCGTGGATGGGGACCACTGCTTTGAAGTCGGATATCTCTGGTTCCCTAGGGCCGATTAAAAAAAATCTGGTACCCCTGGAAAGAGGGGACCCTCAGCTATCAGCCTAGGGCCCTTATACTCCTGGGGCCCTTGGGCAAGAGCCCATTGAGCCCATATGAAAAGACGGCCCTGTACCCATCGGCGTTAGTTGGGTTGGTACACTCACAAATATCTGCACAAGACCAAGAAGCCCAAAGCTTTCACACCTCTGGGCAACACTTTGCCACAGAAGTAACAACCCGCAAACTCCAGTGTGTACATGGACCATAGCCCATTGCTCCATTCAGAGCAAGGAAAATTGTCTAAGTACTACCATCATTGTCTTTCCATCTCCTGGTCAAGTTCTCCACACTGAGGGTGACTGCAGGGTAGGAACATTGGCAAACTGTATACACCTACAGTGCAATGCTAGGCGGTAAGGAGTCTATCATTCTGTGCCGAGATACGGACTCTCCTCCCAGACTCGTAGGATGCTCTCATGATCTAGAGGTGTCAAGGCAGGGACCCCAGTCACAGTTTTGTAACACCTCAAGATTCGTTCTGGGTAAATGGACTGGCAGACTGGAGCCTACTGAAAGACCCAATTCCAAGTTTGTTTTGGTCAGATTAAAGGGTTCTAAAGAATTCTCTGATAAGCAATACTTCAAGTTTACCGAATGTATATATTTTAGTATATTCTGGATGGTGTAATGATTAGCACCGAGGTCATGGGATCAATATCCCCCGTGCTTGTGTGGGTTTTCTTCCACAATCCAAAAATATACTAGTAGGTTAATTGACGCCCAAAAAAGTGTGTGCGTGTACATGGGCAGGCTAGATGCGCCAAGTGGTTCTTATCTGCTGTCACATTCTATGTTTCTATGGGGCAGATGTACAGTATTAAGCCTTGGAGAGTGATAAAGTGGAGAGAGATAAAGTACCAATCAGCTCATACCTATCATTTTTCAAACACAGCCAGTGACATGGCAGTTGGGAGCTGATTGGCTGGTATTTTAACTCTCTCCAATACTTAGTACATAGACCCCTTATTAGTATGAAGCAGAGAAAGCGGTGTGCCAGCGAAGAAGTTGCCCATGGCAACCAATCCGCTTCTACCAATACTTTTGTAGAATGTACTTGATGCTACCTCATAGCTTATTGTTTGCTATGGGCAACTACTCCACTCTTATATCTGCTTCATACATCTCCCCCTGTATCTAAAGCTGGGTACACCTGCGGATTGTAGCAACATATCAGGTACATTGTCTCGTGTGCGCCCATGACATGCGCACTGCCACGGGTCGCTAGCATCATCCTGCAGCAGGGCCAACGGGGGATATCTCTAGCGGCTCCCCCCGTCAGACCCGGCATCGGCAAGTGAATATGCACTTGCCGCATGCAGGGTCCTGTCAGCAGCGATGCCGCGCAGGGTACACATCAGTAAGTGTGGATGCAAGCTTAAGAGCCTTTAGACCAGTATTAGGCCGCCTTGGTCAGTTTAGTCCAATAACAGCATTCTATTTGCACAAAGCCCTGTAAACGGGAACCGGTCTGAAGATCGACACTGTCTAGGTCGACAATGTTTAGGTTGACCACTATAGGTCGACAGTCACTAGGTCGACAGGGTTGGAAGGTCGACAGGGTTTCTAGGTCGACATGTGCTAGATCGACAGGTCAAAAGGTCGACATTAGTTTTTCAAAATTTTTTGAACTTTTTCATACTTAACGATCCACGTGGACTACGATCGGAACGGTAATCTGTGCCGAGCGAGCCATGCGAGGGGACACGGTGCACTAATTGGGGTTCCCAGTCACTCCACGAAGAAAACGACACCCAAAAAAACTCATGTCGACCTTTTGACCTGTTGACCTAGCACATGTCGACCTAGAAACCCTGTCGACCTTCCAACCCTGTCAACCTAGTGACTGTCGACCTATAGTGGTCAACCTAAATATTGTTGACATAGACACTGTCGATTTGATGATCCACACCCCTGTAAACAGTACATGTAAATTGTCACAGATGATTATCGGCGCAGAGCAATATTATTTAAAACACAAAGTGTAATCGGGCTGTAAAATCTCTCTGCACCAGCTTCCTCCCAAATGTTTCCACATCACATGAAGTGCAATGTAAATTGCATGGATAATAATAGAGTGACGGCCGCTCCCTGATTGGCGGTAACTTAGCTACCCTGATACATGCCCCTTTCCTAAATATAGCGTCAATATAAAGCCTTTTAAATTGTAGTATTTTTGCACAGCTCATGTCAGACCTTAGATCCTGTCCCAGACTAAAATAAACAAGTCTTTCTAACAGGATTTCTTTCTATGATCATATGGGTTAGCATATAAGTTCAACAGTTACAATGCCGACATGGGCATAGTGTCGGCACTGGACATGTCAACACGTACATCATGTTAACATTGACCATTTCAACAATCATGTCAGCATGGTGGTTTTCTTAGGATTCTGTTCCTATGCCTTGTCGACAATCTGCAGGTGTCGACATGGTACCATGCTGACCTTCTATAATCGATATTGGAAAAGTTGAAATGCTGAACACCGCCATCCTGACTGCATACCGCCGTTTATCTGCATTGCCTAGGGCACAGAGTTAGGGGTTTGCTTTAATTTCTCCAGTTACATAATCTAACGATCACACAGTTACTAAAAAGTGTTAAATCACCAGACCCACTTCTAGCTTCTAGTGTATGGATAAATGGCATGCCCATGCAAATTGGCTTAAGGTGCAACACGGCTGTCAGAAGTGCCTTGCTGAGGCTCACTGTAGCAATGCAAAAACTACTCGTGCAAGGGAAACCTTCCGCTGCACCAATTCACATCCCTCTACCGGTTCTAGGATCTGGTCCTAGAGTAACAATCTAGTTCTGCAATAATAAAAACATTCCAAAGAACAAATAAATAAGGCTGCAAAGAGAATCCATGTAAACGTGTACTGATGGTCGCGGTCTTGCACATTTATGTCTTGCGCATTTATGCAAAGCCCTTCCATGGAGTACATCCGAATGTGCAAGGACTGAGACACCCACGGTGCACCTGCCTTACGGTATAGCCTCCTATGTGAGAGGCCGACTGCCTATGCACGCAACTACTTTCAGCGATACGCCAGTGATAATCCAATAACAAGCCCGTAACATAAGATGGGCCATCTCCTTGCGTGCGTAAAGCCACCTCCTTGTCACCAGCCAGGAACACCTTATGCATCCTCAACACATTTCAGAGGCCGTGCGTCTCCTGTGCTCCTCAATCGCAACTCCTACTCTGTGCGCAGCACGCTCTCTGGACGCATGCGCAGAAGGCAAGACATCGCTCCACTACGCCCAATATCGGCAGTGTGACTCAGAATTAGGTCCAAAATTACCCCTTACAAATGCAATACTCCCAGCCATGAGAATGCGATCATTCCTTAACAAGAACCACCTACCTGTCCTCCCCATTAGGAGGAATATAAAAATAAATACTTTAAGTATTTGTAAAGAAACTCAGGATTATAATCATATTTACAGTACAACAGAATGCTTTATTTCCTAAAAATAAATAAACGTTATATATATCTTCTTGCAGATGTGCATGTCTAGAAACAAACCATAACAATATTAATAATAATATATAATGCGACTTATTCTTTAGCTGCAGACTTCCTGAGTGCATGTAATGTTTCCATTCCCCTTGAAGCCTTGCGACCTTGAAGTGTGGAACATAAGAAGAGGACGGGTCTGCTGCAGGAATGGAATGTGTGTGTATAGCACATGCTATGGGGAACTGGCAACACCCGGGGCGCCTCAGCAGCAGAGACCAGAACTGGGCAGCTATATGAGGGGGAGGGAGGCGGTGGTAAGAATTCGCTTTAAGACATTTAGTGGTATAAAAGTAGGGAGCGATAACAATCTTCTTATGCGTTCAAGGTGAGGGAGAATATCCAAGTTCTCTACAGTTATTTCATTAGCTAGGCAGTTTCCAAATGACACAACATGAAACTGAACTCAAACTTTTCCTTTTTATTATGTTCTCAAAATGTTCCTGTTTCTTCAGCGAAAGGTAAAGTTACCTATCCTAGGAGTTTCCGAGTTTCCGCAACTTGAAGGAAGCATACAGTATGTGACTTAAGGTATATGTGAATTCATCCGGCACAAACTTGTCTCGCATCATTTACAAACACAACCGTAAAAGTCCTCTTTATACAGCGGAATTTGAAAATATTAGGCAATGTGGATGGTGCTACGCCGAATATGAAAAGGCAGATGAGCAGTGGTTACTACGCCTAAGCTCCCACAATATGGCCATCCGCACCAAATCTGGGGGGGGGCAGATATATTAAGTCTGGAGAAGTGATAAAGTGGTAGGTGATAACGCAGCAGCCAATCAGCTCCTAACTGTCAAGTTACAGGCTGGGTTTGAGAAATGACAGTTAGGAGCTGATACGCTGATGCGCTATCACCTTCCACTTTATCACTTCTTCAGGCTTAATACATCTGCCCCCCTGGTGTCGCATCACATGGGGGCCTGGTACTGCTAGTACCTTCAGTCCTATTGGAGAAGAGGCCTATATAATAAAATTATTATTATATGCCAATGACAACGCAGAATTCCCACCAGTCCCAATCAATACTCCATCAATAATGATCACATGCTGAATTGGGATTAGGCCCATACATGAATTAACTGAGGAAATATTGATTAAAAGTGATCCAAAAGTCCATATAAATAGCTGCTAGTATGGGTAGTTTTAGTGGGGAGTCAAGTGCTATGGGTAACCACTGAGTGTATCATCAGTTTCAAAAGAACATGAGGTATTTTTGCTAATGTTCAATTTTGTATTCTATTTTAAGGTCGATTTAAATAGTCTGAAATCGAATTCATTGTCCAATCATTACAGGTTTGAAAAATGACAGTTAGGAGCTGATTGGCTGGTGCATTATCACCTTGCACTTATCACTGCTTTATCACTTCTCCAGGCTTAATATATCTGCCCCATAGTCCTGTGAATGCCAACAGAAGCTCTTTCATATAAAGCCACCTCTAACATACATTACGTGGTCCTATAAATGACCATAAGCAAATACACCGATCAGTGCTTTCAAATTTGATCGATGACTGAAACCAACTAATAGCGAAAGCTACAATGCAATGGTATCTGTCCGCTCGCAGGGCCAGTGATAGGAGAAGGTCCTTTCCAAAAACGTAACCATGACCTCAACAGTAAATAGATTAAATTCTATGAACAAAGCCATAGGTAGACATAGGTAAAGGAGGTTTTCTTCACATAAGTCACTATCTACAGCCAGTAGTAACTGGGATTTGGTAAAAACCGTAACGGATCGGATCCCTGCAGCTACCTCAGACATTGTGGTGGCAATACTGCGTGTCCCAGTTCATCCTGGTCCGGGAAGGATAGGAGAAGGCGAAGGGGGGGGGGGGGGGGGGGAGGTGTCAGCAGTCACCGGGGAGACAAGCAGAGAGAGATTACAGCCTCTCAGGCATAGTCCGGACCATTCCGATTATTTACAGCCATCTTGGTATAATACAGAAAGGTTGTAATCTCCCTTACTGTCTCCCTGGTGATTTCTGTCACATACACCCCCCTGGACAAGACACCCCTGGACGGGGACGCGCACTACTATCTCCGAAGTAGCTGAGATCACTGCAGGGATCCGGTCCAGCTGTTACAGTTTTTACCCAATCCTGTAGTAACCTTCCGTCTAGTGAAGAGATTCTTTCCATTTAGCAAGGATCGTGGTAGAACAAGAACCACCAGAATCCTCCCTTGGCCATCTCAGGATCCAATCTGTACATCATGGAGGTAGTGTTAGAAGGATGCAGTCAATGCCCCGATGGTCACAATCCCGAACGTTAGAACAGCGTCGGTGGGATCCCAATGGGTGAAAGTACTGACAACTCGAAGCGGTAAGTATAAGGGTTAGGGTTAGGCTGCGGGAGGGTTAGGGTTAGGCTGCAGGGTCAGGAAGGGGAAACAGGAAAAGCGGCTGCAGCTAGGGTTAGGCTGTGTGTCTGTTGCGGGGAGAGGCGGGATGGACGGACAGTTAAGACCAGGCTGCGGGAGGGTTGGGTTAGGGGTTAGCTGAAGAATACGTACCAAAGTTTGCCACCATTTTCACTGTTGGGATCCTGCTGCCGGCATTCTGACCTTAAGGATTCTGGCTGTCGGGATTCCGTACCCAACCCATAGGAGGTATTATTACGCCCTCAATTGGTGTAATCATGTTTAGGAGTTGGTGGTTCTTTTTCTTTTAATAACAGGCACATAGTCGCTGACTGAATGTGTGCTGACAATTTCTTTAAGAATGTATTGAGATATTGGGGGGTTGCAGGGGTGGTGGGTGGAAGGGGATAGCACACCCACGGGTCATGTCCTGTAGACATAGTGACACCAAGGCACATAATTTATTAGCAAGTCTGTTTTGCTTTGCAAATGTTGAGGTAATACTACAAATCAACATTCCCTGGTGGCCTAACCAGCTGTGTGTCATTCTTTCCTTCAGAATGTGAAATCCAGCAGGATCATGGAGTGGTCAGTATTGCTGCCTCTCAGCACCGAGGCCCTAGGTTCAGATAGAAACAGGATGCCATCTTTATGGAGTATGTATTAGATTGTACTGTATGTCCCATTGGGGCAGGGACTGATGTGATCGGCGTGTACGGTGCTGGCCTGCATCACTAAATTAGTAATAAATAACCAATAATTTATTACTAGGGCCAATACCGTGCATTAACCTTCTGTAAGTCATAGGATATGTTCGGCTGGATTAAAATTATATTTATCCCATTAGCTGTGCTTAGTTAATTAGTCTTCCTATGACTATACCAGTGGTTCTCAAACTGTGTGCCGTGGCACCCTGGGGTGCATTGGGGTACTTGCAGGGGTGCCCTGGGTTGGTGGTCCAGGAACATTTCTAATTATTTATGATCAATATAATAGACCAAAAAAAAAGTGCTTGTAGCTTCCAATCTTGAAATGTATGGACAAAACACAAGAGAATCCTGTCCCTCACCACATAACTGAACCTAAGGATTACATATTACACACAATTTAGTTAATGTAATATTTTTCTCTGAATTTCTTAATAAGAAACATTTGGCCTTGGGGTGCCGTGACTCAAAAGTTTGGGAACTGCTGGACTATACAATGAAACATTCAGCCTGGGTCACTTATGGATGGATTTCCAGAACTTGGTCTGCATTGACATGCAGCTAATTTAACAATACAGTTGTAATCCAGCTCCACAGTATAAAAACCTTGAGATCTTTGTAACCCTATGAAAATAGGGGTATAGATAGAGGATAAATATACAATGTCTGCACTGGGCCTTTTCAGCATTCATCACAGAAATATAAAAGCATAGCTGGTCTTCTGATTATAGCTAAATGTCTCCAGGTTGACAAGGACTTGTCCTGGCATCAACGTGTTTCGCTGCCATGGCATTGGCAGTCCATCTTCAGCTCTGGAGAAGTTTCCATGAACACAGAGATTAGTACAGTGTTTGAATAATGACTGCTTCTGTGGCTCACCCACAGTCATCTAATAAAGCATTATCCAGTGCTGGATTTCCCACATGTGAGGCACATGCCTTGGGGAGCCACTAGTAGAGATGAGCGCCTGAAATTTTTCGGGTTTTGTGTTTTGGTTTTGGGTTCGGTTCCGCGGCCGTGTTTTGGGTTCGAACGCGTTTTGGCAAAACCTCACCGAATTATTTTTGTCGGATTCGGGTGTGTTTTGGATTCGGGTGTTTTTTTCCAAAAACACTAAAAAACAGCTTAAATCATAGAATTTGGGGGTCATTTTGATCCCAAAGTATTATTAACCTCAAAAACCATAATTTACACTCATTTTCAGTCTATTCTGAATACCTCACACCTCACAATATTATTTTTAGTCCTAAAATTTGCACCGAGGTCGCTGTGTGAGTAAGATAAGCGACCCTAGTGGCCGACACAAACACCGGGCCCATCTAGGAGTGGCACTGCAGTGTCACGCAGGATGTCCCTTCCAAAAAACCCTCCCCAAACAGCACATGACGCAAAGAAAAAAAGAGGCGCAATGAGGTAGCTGTGTGAGTAAGATTAGCGACCCTAGTGGCCGACACAAACACCGGGCCCATCTAGGAGTGGCACTGCAGTGTCACGCAGGATGGCCCTTCCAAAAAACCCTCCCCAAACAGCACATGACGCAAAGAAAAAAAGAGGCGCAATGAGGTAGCTGACTGTGTGAGTAAGATTAGCGACCCTAGTGGCCGACACAAACACCGGGCCCATCTAGGAGTGGCACTGCAGTGTCACGCAGGATGGCCCTTCCAAAAAACCCTCCCCAAACAGCACATGACGCAAAGAAAAAAAGAGGCGCAATGAGGTAGCTGACTGTGTGAGTAAGATTAGCGACCCTAGTGGCCGACACAAACACCGGGCCCATCTAGGAGTGGCACTGTAGTGTCACGCAGGATGTCCCTTCCAAAAAACCCTCCCCAAACAGCACATGACGCAAAGAAAAAAAGAGGCGCAATGAGGTAGCTGTGTGAGTAAGATTAGCGACCCTAGTGGCCGACACAAACACCGGGCCCATCTAGGAGTGGCACTGCAGTGTCACGCAGGATGTCCCTTCCAAAAAACCCTCCCCAATCAGCACATGATGCAAAGAAAAAGAAAAGAAAAAAGAGGTGCAAGATGGAATTATCCTTGGGCCCTCCCACCCACCCTTATGTTGTATAAACAAAACAGGACATGCACACTTTAACCAACCCATCATTTCAGTGACAGGGTCTGCCACACGACTGTGACTGATATGACGGGTTGGTTTGGACCCCCCCCAAAAAAGAAGCAATTAATCTCTCCTTGCACAAACTGGCTCTACAGAGGCAAGATGTCCACCTCATCTTCACCCTCCGATATATCACCGTGTACATCCCCCTCCTCACAGATTATCAATTCGTCCCCACTGGAATCCACCATCTCAGCTCCCTGTGTACTTTGTGGAGGCAATTGCTGCTGGTCAATGTCTCCGCGGAGGAATTGATTATAATTCATTTTAATGAACATCATCTTCTCCACATTTTCTGGATGTAACCTCGTACGCCGATTGCTGACAAGATGAGCGGCGGCACTAAACACTCTTTCGGAGTACACACTTGTGGGAGGGCAACTTAGGTAGAATAAAGCCAGTTTGTGCAAGGGCCTCCAAATTGCCTCTTTTTCCTGCCAGTATAAGTACGGACTGTGTGACGTGCCTACTTGGATGCGGTCACTCATATAATCCTCCACCATTCTATCAATGTTGAGAGAATCATATGCAGTGACAGTAGACGACATGTCCGTAATCGTTGGCAGGTCCTTCAGTCCGGACCAGATGTCAGCATCAGCAGTCGCTCCAGACTGCCCTGCATCACCGCCAGCGGGTGGGCTCGGAATTCTGAGCCTTTTCCTCGCACCCCCAGTTGCGGGAGAATGTGAAGGAGGAGATGTTGACAGGTCGCGTTCCGCTTGACTTGACAATTTTGTCACCAGCAGGTCTTTCAACCCCAGCAGACCTGTGTCTGCCGGAAAGAGAGATCCAAGGTAGGCTTTAAATCTAGGATCGAGCACGGTGGCCAAAATGTAGTGCTCTGATTTCAACAGATTGACCACCCGTGAATCCTTGTTAAGCGAATTAAGGGCTGCATCCACAAGTCCCACATGCCTAGCGGAATCGCTCCGTGTTAGCTCCTTCTTCAATGCCTCCAGCTTCTTCTGCAAAAGCCTGATGAGGGGAATGACCTGACTCAGGCTGGCAGTGTCTGAACTGACTTCACGTGTGGCAAGTTCAAAGGGCATCAGAACCTTGCACAACGTTGAAATCATTCTCCACTGCACTTGAGACAGGTGCATTCCATCTCCTATATCGTGCTCAATTGTATAGGCTTGAATGGCCTTTTGCTGCTCCTCCAACCTCTGAAGCATATAGAGGGTTGAATTCCACCTCGTTACCACTTCTTGCTTCAGATGATGGCAGGGCAGGTTCAGTAGTTTTTGGTGGTGCTCCAGTCTTCTGTACGTGGTGCCTGTACGCCGAAAGTGTCCCGCAATTTTTCTGGCCACCGACAGCATCTCTTGCACGCCCCTGTCGTTTTTTAAAAAATTCTGCACCACCAAATTCAAGGTATGTGCAAAACATGGGACGTGCTGGAATTTGCCCATATTTAATGCACACACAATATTGCTGGCGTTGTCCGATGCCACAAATCCACAGGAGAGTCCAATTGGGGTAAGCCATTCCGCGATGATCTTCCTCAGTTGCCGTAAGAGGTTTTCAGCTGTGTGCGTATTCTGGAAAGCGGTGATACAAAGCGTAGCCTGCCTAGGAAAGAGTTGGCGTTTGCGAGATGCTGCTACTGGTGCCGCCGCTGCTGTTCTTGCGGCGGGAGTCCATACATCTACCCAGTGGGCTGTCACAGTCATATAGTCCTGACCCTGCCCTGCTCCACTTGTCCACATGTCCGTGGTTAAGTGGACATTGGGTACAACTGCATTTTTTAGGACACTGGTGAGTCTTTTTCTGACGTCCGTGTACATTCTCGGTATCGCCTGCCTAGAGAAGTGGAACCTAGATGGTATTTGGTAACGGGGGCACACTGCCTCAATAAATTGTCTAGTTCCCTGTGAACTAACGGCGGATACCGGACGCACGTCTAACACCAACATAATTGTCAAGGACTCAGTTATCCGCTTTGCAGTAGGATGACTGCTGTGATATTTCATCTTCCTCGCAAAGGACTGTTGAACAGTCAATTGCTTACTGGAAGTAGTACAAGTGGGCTTACGACTTCCCCTCTGGGATGACCATCGACTCCCAGCGGCAACAACAGCAGCGCCAGCAGCAGTAGGCGTTACACGCAAGGATGCATCGGAGGAATCCCAGGCAGGAGAGGACTCGTCAGACTTGCCAGTGACATGGCCTGCAGGACTATTGGCATTCCTGGGGAAGGAGGAAATTGACACTGAGGGAGTTGGTGGGGTGGTTTGCGTGAGCTTGGTTACAAGAGGAAGGGATTTACTGGTCAGTGGACTGCTTCCGCTGTCACCCAAAGTTTTTGAACTTGTCACTGACTTATTATGAATGCGCTGCAGGTGACGTATAAGGGAGGATGTTCCGAGGTGGTTAACGTCCTTACCCCTACTTATTACAGCTTGACAAAGGGAACACACGGCTTGACACCTGTTGTCCGCATTTCTGGTGAAATACCTCCACACCGAAGAGCTGATTTTTTTGGTATTTTCACCTGGCATGTCAACGGCCATATTCCTCCCACGGACAACAGGTGTCTCCCCGGGTGCCTGACTTAAACAAACCACCTCACCATCAGAATCCTTCTGGTCAATTTCCTCCCCAGCGCCAGCAACACCCATATCCTCCTCATCCTGGTGTACTTCAACACTGACATCTTCAATCTGACTATCAGGAACTGGACTGCGGGTGCTCCTTCCAGCACTTGCAGGGGGCATGCAAATAGTGGAAGGCGCATGCTCTTCACGTCCAGTGTTGGGAAGGTCAGGCATCGCAACCGACACAATTGGACTCTCCTTGTGGATTTGGGATTTCAAAGAACGCACAGTTCTTTGCGGTGCTTTTGCCAGCTTGAGTCTTTTCAGTTTTCTAGCGAGAGGCTGAGTGCTTCCATCCTCATGTGAAGCTGAACCACTAGCCATGAACATAGGCCAGGGCCTCAGCCGTTCCTTGCCACTCCGTGTGGTAAATGGCATATTGGCAAGTTTACGCTTCTCCTCCGACAATTTTATTTTAGGTTTTGGAGTCCTTTTTTTTCTGATATTTGGTGTTTTGGATTTGACATGCTCTGTACTATGACATTGGGCATCGGCCTTGGCAGACGACGTTGCTGGCATTTCATCGTCTCGGCCATGACTAGTGGCAGCAGCTTCAGCACGAGGTGGAAGTGGATCTTGATCTTTCCCTAATTTTGGAACCTCAACTTTTTTGTTCTCCATATTTTATAGGCAGAACTAAAAGGCACCTCAGGTAAACAATGGAGATGGATGGATTGGATACTAGTATACAATTATGGACGGACTGCCACGGTTAGGTGGTATAAAAAAACCACGGTTAGGTGGTATATATTGTAATACAATTATGGATGGACGGACTGCCTGCCGAGTGCCGACACAGAGGTAGCCACAGCCGTGAACTACCGCACTGTACACTGGTTGATAAAGAGATAGTAGTATACTCGTAACAACTAGTATGACTGACTATGACGGTATAAAGAATGAAAAAAAAAACCACGGTTAGGTGGTATATATTGTAATACAATTATGGATGGACGGACTGCCTGCCGAGTTCCGACACAGAGGTAGCCACAGCCGTGAACTACCGCACTGTACACTGGTTGATAAAGAGATAGTAGTATACTCGTAACAACTAGTATGACTGACTATGACGGTATAAAGAATGAAAAAAAAAACCACGGTTAGGTGGTATATATTATAATACAATTATGGATGGACGGACTGCCTGCCGACTGCCGACACAGAGGTAGCCACAGCCGTGAACTACCGCACTGTACACTGGTTGATAAAGAGATAGTAGTATACTCGTAACAACTAGTATGACACTATGACGGTATAAAGAATGAAAAAAAAACCACGGTTAGGTGGTATATATTATAATAATACAATTATGGATGGACGGACTGCCTGCCGAGTTCCGACACAGAGGTAGCCACAGCCGTGAACTACCGCACTGTACACTGGTTGATAAAGAGATAGTAGTATACTCGTAACAACTAGTATGACTGACTATGACGGTATAAAGAATGAAAAAAAAACCACGGTTAGGTGGTATATATTGTAATACAATTATGGATGGACGGACTGCCTGCCGACTGCCGACACAGAGGTAGCCACAGCCGTGAACTACCGCACTGTACACTGGTTGATAAAGAGATAGTAGTATACTCGTAACAACTAGTATGACTGACTATGACGGTATAAAGAATGAAAAAAAAACCACGGTTAGGTGGTATATATTATAATACAATTATGGATGGACGGACTGCCTGCCGACTGCCGACACATAGGTAGCCACAGCCGTGAACTACCGCACTGTACACTGGTTGATAAAGAGATAGTAGTATACTCGTAACAACTAGTATGACACTATGACGGTATAAAGAATGAAAAAAAAACCACGGTTAGGTGGTATATATTATAATACAATTATGGATGGACGGACTGCCTGCCGAGTGCCGACACAGAGGTAGCCACAGCCGTGAACTACCGCACTGTACACTGGTTGATAAAGAGATAGTAGTATACTCGTAACAACTAGTATGACTGACTATGACGGTATAAAGAATGAAAAAAAAAACCACGGTTAGGTGGTATATATTATAATACAATTATGGATGGACGGACTGCCTGCCGACTGCCGACACAGAGGTAGCCACAGCCGTGAACTACCGCACTGTACACTGGTTGATAAAGAGATAGTAGTATACTCGTAACAACTAGCATGACACTATGACGGTATAACGAATGAAAAAAAAACCACGGTTAGGTGGTATATATTATAATACAATTATGGATGGACGGACTGCCTGCCGACTGCCGACACAGAGGTAGCCACAGCCGTGAACTACCGCACTGTACACTGGTTGATAAAGAGATAGTAGTATACTCGTAACAACTAGTATGACACTATGACGGTATAAAGAATGAAAAAAAAACCACGGTTAGGTGGTATATATTATAATAATACAATTATGGATGGACGGACTGCCTGCCGACTGCCGACACAGAGGTAGCCACAGCCGTGAACTACCGCACTGTACACTGGTTGATAAAGAGATAGTAGTATACTCGTAACAACTAGTATGACTATGACGACGGTATAAAGAAAGAAAAAAAAATACCACGGTTAGGTGGTATATAATTATACAATTATGGATGGACGGACTGCCTGCCGAGTGCCGACTGCCGACACAGAGGTAGCCACAGCCGTGAACTACCGCACTGTACTGTGTCTGCTGCTAATATAGACTGGTTGATAAAGAGATAGTATACAACAATATACTACTATACTGGTGGTCAGGCACTGGTCACCACTAGTCACACTGGCAGTGGCACTCCTGCAGCAAAAGTGTGCACTGTTTAATTTTAAATTAATATAATATTATGTACTCCTGGCTCCTGCTATAACAACCTGCAGTGCTCCCCAGTCTCCCCCACAATTATTATAAGCTTTTATACATTGATGTGCAGCACACTGGGCTGAGCTGAGTGCACACAGACTGAGTCACACTGTGTGACTGCTGTGTATCGTTTTTTTCAGGCAGAGAACGGATATAGCAGAGAACGGATATATTAAATAAAAGTTAACTTAACAACAACTGCACTGGTCACTGTGGTAAACTCTGTCTGCACAATCTCTCTCTCTTCTAATCTATTCTAATGGAGAGGACGCCAGCCACGTCCTCTCCCTATCAATCTCAATGCACGTGTGAAAATGGCGGCGACGCGCGGCTCCTTATATAGAATCCGAGTCTCGCGAGAATCCGACAGCGTCATGATGACGTTCGGGCGCGCTCGGGTTAACCGAGCAAGGCGGGAAGATCCGAGTCGCTCGGACCCGTGAAAAAAAAAGTGAAGTTCGTGCGGGTTCGGATTCAAAGAAACCGAACCCGCTCATCTCTAGCCACTAGATGGGGGCAGCCTAGTCCGCTGGCATCAGAACTCTTCAGTGGGCAAAATCAGCCACAGCTATTTGGACATATATATACACATATATATCATTTTCATTTTAATTTTCAAGATTGACTTACTGAGTTTCAAAGCATTACATGACCAAGGCCCAAGGTACCTGAAACAGCTTCTGACCCCATACTGCCCCACTCGATTACTGCGATCTGTAGATGAAGGACTTTTAGCAGTACCTAGAATCTACCGTAATTGATCTGGGGGTCGAGCTTTTAGTCATGCGGCTCCGACTCTATGGGACTCACTTCCCCGCACAGTGAGAGAGGCCCCAACTATAGAATCCTTCAAAAGTAGACTCAAGACTTTCCTGTTTACTCAGCATTTCCATAATGTCCCTTTTAGTATCTTCATACTTCTGTATTTTATGAAAATGTACTTCATTATCTTCTGTACTACATTATGCTATGTATCTGTTAAGCGCCTTGAGTCCTATTGGAGAAAGAGCGCTATATAATAAGAATTTACTTACCGATAATTCTATTTCTCGGAGTCCGTAGTGGATGCTGGGGTTCCTGAAAGGACCATGGGGAATAGCGGCTCCGCAGGAGACAGGGCACAAAAAGTAAAGCTTTTAGGATCAGGTGGTGTGCACTGGCTCCTCCCCCTATGACCCTCCTCCAAGCCAGTTAGGTACTGTGCCCGGACGAGCGTACACAATAAGGGAGGAATTTTGAATCCCGGGTAAGACTCATACCAGCCACACCAATCACACCGTACAACTTGTGATCTAAACCCAGTTAACAGTATGATAACAGCGGAGCCTCTGAAAAGATGGCTCACAACAATAATAACCCGATTTTTGTAACTATGTACAAGTATTGCAGATAATCCGCACTTGGGATGGGCGCCCAGCATCCACTACGGACTCCGAGAAATAGAATTATCGGTAAGTAAATTCTTATTTTCTCTATCGTCCTAGTGGATGCTGGGGTTCCTGAAAGGACCATGGGGATTATACCAAAGCTCCCAAACGGGCGGGAGAGTGCGGATGACTCTGCAGCACCGAATGAGAGAACTCCAGGTCCTCTTTTGCCAGGATATCAAATTTGTAGAATTTTACAAACGTGTTCTCCCCTGACCACGTAGCTGCTCGGCAGAGTTGTAATGCCGAGACCTCTCGGGCAGCCGCCCAAGATGAGCCCACCTTCCTTGTGGAATGGGCCTTAACCGATTTAGACTGTGGCAGGCCTGCCTCAGAATGTGCAAGTTGAATTGTGTTACAAATCCAACGAGCAATCGCCTGCTTAGAAGCAGGCGCACCCAACTTGTTGGGTGCATACAGTATAAACAGCGAGTCAGATTTTCTGACTCCAGCTGTCCTGGAACATATTTTCAGGGCCCTGACAACACCTAGCAACTTGGAGTCCTACAAGTCCCTAGTAGGTGCAAGGCACCACAATAAGCTGGTTCAGGTGAAACACTGACACCACCTTAGGGAGAGAACTGGGGACGAGTCCGCAGCTCTGCCCTGTCCGAATGGACAAACAGATATGGGCTTTTTTGAGAAAAAACCACCAATTTGACACTCGCCTGGTCCAGGCCAGGGCCAAGAGCATGGTCACTTTTTATGTGAGATGCTTCAAATCCACATATTTGACTGGTTTTAAACCAATGTGATTTGAGGAATCCCAGAACTACGTTGAGATCCCACAGTGCCACTGGAGGCACAAAAAAGGGGTTTGTATATGCAATACTCCCTTGACAAACTTCTGGACTTCAGGAACTGAAGCCAATTCTTTCTGGAAGAAAATTTACAGGGCCGAATTTGAACCTTAATGGACCCCAATTTGAGGCCCATAGACACTCCTGTTTGCAGGAAATGCAGGAAACGACCGAGTTGAAATTTCTTTGTGGGGCCTTCCTGGCCTCACACCACGCAACATATTTTCGCCACACGTGGTGATAATGTTGTGCGGTCACCTCCTTTCTGGCTTTGACCAGGGTAGGAATGACCTCTTCCGGAATGCCTTTTTTCCCTTAGGATCCGGCTTTCCATCGCCATGCCGACAAACGCAGCTGCGGTAAGTCTTGGAACAGACATGGTACTTGCTGAAGCAAGTCCCTTCTTAGCGGCAGAGGCCATAAGACCTCTGTAAGCATCTCTTGAAGTTCCGGGTACCAAGTCCTTCTTGGCCAATCCGGAGCCATGAGTATAGTTCTTACTCCTCTACGTCTTATAATTCTCAGCACCTTAGGTATGAGAAGCAGAGGAGGGAACACATACACCGACTGGTACACCCACGGTGTTACCAGAACGTCCACATCTATTGCCTGAGGGTCTCTTGACCTGGCGCAATACCTGTCCCGTTTTTTGTTCAGACGGGACGCCATCATGTCCACCTTTGGTATTTCCCAACGGTTTACAATCATGTGGAAAAAACTTCTCAATGAAGTTTCCACTCTCCCGGGTGGAGGTCGTGCTGAGGAAGTCTGCTTCCCAGTTTCCATTCCCGGGATGAAAAACTGCTGACAGTGTTATCACATGATTTTCCGCCCAGCGAAAAGTCCTTGCAGTTTCTGCCATTGCCCTCCTGCTTCTTGTGTCGCCCTGTCTGTTTACGTGGGCGACTGCCGTGATGTTTTTCCCACTGGATCAATACCGGCTGACCTTGAAGCAGAGGTCTTGCTAAGCTTAGAGCATTATAAATTTACCCTTAGCTCCAGTATATTTATGTGGAGAAAAGTCTCCATACTTGATCACACTCCCTGGAAATTTTTTCCTTGTGTGACTGCTCCCCAGCCTCTCAGGCTGGGCTCCGTGGTTACCAGCATCCAATCCTGAATGCCGAATCTGCTGCCCTCTAGAAGATGAGCACTCTATAACCACCACAGGAGAGACACCCTTGTCCTTGGATATTGGGTTATCCGCTGATGCATCTGAAGATGCGATCCGGACCATTTGTCCAGCAGATCCCACTGAAAAGTTCTTACGTGAAATCTGCCGAATGGAATTGCTTCGTAGGAAGCCACCATTTTTACCAGGACCCTTGTGCAATGATGCACTGTTTTTAGGAGGTTCCTGACTTGCTCGGATAACTCCCTGGCTTTCTCTTCCGGGAGAAACACCTTTTTCTGGACTGTGTCCAGAATCATCCCTAGGCACAGCAGACGTGTCGTCGGGATCAGCTGCGATTTTGGAATATTTAGAATCCACCCGTGCTGATTGTAGCAGTATCCGAGATAGTGCTACTCCGACCTCCAACTGTTCCCTGGACTATGCCCCTATCAGGAGATCGTCCAAGTAAGGGATAATTAAGACGCCTTTTCTTCGAAGAAGAATCATCAATTCGGCCATTACCTTGGTAAAGACCCCAGGGTGCCGTGGACAATCCAAACGGCAGCGTCTGAAACTGATAGTGACAGTTCTGCACCACGAACCTGAGGTACCCTTAGTGAGAAGGGCAAATTTGGGACATAGAGGTAAGCATCCCTGATGTCCCGGGACACTATATAGTCCCCTTATTCCTGGTTCGTTATCACTGCTCTGAGTGACTTCATCTTAATTTGAACCTTTGTAAGTGTTCAAAAAAAAATTTTTAGAATAAGTCTCACCTAGCCTTCTGGCTTCAGTACCACAATATAGTGTGGAATAATACCCCTTTTCTGTAGTAGGAGGGGTAATTTAATTATCACCTGCTGGGAATACAGCTTGTGAATTTTTTCCCATACTACCTCCTTGTCGGAGGGAGACTTGGTAAAGCAGACTTCAGGAGCCTGCGAAGGGGAAACGTCTCGACATTCCCATCTGTACCCCCGGGATACTACTTGTAGGATCCAGGGGTCCTGTACGGTCTCAGCGCCATGCTGAGAACTTGTCAGACGCGGTGGAACGCTTCTGTTCCTGGGAATGGGCTGCCTGCTGCAGTCTTCTTCCCTTTCCTCTATCCCTGGGCAGATATGATCTTATAGGGACGAGAGGACTGAGGCTGAAAAGACGGTGTCTTTTTCTGCAGATATGTGACTTAGGGTAAAAAACGGTGGATTTTCCAGCAGTTGCCGTGACCACCAGGTCCGATGGACCGACCCCAAACAAGTCCTCTTCCTGTATACGGCCATACTGTGCCGTTTGGAATCTGCATCACCTGACCACTGTCGTGTCCATAACATCTTCTGGCAGTTATGGACATCGCGTTTATTCATGATGCCAGAGTGCAAATATCCCTCTGTGCATCTCGCATATATAGAAATGCTCTATAGTCAATAAAATACTGTCCCTGTCAAGGGTATCAATATTTTTAGTCAGGGAATCCGACCAAGCCACCCTAGCTCTGCACATCCAGGCTGAGGCGATCGCTGGCCGCAGTATAACACCAGTATGTGTGTATATACTTTTTATTATATTTTCCAGCCTTGTCAGCTGGTCCTTGAGGACGGCCCTATCTATAGACGGTACCGCCACTTGTTTTGATAAGCGTGTGAGCGCCTTATCCACCTTAAGGGGTGTTTCCCAACGCGCCCTAACTTCTGGCGGGAAAGGGTATACCGCCCATAATTTTCTATCGGGGGGAACCCACGCATCATCACACACTTTATTTAATTTATCTGATTCAGGAAAAACTATGGTAGTTTTTTCACATCCCACATAATACCCTCTTTTGTGGTACTTGTAGTATCAGAAATACGTAACACCTCCTTCATTGCCTTTAACGTGTGGCCCTAATAAGGAATACGTTTGTTTATTCACCGTCGACACTGGATTCAGTGTCCCTGTCTGTGTCTGTGTCGACCGACTAAAGTAAACGGGCGTCTAATTGTTTGTCGGCCGTCTCATGTCGTCAACCGACCTTGCAGCGTGTTGACATTATCACGTAATTTCCTAAATAAGCCATCCATTCCGGTGTCGACTCCCTAGAGAGTGACATCACCATTACAGGCAATTGCTCCGCCTCCTCACCAACATCGTCCTCCTACCTGTCGACACACACGTACCGACACACAGCACACACACAGGGAATGCTCTGATAGAGGACAGGACCCACTAGCCCTTTGGAGAGACAGAGGGAGAGTTTGCCAGCACACACCAAAAACGCTATAATTATATAGGGACAACCTTATATAAGTGTTTTCCCTTATAGCATCTTAATATATATATAAGCATATCGCCAAATTAGTGCCCCCCCCCCTCTCTGTTTTAACCCTGTTTCTGTAGTGCAGTGCAGGGGAGAGCCTGGGAGCCTTCCCTCCAGCCTTTCTGTGAGGGAAAATGGCGCTGTGTGCTGAGGAGATAGGCCCCGCCCCTTTTTCGGCGGCCTCGTCTCCCGCTCTTAACGGATTCTGGCAGGGGTTAAATATCTCCATATAGCCTCCGGAGGCTATATGTGAGGTATTTTTAGCCAAAATAGGTATTCATTTGCCTCCCAGGGCGCCCCCCTCCCAGCGCCCTGCACCCTCAGTGACTGCCGTGTGAAGTGTGCTGAGAGGAAAATGGCGCACAGCTGCAGTGCTGTGCGCTACCTTTAGAAGACTGAGGAGTCTTCTGCCGCCGATTCTGGACCTCTTCTTACTTCAGCATCTGCAAGGGGGCCGGCGGCAAGGCTCCGGTGACCATCCAGGCTGTACCTGTGATCGTCCCTCTGGAGCTGATGTCCAGTAGCCAAGAAGCCAATCCATCCTGCACGCAGGTGAGTTCACTTCTTCTCCCCTAAGTCCCTCGTTGCAGTGATCCTGTTGCCAGCAGGACTCACTGTAAAATAAAAAACCTAAGCTAAACTTTCCTAAGCAGCTCTTTAGGAGAGCCACCTAGATTGCACCCTTCTCGGCCCGGGCACAAAAATCTAACTGGCTTGGAGGAGGGTCATAGGGGGAGGAGCCAGTGCACACCACCTGATCCTAAAAGCTTTACTTTTTGTGCCCTGTCTCCTGCGGAGCCGCTATTCCCCATGGTCCTTTCAGGAACCCCAGCATCCACTAGGACGATAGAGAAAAATAAAATAATAATAATATATATATATATATATATATATATATATATATATATATATATATCTCCTATATATTAGCCCAAGTCTGTGACTCTGTGCGTGGCCGTAACGCTGGGCGGGGTCACAGTGGTGGCGGAGTTAGCAGCTCCTGCCCTGTTCCAGCACACCACTAAGCTGCAGCCACAGAATCCGCCCACCAGCCAAAAGCCACCAGTGCATGGTTTCCCCACAGTGCCAGGTAACCACGGACACCCCAATGCCGCCCGCAGCACACACTCGCAAACCCACCCCCCCTCCTTCCCTTCCTCCCTCCACCAGCTCTCACATCCAGCCATGGACGGCCCAGACACCCCCAGCCCCGACGCCCGCATAATTGACACACTGACCACTCTAACCCCACATCCATCAGTGCCCGGAGACACGCACCACGGCCGCACGGCACACCGCCCCTCCCGTCAGCAGCACAAACCCACCTGCACCTCGCGCACCCACCTGCTCCACCACGGACGCCCAGACTGCCGCAGCCCACACCACCGCTATCCCACCCGCCGCACAGCACCATCAGTTACCTTACAGCCGCGATGCGCCCGCACAGACCGCCTCCGCCCTCCCCACAACCCCAGCACAAACTGTACCGCAAGCCCCAGTCACCACAATGCCGGGACCCGCTGCACTCGCACATCCCCGTCACCAGCACCTGTCTGTGTGCAGGCGACAGGCCTCTCGCTGCTCCAGCCCCCAGCTTCACATACACAAAGTCTCTCCCCTCCCAGCACCATACACCCGCACCCAGCCATCCCGCCACCCCTATCAGCCATCCACCCCCCCAACCAGCCATCACCCCCCACCCTATAAGCCATCACCCCCCTCCCTATCAGCCTTCACCCCCCAGCCACCACCCCCCTGTCAGCCATCACCCCCCCTTCAGCCATCACCCCCCCCCTTCAGCCATCACCCCCTCCCCCTTCAGCCATCACCCCCCCCTTCAGCCATCACCCCCCCCTTAAGCCATCACCCCCCCTTTCAGCCATCACCCCCACCCCCTATCAGCCATCACCCCCCTCCCTATCAGCCATCACCCCCCTCCCTATCAGCCATCACCCCCCCTGTCAGCCTTCACCCCCCCCCCTGTCAGCCTTCACCCCCCCCAGCCATCCCCCCCATCAGCCACCCCCCCATCAGCCACCACCCCTGTCAGCCATCACCCCCCCTTCAGCCATCACCCCCCCTTTCAGCCATCACCCCCCCCCCTTCATCCATCACCCCCCTCTTTCAGCCATCACCCCCCCTGTCAGCCATCACCCCCACCCCTATCAGCCATCACCCCCACCCCCTATCAGCCATCCCCCCTGTCAGCCATCACCCCCCCTGTCAGCCATCACCCCCCCTATCAGCCACCCCCTATCAGCCATTGCCCCCCTTATCAGCCATCACCCCATCGCCCCCCCCTTTCAGTCATCACTCCCCCCTTTCAGCCATCACCCCCCCTTTCAGCCATCACCCCCCCTTCAGCCATCACCCCCACCCCTATCAGCCATCCCTCCCTATCAGCCACCCCCCCCATCAGCCATCACCTCCCCCCTTTCAGCCATCACCTCCCCCCTTTCAGCCATCACCTCCCCCCTTTCAGCCATCACCTCCCCCCTATCAGCCATCACCCCCACCCCCTATCAGCCATCACCCCCCCTATCAGCCATCACCCCCACCCCGTCAGCCATCACCCCCCATCAGCCATCATCCCCCCATCAGCCACACACCCCTCTATCAGCCATACACCCCCTTCAGCCATACACCCCCCCTATCAGCCAATCCCTCCCCCCTTATCAGCCATCACACCCCCCCTATCATCCATCCACACACCCCTATCAGCCATCCCCCGAAGTACATAAATGAGCATGCCTCCCTTTTGCTCACAACTCCGTTCACATCCCACTCATCTCAGGGTGGGGGGGCCCCCGGTGCTGCCTCTTACACCCACATATACCATGGTCTACTATACTTTTACACACACACACACACACACACACACACACACACACACACACACACTCAGCCTGCACACTCCTAACATAACACACGCACCCTACACCCCCCCCCCCCCAAACACAGACAATACACCTACCCCATGTGTACACCACCAACACCCACCAATTTTCACACCTACCCCTATCACCCTCACACCACAATAACATACACAAATCACACACTCACACCCCGCACACCCTAAGGTCATCCCACACTCACCATAACCCCATACCTGCCAACCACCCACAGCTAATAAAACACCCATCCAGCTTCTCCCCCCCCCAAAAAAAAAATACCTCTGCCTTCACCTAATGGCCCCCCTTCCACACACACACACCCCTACCCCCCAAAAAAAAAAAACCTCCACCCATCCATCACATATCAACACACTCCACCCATGCACACCTCCAACTCCATCCCCCTAACACCCACAACTCCATCACACACTGCACGTCCTGTCACCACCCCCATCCCTCACCCCTACACCAATACATATACAGGCACCCACCCCCACGCTATTCCGCAAGCACCATACATCACTACCCAACTCTTTTTCTTAACCCACACACACACCAACGTACCCTTCCTACATAACACTCCAACACCCACATTCCCTTCCACACACTCCACAATCCTGTACAACACCACACTACCCCTATTACACACCCACCTCCCTCTCTATACAGCCCATGGATTCTGTCACACCATCACCACAACAATTAGGCCACAACAGTACCCGTCTCACAACCAGGCACCCACATGCCAATTGCTGCCCCCAACCTCCCAGCCACACACCACACACCACACTACCCTACACAAAGCACCCTATGGAGACAAACCAAAGCCATGCCACCTTCCAACAAACTCACTCTAAAGCACACACACACACAACACCACCAACTACTACACCTCCTAACCCCTCACCCATCCCTCATCCCTAGCCCAGCTTATACACAGGCCAGACCACATCCACCGTCCAACCTCACTCTGCTCAACCCCCCAAACTCCATTTTCTCTACACCACGCACAATCTATGTACCCCTTCCACAACAAACTAAACACCAAACATTGTTCCTTCACCCCCCTCCACAATGCAGCATGCAATATATACAACACCTACCACGTACAAACTCTGACCCTCAACACGGATTATATCTACCCATCACAACCACTGATACCCCACAACACTACCCCTCTACCCTACAAGCAACCACATGCACTACACACACATTTACAGCCCCAATCCACACAATCAACACACCCTACCACCACTCTAAAAATCACACAACATTCTTCATCCTCCACAAACCCTATCACAAGACACCACAACCCAAAACTCATAACTACTATGCCCCTATCCCTAATCCACCTACCTTTACACAAGTACAGCACCTATGCACCTCCTCCACCATGCCCAACACCCCCATTTAAAACCAACCATACACCAAACCATACACACACACACACACACACACACACACACACACACACACACACACCCTCCCTCCCTCCCTTCGGACTCACACATTCCATCCTCCATACAGGACATCCACCACCACTGACTACAGCGACATAGACCTTTTTACAGTACACCTCTACAATAACAACCCCATCCACATGTCCCCTTCTATAACCACACAGACACCACACGCACAACCGTCACCATCACATTCCCTTTTGTCATACTACATCTACCCACGAACAAACCTCCCATTCCACCAACACAAACTATACAACTACTATTCTACACCTTCACTGTTCAGTAGAGATTACGGGGGCGTAGCCCCTTACGACGGTGTGAAGAGCGCCCGTAGGGCGCGATGAATCACCTAGTATATATATATATATATATATATATATATATATATATAATCTGGAATTTCTCTAAGATCTCTAGAATTTCTCTAAGATCTCTTATGTTCCAGAATATATGCGGCATTACAGGATATTTTAGACCAGTGACTGCCAAACTCGGTCCTCGGACCCCCAACAGTTCATGTTTTCCATGTCACCTAGCAGTAGAACAGGTGTATTCATTACTCACTGACACATTTTAAAAGATCCACAGGTGGAGCTAATTATTTTGCTTGTGATTCTGTGAGGATGGGTGTGGTATGGAGGGTTGACATGGGTTGTAGGTCGACAGGGACTCTAGGTCGACATGTACTAGGTTGACATGACATAAGGTCGACATGAGTTTTTTCACTTTTTTTGGTGTCGTTTTCTTCGTAAAGTGACCGGGAACCCCAATTAGTGCACCGTGTCCCCTTGCGCGGCGAGCGAGCTGCGCTCGGCACAGGTTACTGTTCCCAACTGTAGTCCACGTGGATCATACTGTATGAAAAAGTTCAAAACATTAAAAAAATGTGAAAAACTCATGTTGACCTTTTGTTATGTCGACCTAGAACATGTCGACCTAGAATCCATGTTGACCAATAGTGGTCGACCTAGACACTGTCGACCTAGAGACCAGATGGATACCTGTGAGGATACCTGGAAAACATGAACTGTTGGGGGTCCCAAGAACTGAGTTTGGGAACCACTGTTTTAGATTATAACTAGAACTATAATCAATTGTCCTTCAATAATAGATCAGATCTAAGCTGTAACTCAATGCCGGGAGTCTCACGGGGCTCTGTGCAGGCCATCAGAATGAAATCACCCTTCCTCTCTTTTCCCCATGGGACCCCTGTCACAGCTTTGTATCTCCAGCATTCAGTATGCGGGAACATTATGTAAAAAGCTTCATATAAATGCTTCAACGGAAAACCAAAAAAAGAGGAAAGTATCACCCAGTAAAACTCATCAGAAATAATCCCCTGGAAATGGACTCACGCCTTTGTAATTAAAATTCCCCTTTAAGCAAAACTCTGCAAGTTGCACTATGGTGTGTGAAGGTAATGTAGCAGCGTGGTTAGACGTCGACAGAGAGCCCTGCATTCCGTCTGAGGGCGAGATGTGAAAGGTGATGACAAAGCTCAGGTGTTTAAGCAACAAGCTCTGCCTCGGGCTCTGGCAAGACCTCAATATTAGAGAGCATCTGTCAGTCTGCAGCGCTTTCCACAAGCACTGTCTCAGTTATGCTTATGTAACAGCCTCTGAAGCCAACTTCCCAGCTAGCGACGCTCTACATTGTGGGGGAAATGTATCAAACCTTGTAAAGAGTGAAGAAGTGCACAAGTAGAGAAAGTGCCCCCAGCAGCACTTATGAAGAACATTCTAAATAATAAGTAGAAGCTCATTGGTTGCTATGGGCAACTCCAGTTGTTTACTTATGCAGTCTTTATAAAGTTTGATACATTTCCCCCTGTGTTACCATTACACCTGTGTCTGTGTAAAACCTCTGCAAATAGTGTCTCCCATTCAGGAGATAATTAGTACCTTGAGGAAAAATACATCTCAGCGCCTTCTGGGTATTCCTATAATTAAGTGACAGGTTATTTTATTTTTGTTTTAAAGCTTATTTTCCAATGCAGTTTCTCGTTATGCCAGTAGGTGCAGAGGCCTCCTTTATGAGAGAGATATGGGGGAGGGGTGTTCCGTACAGCTGAAAAATGCAGGAAAAATCATGTTAAAAGGACTTTCCATCTTCTGTTAAAACAAAACACCAGAGCATACTAACTCGTAACCTGCAGATTACCACAGCAAACTCCGACTGACATGCAAATGAGGGGGTGTGGCTTCATGTCACTCCACAAATATCATCACCTGGATAGTGACGGAGAGGATTTAAGAATGGAAATTGGAGAAGCGTGTTACAGTTACATATAATAAAACCAATGTTTAAAAATAAGATTTTACTTACCGATAAATCTATTTCTCGTAGTCCGTAGTGGATGCTGGGGACTCCGTCAGGACCATGGGGATCAGCGGCTCCGCAGGAGACAGGGCACAAAACTAAAGCTTTAGGATCAGGTGGTGTGTACTGGCTCCTCCCCCTATGACCCTCCTCCAAGCCTCAGTTAGGATACTGTGCCCGGACGAGCGTACACAATAAGGAAGGATATTGAATCCCGGGTAAGACTCATACCAGCCACACCAATCACACCGTATAACTTGTGATCTAAACCCAGTTAACAGTATGACAAACGTAGGAGCCTCTGAATAGACGGCTCACAACAATAACAACCCGATATTTTTGTAACAATAACTATGTACAAGTATTGCAGACAATCCGCACTTGGGATGGGCGCCCAGCATCCACTACGGACTACGAGAAATAGATTTATCGGTAAGTAAAATCTTATTTTCTCTGACGTCCTAAGTGGATGCTGGGGACTCCGTCAGGACCATGGGGATTATACCAAAGCTCCCAAACGGGCGGGAGAGTGCGGATGACTCTGCAGCACCGAGTGAGAGAACTCCAGGTCCTCCTCAGCCAGGGTGTGCCCCTGACCAAGTAGCAGCTCGGCAAAGTTGTAAAGCCGAGACCCCTCGGGCAGTCGCCCAAGATGAGCCCACCTTCCTTGTGGAATGGGCATTTATATATTTTGGCTGTGGCAGTCCTGCCACAGAATGTGCAAGCTGAATTGTACTACACATTCAACTAGCAATCGTCTGCTTAGAAGCAAGAGCACCCAGTTTTTTGGGTGCATACAGGATAACAGCAAGTCAGTTTTCCTGACTCCAGCCGTCCTGGAAATCTATATTTTCAGGGCCCTGACAACATCTAGCAACTTGGAGTCCTCCAAGTCTCTAGTAGCCGCAGGTACCACAATAAGCTGGTTCAGATGAAACGCTGACACCACCTTAGGGAGAAACTGGGGACGAGTCCGCAGCTCTGCCCTGTCCGAATGGACAATCAGATATGGGCTTTTGTGAGACAAAGCCGCCAATTCTGACACTCGCCTGGCCGAGGCCAGGGCCAACATCATGGTCACTTTCCATGTGAGATATTTCAAATCCACAGATTTGAGCGGTTTAAACCAACGTGATTTGAGGAATCCCAGGACTACGTTGAGATCCCACAGTGCCACTGGAGGCACAAAAGGGGGTTGTATATGCAGTACTCCCTTGTCAAATTTCTGGACTTCAGGAACTGAAGCTAATTCTTTCTGGAAGAAAATCGACAGGGCCGAAATTTGAACCTTAATGGACCCCAATTTGAGGCCCATAGACACTCCTGTTTGCAGGAAATGCAGGAATCGACCGAGTTGAAATTTCTTCGTGGGGCCTTCCTGGCCTCACACCACGCAACATATTTTCGCCACATGTGGTGATAATGTTGTGCGGTCACCTCCTTCCTGGCTTTGACCAGGGTAGGAATGACCTCTTCCGGAATGCCTTTTTCCCTTAGGATCCGGCGTTCAACCGCCATGCCGTCAAACGCAGCCGCGGTAAGTCTTGGAACAGACATGGTACTTGCTGAAGCAAGTCCCTTCTTATCGGCAGAGGCCCTGAGTCCTCTGTGAGCATCTTGAAGTTCCGGGTACCAAGTCCTTCTTGGCCCATCCGGAGCCACGAGTATAGTTCTTACTCCTCTACGTCTTATAATTCTCAGTACCTTTGGTATGAGAAGCAGAGGAGGGAACACATACACCGACTGGTACACCCATGGTGTTACCAGAACGTCCACAGCTATTGCCTGAGGGTCTCTTGACCTGGCGCAATACCTGTCCAGTTTTTTTTTTTGTTCAGGCGGGACGCCATCATGTCCACCTTTGGTCTTTCCCAACGGTGCACAATCATGTGGAAAAAACTTTTCGATGAAGTCCCCACTCTCCCGGATGGAGGTCGTGCTGAGGAAGTCTGCTTCCCAGTTGTTCACTCCCGGAATGAAAACTGCTGACAGTGCTATCACATGATTTTCCGCCCAGCGAAGAATCCTTGCAGTTTCTGCCATTGTCCTCCTGCTTCTTGTGCCGCCCTGTCTGTTTACGTGGGCGACTGCCGTGATGTTGTCCCACTGGATCAATACCGGCTGACCTTGAAGCAGAGGTCTTGCTAAGCTTAGAGCATTGTAAATTGCTCTTAGCTCCAGTATATTTATGCGGAGAGAAGTCCCCAGACTTGATCACACTCCCTGGAAATTTTTTCCCTGTGTGACTGCTCCCCAGCCTTTCAAGCTGGAATCCGTGGTCACCAGGACCCAGTCCTGAATGCATAACTGTGGCACTTTAGTAGATGAGCACTCTGCAGCCACCACAGAAGAGACACCCTTGTCCTTGGAGACAGGGTTATCCGCTGATGCATCTGAAGATGCGATCCGGACCATTTGTCCAGCAGATCCCACTGAAAAGTTCTTGCGTGAAATCTGCCGAATGGAATCGCTTCGTAAGAAGCCACCATTTTTCCCAGGACCCTTGTGCAATGATGCACTGACACTTTTCCTGGTTTTTGGAGGTTCCTGACTAGCTCGGATAACTCCCTGGCTTTCTCCTCCGGGAGAAACACCTTTTTCTGGACTGTGTCCAGAATCATCCCTAGGGACAGCAGACGTGTCGTCGGAGACAGCTGCGATTTTGGAATATTTAGAATCCACCCGTGCTGTCGTAGAACTACTTGAGATAGTGCTACTCCGACCTCCAACTGTTCTCTGGACCTTGCCCTTATCAGGAGATCGTCCAAGTAAGGGATAATTAAGACGCCTTTTCTTTGAAGAAGAATCATCATTTCGGCCATTACCTTGGTAAAGACCCGGGGTGCCGTGGACAATCCAAACGGCAGCGTCTGAAACTGATAGTGACAGTTTTGTACCACGAACCTGAGGTACCCTTGGTGAGAAGGGCAAATTGGGACATGGAGGTAAGCATCCTTGATGTCCAGGGACACCATATAGTCCCCTTCTTCCTGGTTCGCTATCACTGCTCTGAGTGACTCCATTTAGAATAGGTCTCACCGAGCCGTCTGGCTTCAGTACCACAATATAGTGTGGAATAATACCCCTTTACTTGTTGTAGGAGGGGTACTTTGATTATCACCTGCTGGGAATACAGCTTGTGAATTGTTTCCAATACTGCCTCCCTGTCGGAGGTAGACGTTGGTAAAGCAAACTTCAGGAACCTGCGAGGGGGAGACGTCTCGAATTTCCAATCTGTACCCCTGGGATACTACTTGTAGGATCCAGGGGTCCACTTGCGAGTGAGCCCACTGCGTGCTGAAACTCTTGAGACGACCCCCCACCGCACCTGTTTGTACGGCCCCAGCGTCATGCTGAGGACTTGGCAGAAGCGGTGGAAGGCTTCTGTTCCTGGGAATGGGCTGCCTGCTGCAGTCTTCTTCCCTTACCTCTATCCCTGGGCAGATATTATGGGGACGAAAGGACTGAGGCTGAAAAGACTATGTCTTTTTCTGCTGAGATGTGACTTGGGGTAAAAAAGGTGGATTTTCTAGCTGTTGCCGTGGCCACCAGGTCCGATGGACCGACCCCAAATAACTCCTCCCCTTTATACGGCAATACTTCCATGTGCCGTTTGGAATCTGCATCACCTGACCACTGTCGTGTCCATAAACATCGTCTGGCAGATATGGACATCGCACTTACTCTTGATGCCAGAGTTTCGCATATATAGAAATGCATCTTTTAAATGCTCTATAGTCAATAAAATACTGTCCCTGTCAAGGGTATCAATATTTCCAGTCAGGGAATCCGACCAAGCCACCCCAGCGCTGCCCATCCAGGCTGAGGCGATCGCTGGTCGCAGTATAACACCAGTATGTGTGTATATACTTTTTAGGATATTTTCCAACCTCCTATCAGTTGGCTCCTTGAGGGCGTCCGTATCTGGAGACGGTAACGCCACTTGTTTTTATAAGCGTGTGAGCGCCTTATCCACCCTAAGGTGTGTTTCCCAACGCGCCATAACTTCTGGCGGGAAAGGGTATACCGCCAATAATTTTCTATCGGGGGAAACCCACGCATCATCACACACTTCATTTAATTTATCTGATTCAGGAAAAACCACATGTAGTTTTTTCACACTCCACATAATACCCTTTTTTGTGGTACTTGTAGTATCAGAAATATGTAACATCTCCTTCATTGCCCTTAACAAGTAACGTGTGGCCCTAAAGGAAAATACGTTTGTTTCTTCACCGTCGACACTGGAGTCAGTGTCCGTGTCTGTGTCTGTATCGACCGACTGAGGTAAAAGGACGTTTTAACGCCCCTGACGGTGTTTTAGACGCCTGGACAGGTACTAATTGGTTTGCCGGCCGTCTCATGTCGTCAACCGACCTTGCAGCGTGTTGACATTATCACGTAATTCCTTAAATAAGCCATCCATTCCGGTGTCGACTCCCTAGAGAGTGACATCACCATTACCGGCAATTGCTCCGCCTCCTCACCAACATCGTCCTCATACATGTCGACACACAAGTACCGACACACAGCACACACACAGGGAATGCTCTGATAGAGGACAGGACCCCACTAGCCCTTTGGGGAGACAGAGGGAGAGTTTGCCAGCACACACCAAAAACGCTATATTATACAGGGACAACCTTTATATAAGTGTTTTTCCCTTATAGCATTTTAATATATATATACATATCGCCAAATAAGTGCCCCCCCTCTCTGTTTTAACCCTGTTTCTGTAGTGCAGTGCAGGGGAGAGCCTGGGAGCCTTCCCACCAGCATTTCTGTGAGGGAAAATGGCGCTGTGTGCTGAGGAGAATAGGCCCCGCCCCCTTTTCGGCGGGCTTCTTCTCCCGTTTTTCTGAGACCTGGCAGGGGTTAAATACATCCATATAGCCTCCAGGGGCTATATGTGATGTATTTTTAGCCAGAATAAAGTATTATACATTGCTGCCCAGGGCGCCCCCAGCAACGCCCTGCACCCTCCGTGACCGTTGGTGTGAAGTGTGTGACAACAATGGCGCACAGCTGCAGTGCTGTGCGCTACCTTCATGAAGACTGAAAAGCCTTCTGCCGCCGGTTTCTGGACCTTCAATCTTCAGCATCTGCAAGGGGGGTCGGCGGCGCGGCTCCGGGACGAACCCCAGGGTGAGACCTGTGTTCCGACTCCCTCTGGAGCTAATGGTGTCCAGTAGCCTAAGAAGCCAATCCATCCTGCACGCAGGTGAGTTGAACTTCTCTCCCCTAAGTCCCTCGATGCAGTGAGCCTGTTGCCAGCAGGACTCACTGAAAATAAGAAACCTAAAAACTTTTTCTAAGCAGCTCCTTAAGAGAGCCACCTAGATTGCACCCTGCTCGGACGGGCACAAAAACCTAACTGAGGCTTGGAGGAGGGTCATAGGGGGAGGAGCCAGTACACACCACCTGATCCTAAAGCTTTAGTTTTGTGCCCTGTCTCCTGCGGAGCCGCTGATCCCCATGGTCCTGACGGAGTCCCCAGCATCCACTTAGGACGTCAGAGAAATAGATTTTAACATGAAAAGGACTTTTTAGAATCTATAGGTCTAGCTAGGTTTCTGCTTTAAATTGCGCGTTATGTACCTTTAAAGTATTCACCCGATATTAATTTCTTAGATGTTTTCTGACCGGTCATTACGGGTTCTATTTATCAAGGAAAGAGTGGTCTTTAGTCAGGTGAAAGTGGCTGTTAAAGTAGGCGTCATCTGCTAAACCTCTTGCTTTAAAAAAATGACCTCCCCGCACTGCCACCCATATCATATTCTATGGGGATGATGAACTGCAGTCATTTACCAAATATATACTGTAAAATGGACTATTATTACACTATCCCATTTCACCTTATTGTACTCCTTAC